>NC_139838.1:14925825-15525825 GCF_963691815.1 Echiichthys vipera | reverse complement strand
AACAGCAGAAAGCTAATATTCCAGTCAAACTTTTTATCTGTTGTGCAGTATGTGGATGTTATCTATATGCATTCTCCTACATCTACCCTTAAACCTCTCTACACAGTCTACCATTCTGCTCTTTGGATCATAACTGAGGACGGCTTAAGAACACATTGTTGTTTACTTTATGAGGCAGTCGTTAGCAAGGAGAAGAGAACGACACTATTTTATTTATCTATAAAGCACTTGGAAAACTACCTGAGTCTTCTTAACCATACGTCAGCTTCACGTTGCAGCAGGTCCCAAGTGTGTGTGAGAGAGAACAAGGAAAATGTGGTCCTGGCAACACCTACTCCAGCAAGAACTACTACAGAGGCGGTTTTGAGTATTTTACTAGGTGTGTATATGTCTGTCGGCATCCCAACCGTGCAATATGCAGTCAGGAAACTTTACAGGTATGTTAGTGAGATCAAAATGAAGGCTGAGTTCAAAGATGGGTGTGGTCTGAGCAAGGACACCAGAAGTAGGGGGGTAGGAAGTAGGGAAGGGGCCAATAATCTCTATTTATCAATATTAAGTCTTATAGTGGGTATCTAAATATATACTGTGTACAGGAGTTCGGTAAACCTGCTTTGGGGGATAATTTTACCACAAAAATATATAATGTGTCTTCAATTAAGGTTATAAGGTTAAACGAAACTTAAAAAGATTAATTTGCCATGTGTTTAACCTCCTCAGGTGTGGCAGTGCAGGGGTAGCCTTGAGATTCACCCCTGCTCTCATGTGGGCCATGTGTTCCCTAAAAAGGCCCCTTATGCACGGCCCAACTTCCTTCAGAATACCGTACGAGCTGCAGAGGTTTGGATGGATACTTATAAACAACACTTCTACAACAGGAATCCCCCAGCCAAAAAGGTAGGACGGTTACAAATAAAAGGAATCAAGTTTTTAAGCAGTATGTCTATCCAGACATGCTGCTGTGATGCCGTTGAGGGGGAATGGAAGAAGCTGACCCTAGAGCACACTGTGAATCATATTTGGACAAATAGATTCTCCGGGCGCTGAGCTCTGTCTTCTTACAAGCTTGTTTTTCATCCAACTGCTGCTAAATTGAAGACCTATAGTGATTCCATGTAACACCGAGCAGCACCTTGTTAAGAGTGGCTAACCTTTGATGTTAGATTTAGATGTTTTATATGATATGATTCCCCTGTCAAGGTGTTAACATATGATGAAATGCTGTTTGTCCGACTGGGTCAGGCGTGTGTGTGAGAGGGTGTGCAAGAGTGTGCGTGCGGTTCGTGTGCCGAGTGCTTCTCAGGTTCTGTGTATCTGGCACCATCAAAAATTCATATATATCAGTTTCACCTATCTGAAAAAAAAGTACATTATTTATGTTGGGGATCTTTGATCAAACAATAAATTACCTGGTCAGGGGGAGATTGAACACAGTACTGCCAGACCAGATCAACATCTCCAAGTACAGTATATTATGCTGCTACAGTTACAGAACATTATAACAGAAACAAAGAGATTTGTATTCAAATAATACAACCATGTTACTTAAAACTTGGTGTATATGGGATACCCTGTAGTTATATTGCACTCTCAGGCAGTGCAAAGGTGTAAGGTGTGTGTGAATGTTCTGGACTTTCCCCACCTCAGCAAACACACCTGTCTGATGTATTGTATGTTCTGTAGGTGCAACCAATCACCTGCTGTGTGTTCCTGGTGATTAGATCATATCCAGGATGTAAATATTTAATTTAACGGTGTGGCTGTTTAGTTGTAGCTGCTTCGTTAGAGAATATCACATGTGGCTCAAAAGAACTGTGTGTCTTTTATAGTGAATAAGTCAAAGGGTAAAGATTAAGTGATTATTGTCAGGTGTATCCTGAATAAACCTTGACATCGTCTTCTGCCGGTAAAAGTTGACTTATTCATTGTGTGCTTACTTTCCAGGAGACCTATGGGGATATCTCAGAGCGGCTGGTGCTGAGAGAGAGGCTGAAATGCAACAGCTTTGACTGGTATCTGAAGAATATCTACCCTGACCTGCATGTACCTGAGGACAGGGAGGGCTGGCATGGGGCTGTGAGTGTCCACTCTCCATATCCGTATTCCATTCTTTGTCCAACAGTGCAACTTCAGTGTTAAATAAACATTAACCACAGAGCCTTTGCTGATTTGCACCAAGAAAGGACAGAAAGAGCAAAAAGAAATGGCATTGCCTTTGTGTCTGTGTTTGAGTCTGAAACTTGGTGTAAGGCTGGGGCAGGATATGGGAAAATCCTGTTGAAAGTGAGACGGTTGCACTAACACATCATAGTCTTTGAAACCCTCTTGGACTAGGCTCAAGACCGTAATAATCCAGACACCTGGTGGAGCATTCCATTGTAAAAATGCTTTGCACGTAATTCTTGCTTGGCTTAATGTTGGGTTTTAAAATAATTCAATTTCAGCCACCACTTTGTAACCATTTCGTGTGAATGAAAAAAAGAAGGATCCCTGAAGGTTTTCTTAGGCCCTAAAGGTGGAGCCTGCAATTCTAGAGTAAGATTGTTGATATTGGAACTTAATACCCAAACAAATACACCCCTCCCGTGACCCTCGGTGCTCCTTCAAAACGCTAGCATGTGCCACATTTCCCTTTTTCTTTATACATCCATGGCCTTTGCCCTGTCCTGTGCACAAGCACACAGAATGGACAGCTTGCAGACCGTGGGGAGATATTTGCTGAATTTGACAAAAAAGTGTATTGGATTAGAATAATTAACTCCACCTTTTAACATCCAAAAATCCGCCACCTTGACATGTTGCCACTTGTTTCGCCTTGACCCCATGTGAAATCACATGTTACATATAAATATGTCATTGCCCAGACATCTGGAATGGAATTATTATATGAGGAAAGCATGAGTATGGGAGAATTGGGTCTATTTCATATTTATTGCTTAATAGGCGTGTCGTTATGTGGAAAATAAGCAAACAGCAGGCTGTTTTTATTTAAAAAGTGATATGTTGGAGACTTCAGTGGTACTGTTCTAAGTGCGGCCTTACTGTTTAACGTTTGACATTTTAATAGATATTGTTTGTTTAGTTGATATTTATTGTTCTTCTCCTGCCAGGTACGTAGCTCAGGGATACACTCTGAGTGTCTTGACTACAACTCCCCAGAGCACAGTCCCACAGGTGCCCACCTTTCTCTGTTTGGCTGCCACGGCCAGGGAGGAAACCAGGTACATTGAGCATCTTAGCAGTTTATTCTGTCTTTCTCCCCCCTCTCATGCACGTTTTCTCTCTTGTCACAATCTCACAACCGCCTTTGGCCCAGTGGGAAATGTCTCTCGAAATGTCATCGCTCTCTGCTAACCCCTAAAATGAGGCGCCATTGATTCACACCAGAAAATTGCTCTCTGATGGTGTGTCCAGCATGACTTGAATTTAATAGAGGGAAAAAGTAAGTTCGGAACTGTAATATACCCTAAAATGTCACGCAATCGAAGCGCAGGTAGTTTTAAACTGAATGCCTGTCAGCTCCGGTGGTTGATGGTTTAACAAGCAGCAGATTGTTTGTCTGTGAGGATATATATTTAATGTTGGAGTCAGACAATAGGGCGGGGCTCCTTTTTTTGAATCTCCAACCTGCTTGATATCTCTGATTACCCCACTGCTGCACCGCATCAGGTGTCTCCAGTCACAAAAAGCCCCATGTGTGACTAAAAAAATCAATGTTTTAATGGCTCCCTGCTGAAACAAAAAACTTGTGAGCCCTTCAACGCCTCCCTACTGCTCCCCGTTCCCTGGCCCACAAAAGAACCACGTTCCATTTAAAAGATACATGAGCCTGAATGACACAGCCTGGGTAAATAAGTTTGAAGCCAGACACGGGGGCTTAGAGTGAGTCTTTTATTAGAAACTACCATTATGGGCCCCGATGCACCTGAAAGATGTATGAGATGTAACGAGAAGGATGGGGAAGCATGAAGATTGATTACCTGGCCCTCTGTTTAATGGGTAGCCCAGGGACTGTTGCATCTTTTGTCCCTATGGACCAGGATGCTGAAATGACATCAGTGAGGGGAGGGTTGATTGTGTTCACGTCTGATAGATTGAGAGGGCCTAGGCACCATCTTTACTGATGAGATCCCTCAACACACGCGCAGACATGCAATGCAATGACAGCTTAGCCAGGACTTGATCCCACAGCAGGGTAAGAGGAAAACATCCTGTAATCCTAGTAGGAAAAAACATGCCAAACTGTTGAAAGGGTTTCTTAATAAAGAGGAGAAATTAAGGTAGAAATAGAGATGTAGAAAAACCACCGGAAAGGAGACAGAGCAGTGTTTCACTCCCAGACACTGCTGGTTTTTCCATTTCATGTCAAAGAAAATATATTCATGTGTGAAGCAAATAATCACATAACATGGGTCTTTCTTCCGCTCCAGTACTTTGAATACACAACTCATAAGGAGATCCGTTTCAACTCGGTGACAGAGTTGTGCGCTGAAGTACCTGAGGGACAGACCTCCATCGGTATGAGGCACTGCCCTACCGATGGGGAACTCAAACCTCCCAGTATCACCTGGGACTTCAGAAAGGTAGGGGTTTACACACTTCCATGCACAATTACACCCCAAGGACCCATTATTCCACGAGACCATATCTCTCACACAATTTTTTTTTATCCCATCTATAATCTAAACTTTCTTCTTTATAACCTTTCAGGATGGGTCAATATACCACCCTCATTCAGACATGTGTGTGACAGCCTACCGCACACCGGAGGGCCGCTCAGACACCCAGATGAGGCGGTGTTCCCCAGGAGACAAAAACCAGCAGTGGAAGTTTGAGTGGTAGGAGGAGGAATAGAGAAAGTAGCGGGTAACCTCAAGTGACCTTCTTTTACCGTGGTGCAATTACTACAGTGGATCCCTTCTCTCCAAGACTGCTCTCTGTTTCAATGGGAATGGCAAGCGAGTGAAAGGAGGGTGAAACAGTCACTTTAAGACAATGAATCCCCCACTTTTGTACCCATGTGAATGCAGAACGGGGTGGAGTGAATGAAGATTGCAGGTTTATTTTTATTTTTAGGGGAACCAGCCGAACTTAATACTTACACTCTTGTGTTGCTTTCATCCAAGTGCCTCTGCAAGCAAAACCAAGTCCAGCGCACATGTGAAGTGTCATACAAGTCATGTGCTCTTTCATCTAATGCAAAAACTTGAAAGCAGCGGAACTGATTCGACTGTCCAGCGCATGAAGAAGTGCCTTTCAAATAGATTCCTAAAAAAATCACGCTGCACTGCAAAATGTTACGCCGATGTGCAATTTAATATAAATTATTTTTGTGAAAGCGTCGTGCTTTTTTGTTTAATTGTCAAAAAATAACATTTTAAAGACGGGCTGCTCAAAGAAGACGTGCCAGGAATGTAAGTTCAGCTGCATTTTGCCCCAAACCAGCTACTTCCTTACATGCACCATCATGTGAGAGGAAGACGGGGAGAAAGTGCTGCAGTCATACTAGACTGCCTCTGTGTCTGTGGAGCCAGTTGGTAGAATGCTGCCTCAACAAGACTTGAAGCATTCATTATTAAGCAT
This sequence comes from Echiichthys vipera, assembly GCF_963691815.1. NCBI lineage: Eukaryota > Metazoa > Chordata > Actinopteri > Perciformes > Trachinidae > Echiichthys > Echiichthys vipera. The sequence goes on along the minus strand of NC_139838.1, from coordinate 15,520,242 downwards.
TTGTACTAAGTGCAATTTGCCCCAGAGGGCTAAGTGAGCAATGTTGTAATCTTTTCTTCCCTGTTGTATAAAAATAAGAATACCCTCTAAAGTCCTCTGTCACTGTGACTTTTGAAAGGTTCTCATCCTTAAAGAACTTGTTTGTGCCTAAGTAAAATGTGCCAGTGGATGTCAAATGTATTTGAAAATGTGTTTAAGCACTTCAGAACTAAATCAGCACTGGTTTGATGCGCTTGATTTTATTTGGACACAAATGGCCTTTAAAGGGAGCGTCTGCTTAATTTAATTCCTCAACTCGACAGTGCCAGACTGTTTAGCTAAGACTCCTGTGTGTAAATCGTACTTGAAGCAGCATAAAGAAACACACCTGTTTAGTTGTTTGTTTTTTTGTTTTTTTCACTGAAGACCTGTTGGTGTTTCTACTGGGATTCAATGACCAAGAGAGTGTAACTGTTATCGATGTTTTTGAAGACGCTTATTAGCTGAGCAATATTTCCTGTCTGTGGTCCTTATGAAATCATGAATCTGAGATATTCATACTGGTCAATGGATACGTTAGGTAAACATGTAAGATGACTCCTGTTTTGTGTTACCTTTGTAAATAATGTTTGGTTCAAGGGACCAGAGTTGGACAGTGCTGTTGTAAGAGCACCTTTTTTAAAAACTACTGATAATGCAAAAGGGATGTTGATGATGATGATGATTACCTGATATGAAGAAGAGTGTGATTGAAATGGGGTGGATGTTTCAATGATGATAAGCTGTTGGGATGATTGAAAGAATAAAAATAAAAAAAAATTAACCACAGATGCACATTGTCATTTTTATTGTTTATCTCAGCTCTGCTCTGCTCTATTGAACTGTTAAACTTTTAGTAACGTGACAGCAAAAGCTTTTATTTGACCATTTACTGGTAAAACAATGCCACATAACAACAAAAGAGAACCAAGCTGCTGCACGTTCATTACCTGTTCCTTTTTATTGTGTGAAAGTTTGAAACGACAGATATGTGACTACTACAGACTGGCATTTACTAAACATCTGCCACAGCATCACACTCCTCAATTCACTCAGACAGGGATTACAGTATCCACAGTCATTTGGCACCACCTACTGTTAGGAAACCAAATAACACTGGCTTCTAATGGCAGGCTGTAGTCAGTGTACTGGCCACAGAGTCAAGGTCAGGAGAGGTATTTAAATTGGTGATGGTGGCAACCTGAGACCAAACGGTGTAAATTTTACATTGTTTTAGCTAACGTATGTTTTAATGTAGGCAGAGTAAGACAATATACATCAAACAGCATATGGTTTGTTTACTTTGTCCTTGATCAATGTTAAATGTAGCAAATATTGCTAATAAAGCAATTCCAAGTCATAAAAATAAACTGTTTCTTGTACCCGTGAAATAATTAAAAATCCCCCTGCACTCAAAAATATGCATTTCTTCTTGTTCCTACAGGTGAACGTTGCTTCACCTTGAAGAATGACGTGCGGAATTTGACACGAGACAGCTGTTTTCACATTTATCTGCTGAAAGTGCAAAGTTTCTCTCTGTTCACTGAAAGACTTGTATGAAGGGGTTCGGCCTACGAGCCTGATTTATGACATCATAAGTAGTTCCTAAGTCAATCCCAGTCCAATATTCAACTCATACATGTGTGATGTAGAAACTTGAAGCCGCCAGTGCAGTGAAGTAAGAGACGTGTCTAGCAGCAAAACTTTGCATATTCATAGATTCAGGATTTTTTTTTTTTAATGAGGCAGAAGTAGAAGATGCCTTTTTAAGGATTTTAATGTGGAAATTACACTTTTTTTTGCATGGAAAAACACATCTGACACACATTATTGTTCCAGGCAGACTATTTATCTACTGTATGTCTTAATACATGTCTAGAGGGGATATTTAATGATACTGTAAATCATAAATGATTACGGAGTGGCCTTTTTACATCCTGATACTTGAGGTGGGAACAAGGAAAAATAGGAACTTCATGCAGAGGGTCAGAGTGAGTGCATAAAGTTGCATAAGGCTAGACTAATGAGCGAGAGAAAGGAGTACACCGAAACAAAAGAGAGGAAGGATATTAAAACACACACAATATTTTCAATGATTTATTCAGAGGATCAGTTGTTTGTTTTAATTTGGTTGCAGACAAACTGAATTGAACTGCACGGATCTGTATTTATGCTATAAATAGTGTGCGTGGTAATGTTGACTACTGTATCCTCTTAATGCTGCTGCAGCTGTCCTCATGTGACATGCTGCAATGAGTTCATCGTCTTCATCTCCTTTACTCGATTCATCTTCCTGCAGCACTGATTTTTCTCTGTCTCCTTTGACACACTGAATCTTCAGAACTGATGTCTTCATTTATTTATTTATCACAGGTCCCAGAACAACAAAAATCCGATGATCTTGTTGTACCTCATGTCATTCACATCCATTGAAGCCTGGGATTGCTTAATGACAGCTTGGCGGTATTTTGGTTTTCCGTGTTTTCTGGGTGTTGTCTCATTCATTTCCGTTTCAGGACAGATTTAGTGCTTTGATAACTTTAGGCGGTGCTGTTTTTGCTCCACAGAGACAGTTTTTGTGGTGTTCCATCCTCTTCTCCATCACAGTCTTTAGGTGTGAACTCAAGGATCAAATACTTTACTATTGTGTCAGAGAAATGTAAATGAAGACCTTTGTTCAAATAAACACTTTCCATCGGGTAATGGGTGATCAGGGCCGCTCTAGTAAATTCTTTAAAATGCCTCTTTCAATGTTTATGTTGGTTTACTTTTATTATTTATGAAATGTTTCTATTGTTCGGGAATGTAATGAATGTAAGTGTTTCATATAGATTTTATAGAGATGTGGTATTTCAGTACTGATGCCTTAAATCAGGGGTGTCAAACTGATCCAGTAAAGGGCTGTGTGGCTGCAGGTTTTCATTCCAACCAAGCAAGAACACACCTGACTCGACTCACTCAATCACCTGAACCGTCTTCACACAGTTGATTTGTTGGACCAGGTGTGTTTTTGATTGGTTGGAATGAAAACCTGAAGCCACACAGGCCCTTTACTGGATCAGTAAGCCACCCATGCCTTAAATGAAAAAAGACTAGACATTGTCCATGTCAGAATACCTAGGCTACTTGTCGTGGAGTTAGATAGATATTGACAATCGAGAGGATCAGACTTTAGCCCAAGATGCATGCAGGTCACCATTGTTTCGTTCACCCGTTGATTTGCATCAAATATCTGTTGCATGGAAACTGTTATCCGTCACCCAGTGCTAAATGAAATAGCCCTCATGCATTACCATGAATATTGTGTCTCTGACAGACACGCCAAAGCCCGGTCTACCGTGGTATATTACAACACTCCGCCTGACTTGTTGTCTTCCAGTGCCTCTTTGTAGTTTTCGCAATATCAGTACTCGATCAAACCGTACGCCACTCAAGTTACCTTCTCGCCTTGAGCGTCGCCTTAATTATTTAGTATTTTAATTTTCTTAAACATACATTTTGTGTCCGATTTCATCTTTGGTGGCAAGAGTTTTCATATCAGTTTCATATGAGTGACACCTGCTGCATTATGAAATAAGATCACCAAATGATTTCTAAGAATGGGTACTGGGTTGTCCCAGGGTCAGTGAAGAGGGTTTAGAGTATTATAGAATAGGGATGTATAAATGTGTCTTCTCTGGACTGGAGTTGGACTCTCTGTATCGGAAATTGTTCAAAACACTCATCGGAAGTCAACTCAACAGTGTGTGCTCGTGATCAAATATCTCAGGCCATAACGTGGCCCTTCTGGAGGATTTACCTGCCGCTACACTGGCATTGAACTTTAACTCAACTTGTCAAGCTTCGGGAAGTAACATATCACACTTTCGGTTTAACGTGTTCGCCTTCAAATTAAAAGTGCGTTGTTGACGAATGAGAGCTAGAATAAAAACTAAACAAAAAACAAACTTTCTAGAAACAAATGTAACAATACGGTCTAGATCAAGGGGGGGGGGGCATGCTCCTAGAGGGCCACTGTCCTGCATGTTTTAGGTTGCTCTCTGCTCTAACACACCTGACACATGACCTAAAACATGCAGGACAGTGGCCCTCCAGGAGCATGGGTTCCCTAACCCTGGTCTAGATGGCGCATACAGTCTGTGGTTGTAGCTATCTTCTCTAATCAAATGTTTCATCCTATAATAAACTTCATGGAAACAATAAGTATGTCAATTCTGAAGATTTCTATCATATCTACAGACAACATACTGTATGGTATTATAATATGCCTATAATATGCCATTTCACTCGCCGTTATCGATTAAATAATATTAGAGCCGGGGTCTTTAATGTTCTTTAGGCCAAAACTACAAATGTTGTATTGAATTGAGTTGCATATTAAACTGGGCCTTACAGCTAGGGTGGCCTAAAGCCTATACACAGACCTTTTTGTGGCGCATACGATACTAAGATATTACAATGATATTTTTTTACATATTATATATGATTATACATCATATTAATGGATATTATCAGACGGTTTTGAAAAAAAAAGTTGAAAAGATTGACTTTTACTTCGAAAATCCTAAACCGGAAACGTAGTTGCCGGCTCGGGTCACTTGACACACCTAACTCAAATTCAAGTAGCCAGGAGACAAACTTCAGCATATTTATCAAAGTATTTATATATTTAACGGTTTGGTGAGAAAGAAACTAACTGGACACACACATATATCGTCAAGGACAAGTTGAAACGTGTCCCTATAACCTAACAATTAATGTTCACAGTGAATACTAAAGGAAACAGCGGACGTTTCTTTTATTCGACCTAGATTTGTTTGGTTGATAGGGTTACCTGGCTAATACGATGAGACTACTTTAATCCAAGTGTGTTAATCCGTATCTTCTGAACGCTGTTGAAAGGACTCGAGGAGGAGGAGGAGTGTCCTAACTGTTACACCAACGGTAGTCCAGATAACGTTCCGCTCAACAAGTAGCGTAGCAACAAGTCAGGCTGAACGTTAACTCAGAACTCACGAGTTCGGGAACGGAACTCTCAGAACTAATGAAAACGCCGAATGCGGAACGGAAACGTGTCGAGGCTGTTGGAACGGAAAACATCACTCGGTTCCAGCGGAGTGCAGCGGCGGCAGCAGCCCCATAGCAGGGCATGAAACTTCTACTCAAGTTTGCACCGAGGAAGGAAGCGACACGATGGCACTCTGCGGAAGAAGACATCGACAAAAGTTACTTTTTTCCTTCTTTGGTGTCACTTTAGTTGGGTATCTCATATTTTTCAGACACAACTCCGCGGACGTGAACGCAGCAAATCGACGAGAGTTGCCAGGAGGAGACCGAGAGTTGGAAAATGAAGAGCTACTAAAGAAACCCGTCTACGAGAGGCCCCCCTTGGATTTAAATGCCCTGGGGGAAATGGGGAGAGCCGTCAAACTGAATCTGAACGGAGAGGAGAAAAGGAAGGAGGAGGAAAGCATCAAAAAGCACCAGATTAACACTTATGTCAGTGATAAAGTGTCTCTGCACCGCAGGCTGCCAGAGAGATGGAACCCACTGTGAGTCATTAGCTGAGTGATGTCAACCACTGCACTAAAGAAACACTATCACATTTTAAGAAATATATATATATATATAGATAAAGTTAAGGCCATTTTTCAGCTATAGATACCAAGCAAAGCTAAAAATCCAGCTCACTAAACTGCCACTGTAATTCTAGAGGGGAGTTCTAGTTAGTCATTTGCTGTTTGGGAGTAACTGCTGCTGCCCCTGTCTGTATCTGAATGTTTTTTTTTTTTATTGTTTTCTTTTGTTACCCAACCTGGCTTAAGCTTCATGCAGCTCTCTCTTTCCAGGATGTCAGTGTGTAGTTTTAACCCAGTGACCCAGCTTCACCTCCTCCATCCCATCCATCCACTAACATGTAAATGCTCCCTACATTGCAGCTGCAGAGAGCTGAAGTATGACTACAGGTCCCTGCCGACGACCTCTGTGGTCATCGCCTTCTACAACGAGGCCTGGTCCACCCTGCTGAGGACGGTCCACAGTGTCCTGGAGACGTCGCCTGACATCCTGCTGAAAGAGGTGGTGCTGGTGGACGACTATAGCGAGAGAGGTACGGGCACAGACTGATGGAGGGAGGCTGAGACAGACAGACTGATGGAGGGAGGCAGAGACAGACGGACTGATGGACAGACATAAGGGCTTTCGGCAGACAGGCTGGCTGATTGACAGTCAGAACGGGCAGAAGGGCTGTCAAAGGAACACACAAGGCGGTACACAGACAGGTGGCAATCAGTTGTCATAAAGACGGGAGGGACAGACTGAATTGCTGGCAATTGGAGAAAGTCAAACTTAGATTCAGGAAGGTAATGATAGGTGGTGACTTTAAGATGTAGATAAGGGAGATTGTACATCACAAACTATATAATAATAGTAATCAACAGCAGTATATATGTAAATTGCTTGGATGATGTTTTTGAAGCGTGGTCAATTGTTTGAAGCACAGTGCGATTCATCAGACTCAAATTGGAAGGAAGAAAAAAATACAAACAGCATACCGAGGCTAGTCTCAAATAAACTGAAGAGGGATTTACTGCAGCAATGCGTTCTAATTTGAAGTCATTCGTTGTTTTGTCTTCTGCAGTCAAACTGACTATAAGGGGCTGAGGCACTTTTAAAGGGAGTGGTTCGAAAATATTTTGGCTCATGACCTTTGAAATGTCGTAAAGCCTGCCTCTCCCTCTGCCCTTCCGTTGGCAGAATATACAGCGTGAGTGGTGAACAAGTAAACCGATGAAGGATGTTCCTATTTACATTGGTTTCATTTGAGGAGGAGGAGGAGGAGGAGGAGGTGGAGGAGGTGGAGGAGGTGGAGGAGGTGGAGGAGGAGGAGGAGGAGGAGGAGGAGGAGGAAGAGGAGGAAGAAGAGGAGGAGGAGGAGGAGGAGGAGGTGTTGTTGTTGTTGTTGTTGTTGTATGGACAGAAAAAAATCAACACCCAGACCCTAAGAATCATCAAAACAGCATATACTAGGAAGCGGCAGCAGTCTGTTTGAGAACCACAGACTAGTGAGATAACTCACCAAAGCCCTTTTTATCATTCAAACCTAAGTACTGTTGTGTTATTTTAGTGACAAGACAACTGATGGATGATCTGAATATAGTAATTGTGTATCACTCTAAAACACCTATTTTACTTTCTTTCTTAATCAGCTTTGCCAGCCGCTATCAAAAGCTGGCAGGAGATTGTAACTGCTTTGTTGTGCTTGTTATTCCCTTTACTCATTAAATGTTTGTAGTGATTTTGAAAAACATAACTGCTTTCAATACAAATGTGAGCTACACACACACACACACACACACACACACACACACACACACACACACACACACACACACACACACACACACACACACACACACACACACACACACACACACACACACACACACACACACACACACACACACACACACACACAAAATAACATGTTTACTGGATTAACTTTTACTTTTGATTTGTTTACCTGTCTTAATTTCCCAAAGCTCATCTGAAGGAGCCATTGGAGAAGTACATCTCAGGATTGAGGAAGGTTCGTCTGATCAGGGCCACCAAGAGGGAGGGGTTAGTGCGGGCCCGGTTGCTAGGGGCGTCCATTACCACGGGTGATGTGCTGACCTTCCTGGACTGTCACTGCGAGTGTCACGAAGGCTGGTTAGAGCCCCTGCTCCACAGGTTAGAAAACCCTCAGCAGGAAAATTGACTACTTCTCTGAGTGTTTTCTCAAAGTGCGGCCTTGTAGTTTGAATGACTGTCTTTTCGCACAACTGAAGTGTCTCAGAGTGAAGCACTGAATCTCCACCAGCTAGCTAAAGTGCTGTTATGTATCCGACTGAGACTCAATAAGCTCAGTCACAGGGCTCTCTTTAGAGCAAGGGCAGCACAAACAGTTGACAGAGACATTTGAGATGAACAATTTTCCTCTTGCTTTGCAGCACTGCTTCTCCCTGTCAACAGCTATTCTCCTCTTTTCTTCTGCAGGATCAAAGAGGAGCCTTCGGCTGTGGTGTGTCCTGTCATTGACGTGATCGACTGGAACACCTTCCAGTATTTAGGGAACTCTGGTGAACCCCAGATCGGGGGGTTTGATTGGCGGTTGGTCTTTACGTGGCACGTCGTCCCAGATTATGAACAGAAACGCCGTCGCTCGCCACTTGATGTCATCAGGTGTGTCTGTGGGACCCGTTGAGAAAAAAGATAACTTTACAGAAAAGGCTCTACATTAATACTTATACTACTGCTGTCAACTGGTACTAAAGCTGTTATATCACTTGTCTCATCCAGATAAGTCATGATTTATAAGATGATGCAGGGAAATTATCGTCTGATGTGTTTTTTCTCCTCAGGTCTCCCACTATGGCAGGTGGTCTGTTTGCTGTTAGCAAGAACTACTTCCATTACCTGGGGACATACGACACAGGGATGGAGGTGTGGGGAGGAGAGAACCTCGAATTCTCCTTCAGGGTAAGAAACGGTGTGTATGTATGTTGTAAGTAGTGTTGCTTTCGTCAACGAAAATGATGACGAAATATTGTCGTCAACGAACCTTTATCACGTGACGAAAAGTAGACGAGACAAAACGAAAATGCTGGGCATGTGACGATGACTAAGATGAAATATATAATGCAATTTCGTTGACGAATAAAAACGAGACGAAATGTCTCTTCATTTTTATTGACGAAAACAAGACGAAATAACGTTGTTTCGTCTCGTTTAGTCACGTTATTGTAATTATTATTTTGTAGTTTTCTCCCAGTCTCGCGTCTGGGCGACGTCACTTCCTCAATCCCCACACGCGCATTATTTGGATTCTGAAGCTGCCGCTGCTGTGGGTCAGCGTTAACGTTAGAGTTCACTAAACTAAAGAAACATGAGAACAAAGTGTGACACCAGCTGGGGGTCGTGTTTGGGAGGAAAAGAAGAAACACTTTCATTACACAGACGTGGAAAAGAAAACGGAATGTGTTGTGGAAAAAGAAAGAGAGAAATGCGACGACAAAATCACAGGAAAAAACACCACGAATCATCAAACCATAATGACATTTAGGTGAGTCAAGTCATAACGTAACAATACTTTCTGTTTAAGAAAGCTCATGCGACATGATGCTACGGTTAATGTGTCGGGTTTTAAGGCTAGCTTTAGGGTTAGCCACTGGAGCTGAGAACGTGTGTGTGTGTTTAGTTCCTACCTGACTGACTCACTCTATAAGTGCACTAAACTTCCCCTTGTTGGCCAAATACTTTCACTAGTTTTGTATTTCACAGAGCAAATAACACTGAACTGAATTTAGCATCAACATAAATTGGATTACTTCTTCTAGACCTGTACATGCTGTAAACTAAAGATATCTGCATGGGTTTGGCTAAAATCAAATGTTGGTTTCGTCAATACTACTAGGTACTTTTATTATATTGATTAAATATAATTGCATTGCATTACTAAAAAGAGACTAATGTACAATTTTCTTTGACTAAAACTAGACTAAATTGTCATAAGTTTTCGTCGACTAAAACTAGACTAAAATGCTCAGACTTTTAGTCGACTAAAACTAGATTAGACTAAAAGTAAAACAGGCAGCCAAAAACAACACTAGCTGTATGTCCATGTATTCTGCACGTGAAAGGCCCTAGCTTAAACTCATAAACTGTGTCCATATTGACATGAAGTACACACTTTTTTACCGCCACAGCACTAAAAAGACATCACGTGACGACTCTTTTTTTCCCTGTGAAAAGCATCCTGAAAGAATTATAACTAAACAACCAGTGAAAACGGGCCAAATATGAAGCATTTCAACATCCTCTTCAATAACCTCAATTTCCTAAAGGGGAGGAACCAAATATATTTCCCTTCAACAACAAAACAGCCTTCTGTCTCCAAGTTCCATGACAACAAGACTGTGCTTTGTGTTGAATGATAAACTCCTGGCGGAGAGGCTAACCAAATCCTCGTGGTGGTGGTGTTGATTTGTCTTAGATTTGGCAGTGTGGAGGCAGCCTGGAGGTCCATCCATGCTCCCATGTGGGTCATGTGTTCCCTAAAAAGGCCCCCTACTCACGGAGCAAAGCTCTGGCAAACAGCGTGAGAGCCGCTGAGGTCTGGATGGATGAATACAAAGAGGTCTACTACCATCGAAACCCCCACGCACGGCTGGTGAGTGTGTACAGATGGTGTGCGTGTGTATGTGCTAGTGGTATCAAAGCCAGCATTACAGCATATTAATGACTGCATGATTTGTTTCATTTATGGAGTATAGTATAGAGTTCTTTTTTTTTACTGCTGCACTCACAAAACTGTTAGATTGATTAATCACTTAATTTTTCCAATGTATACACTCTAGATCACACACACACACACACACACACACACACACACACACACACACACACACACACACACACACACACACACACACACACACACACACACACACACACACACACACACACACACACACACACACACACACATACTGCTCTCCCTCTGTGGTGTAAAAGCTCCTCTGATTAAGTGACACTTGGGATACATGAGCAGCAGACACCCAAGGTGACAGGGGTGTTAGGAGTGTCAGGGCGTTCCGGTGTGTGATTACTACCTTTCCGTATCACTCGGTGCCAGCGGGTGTCATTCACCTGTCTTTGACAGGGTGAGAGCACTGCTAACCCATGGGGTGCCATGCGTGCGTGCGTGTGTGTGTAGGCCAGTGTAGTTAAGAGGAGAAGCTCTCTAAACACAGATCAGGTGGCACTCATCTCCCTGAGAGGAGGTAGGCTTGCCAACTTCGCAGTGGCTCAGCAAAACCCAATACACCAAAGCCTCTAAACAAACTTTGCTGCTCCCCTTCTTATAGGTATACACATGCTCATACATACCAAATTTTTGCCATGTATTATATGTAAGATACATGGCAATATGTTTATATGTAAGATTTTCCAGCATCTGATAGCCTTATCTCACTTTTCATTTTCTGTTATTTTGGCTCTTGTTTTTCAGGCATTTCCAGCTGTTTTTTGAGTTTCAGACACCTGGGTTCATATTTTGTGAAAACCTATAAAGAGGTTATTTAATCCCTGTTGTAAATTTAAACAGAACATTTATCAAGATATTATTTTCCTATTCCTACATAATCTCTGGGAGCTCGCAGACAGTTGACTTCCTTAGTTAGAGATAAACTCAGGCAGCGAGAATAGTATTTTTGTAAATCAAGTGGCAACCTCCGGTGCTGAAAAATGAAGCCAACACAGAAGTGGCAAAAACTGCAGTTCCTTGATAGACCACTTAACGCTGGCTTCAAAAGCCACTCAGTGCCTCCCATGTTAAAATGCCCAACTACAACTTACTGCAGAAATAAACATGCTTATAGCCTGGGACAAAAACAGTTTTTGGTTCTTTAGCTAATTTCCCGTTCATAACAATTGTACAGGGGAGCATTTTTCAGTACATTTTCATTATTTTACGGTTTAAAATGATGCATAATTAAGGGCTGTCAGCTTTAAGTGACAGGTCGGAACCGTCACAGGTGGCAAGCATTGACCATAGGCTTCATTCAGCCCTCCTCAGCTCCATGCATATATATTTTATACAGTCAATGGTGTAAATTAGTACTTCAGCTCTGGTATGAGGAAATTACATCTTCAACTTTAGTCCTGATAATATTCCAAGTCCACAATCTAGATAGCTTGAGTCATTCTAACACATATATTGATGGCTAATTTGAATATTTCCAGTAAGTCTAGAAAGCGATTGTATTGTCATCCTCCCCAGAGCAAAAATCTGATGAGTTGATGAGACAACTATCAGTCCATATGAGTTGAGTTGTGAAACCTAAATCAACTACTGTAAATTCAAATTGCAACAGTGTATTATTTTCAAGGATGACTGACAAAAGAGTGAATCTGTAAGTATGTGCTAGTCACTCTTACATTTGCTTTTCATTGTCATTTAAGTAGCACCTTTACGGACCCTTAATTTTCTTCTTATTGGCCGCGTACACTGTAGTGGCCCTCAGTGTCCTCTGATGGTCCTTGCTGGTCCCTCTCATTGATGACGGACTCTCTCCTTTGGCGAATAAATTGATGAAGGGCCAATTAAAGCTGTGTTTGGGCAAACCACCAACATCCATCATCCTGCAGTGCTGCTGAAGCCTTCCTCCAGCAGGGAAGGTGTGGTGAACATATGCTCAGCCACAGATCAGACTGGAGAGTTCCTGCACTGTAAATTACAAGTCATGTTCGCTGTGGTGTGTACATGTAACAACGTATGCATAAAAGTATGTATGCATACAATCTGTTTGCATTCAGTGTCATACAGTCACACAGATTAGAGTTAGGGACTATGATATGTTTAAGATTGCTTTAATCTCATATTTCCCTTTTTTTGAAATGAATGAACATCTGTCTTTGGCGACTTTGTAGCTACTATTTTTCTGTAGTCTGGTTGGTTTGTTTTTGTTACTGTTTTTGTCTGTATGTTTAGCTGTTAAATTATTTGTTGTTTTGGTTGTTTTTATTTTATGTGGAACCCTCTCAAAAGCGAGATGAACCACCTGAAGGGAATTATCCTAAATAAAACAAGTTCACATAGGATGTAGGAGTGGCTTTCATTTTATTTTAAGGTGTTTTGTAAGGGTAGTTATGGAACAACTATAGATAGTGCTACTGCATACCATTTCAGCACAAAACTGTGCTAAGAATACGTCCTCTGACACTGCACTAGTCTGACGATGACTGCATCAACAGCATAAACACACGGTCTTTATTTGAATATAATAAGCAATTCATTGATACTTACCATTATGTAATCTCCATATTACAGCATTAACATTCTGCTTTGAATCTCAGGTTATTATGACGGTAAGGCAGAACTGTCATTTGCGTCTTTGTTTCCAGGAGGCTTTTGGAGATGTGAGGGACCGGAAGAAGCTTAGAGAGAAGCTGGGCTGTAAGAACTTCAGGTGGTATCTGGATAACGTTTACCCCGATATTCACGTCCCAGAGGATCGGCCGGGCATGTTTGGAATGGTGAGAACACATCGTCTTTGCTGATCGTCGCGTTTAAATTAGTTTGAATTGACCAGTTCTCACCAGTTTGCATGAATTGAATCAAGCTGAGCAGTGCAGACGAGAGGCTTAAAAAAAAAAAATGTTAAAAATCTGATATTTCCTTACGATAAGATTAACTTTGGCATGATTTTTCTCAACCATGTATGTCTGTTAAGATCTATTGACTGCTTTTTGCTCATTATAGCTGAAGAACCGGGGCAAGACCAGCTACTGTTTTGACTACAACCCTGCAGATGAACACACAGTGGTGGGCCAAAGGGTCATCCTCTACCAGTGTCACGGCATGGGTCAGAACCAGGTAAAGGACATCAGTCTTTCTTTCAATAACCATAACATGCTTCTTGATGTATTGTCTGGGGAAAAGTCACTTTATTCTGTTGCAATGGGCATTAAAATGTCTTCATTTTACTAATGTGAAATGTCTTATCAGTGTCAGTTTAACACAAGAGCTATAGGATCTAGTTGTTGACGGTAAAAACACAGCATAATGTATGAGTTATATTTACCTAAGACAGTGGTAACCATTATCATCACACAAGCCATCTCTCAGTACAGTGGCCATCTGCCTTCTTGCTGTGTATCTTTTTGAGTCACACATATACATGATGCATGCATACATTTGCATGTACAGATTTTCTAATGGTGACTAAAATTGCCTCCTTCCGTCATAACTGAAATATTGCAAATACCAAATGCAAGTTATGATTCCATCACTTGAGTTGATGTGAAAAATTGAGTCACAATCTGTCTGTTCCCTTTTCTCTTCATTGGCCCAAACATCTCTATTTTAAGTTAGATTTCAAACTTTCACTGAAAAAAAATGAATACAATGTTTATTGGACGGGACACAGTTTACATGAAAAGATTAAGAGCTGTTTTTTCCTCCCGCAGTTTTTTGAATACTCCACGGACGGGGAGATCCGCTATAACACGAGGGAACCTGCTGGATGCATCGTGGGTGATAACATCAGCACCTACCTGACTGTCCAGCTATGTAGAAAACGAGGGCAACCTATTGCTCCAGACCAGAAATTTGTCCTCAGAGAGGTAAAGGTTATATTTCTGTTTTTAGTGTCTGTTTCTATTATATCCTGATTGAAGCAAAGAGGCAATGTAATGACACAGGAGGTAACATGGTGGCAGTGAAAGGTGCAGTATGGAAGGAGTTTTTGAGTTGTCTTGGAGAGTTGGAGTCCACAATTTTTTTTTTTTTGCTGTGACAGACACTCTACTCATAGGTGCAGATGTATCTGTGCTTTTGTTTCCTTTGCACCATAGGGTAAACTTAGGAATGGGAATTGATAAGATTTTATTGATACCAATCCCAATATCGATTCTGCTCATCGGTCCAATGCTTTATCGATTCTCTCATTGATTACTGGTAAGTTTTCTGTGTGGAAAAACAATAAGCCTACACAGGTTTTCAGCGTCTGAAACTGTTTTATTATCAGAATGTTACCAGTGTAGGTGAAATGCATTTGTAGAGCATTAGTTTTCATTAGTCAAGGAAAACATCTGCTAAGCCTAATGTTATTTTACCCTTGGGAACGACCGTGTTGCAGTGGCACTTGTGCGTAGAGTGCCAAATACATGTCATTCCTGGAATTTAGGCCCATGTTGTGTAGAAATATGTTGCGACGTGTTGTTGGTGTTCCATCCTCCCTTGAAATGATAATTTTACAGACATTACAAGCTGCACTGTTGACATCTTTCATCGTGTAATGAAGCCACGTTTGTTGCAGGACATTGTTTTGCAAACTGTCAGAAAAAAAACATGCTGGCATCGATTAAAGGAATTGATCCTTTAAAGCTCAGAGGCACACGATTCTGATTCTGATTCTGATATTTATTTATTACCGGTTCTCAACTGGAACTAAGGTAACTGTGAGGTAAAATATAGATACTATGATAATATTCTTTCTGAAAGCAGCATCATCATTGAATATGCTTTAGGCAATATATGTAATTGCCTTAATAAGAAAGTTTTGTACAATCAGCAGAATCATTTCCTTTTAATTGTGTTCTATAATAATGTAAATCTTATAAGTGTTATAAAGGATAGAAGCTGAAAGAACTGAACCACAAAGACCTAAATCTAATTGATGACAGTCATCGGGGACACCCTATTGAGTGATTTTTTTTTTTTTTTTGGTCTCTGGTTTATTGAATGGGACTTGACACCATTGAATCTGGCACTTCATTTATGCAGTACTTAAACTGTATGTGCATATGTTCATACATTATATATACATGTTGTTGACTAATCGATTAGTTCAGATCTATAAAACTTGAGTTTCTCCACAAAGAATCATGCACAAGCACCACTTTAAATGTTCTGTTTACCAAAGATACGCACATAAGGCTCATGTGATAACATCATGTGACTGTATCATGTGTATACACATTTTTTACAACATTTGTCTGATGAAGAGCAGTCATGTTCCAAACATCACCTCCTAGGTGCGATAAATGAGTGTATAATTGGAGCACTGCAGTGTGCAAGCTATTTGTTTCTTTACGCCATGATGTGCTCACTTTTGACTCAGCACCTGCGCTCTTTGCTTCGGATGTGCGTGCATACTCCTATTTGTTTTCCGGATCTTATTAATGTCACAGTCAAAGTCGAGCACATACTGTACCTGAGCTACTCCACAGCTGTTGAGCAAAAGTGTAATTGAATCAAAGAAAGACAGAATGTATGGGGCCAGGATATCTGTGTTCCAATAGTAATAACACTAATAGCTAGTTTTTAAACTACTTTGTGTTTTCAGGACGGGAGTCTATACCACGTGGTGAGCCAGAAGTGTGTTGAGGCAATCGACAAGACAGACAACGGGACACCAGCCCCCTCACTACAACCCTGCTCCGACACACTCCACCAGAAGTGGTTCTTTGAGGAGAGAATGTAATGGTCAACCTACAATATGTTTAATTCAGGGCCGATATCCTGAAGAGGGACAGGAGTGGATTGAATAGCTAAGTGTTTTATGGAATGTTTGCATTGCCCTGAATAGAGCCCAAAGGAGGAAGCTTCCATGCTCTAAACTTCAACCGTTGCACATTTTGTGCCAGTTGGATTTACGGCACCGATAACAAATAATTATTATTATTATTATTACTATTGATGGCTCTACAAAATTGCTTAGGTGTGAATGGTTGTCTGTCTCTGTTCGTCTCTATGTGCCCTGCGATAGACTGGCGCCCTGTCCAGGGTGTACCCCGCCTCACGCCCGATGTCAGCTGGGATTGGCTCCAGCCCCACCGCGACCCCGAACCCGGGATAAGCGGTTGAAGATGAATGAATGAATGTATGAATTATGACTATTATTATTATTAAGTACTTACTTTGTAAGTTTATATGGGAACATTTTTTTCTTGATTGCTGTTGCTGGGAGACAGGACTCTACTGGAATATGGACTGTTTTTGTAATCAAGGAGGATGAGTGAGAACCTGCACTATCGTACATGCTGACATTTTTCTTGTTTCACATTTACAGTTACTACTAGTGCAACTTTCGAGTTCAATTACTTGCTTTACACACATGCGTGGACAAACACTGAAACACATGTGCATCCTTCTAAAATGTCAACAAACCTCCTGTGAGCAAGTGGCTGTACATTCCAGTGTTTCCTTTTTAGGGGAGTTACACAATATGTTTGCATCTTCTCCTGTAGAGGGGGCCAACGCTCCTCACTGCAAGTTGCTCTCTTTCACCGTGTTCTCTACTTGTCGAGAGAAAGTGGTACAGATCTTCAGGTATTTTTTTAAGAACCTTTTCAGGACATTTTGAGTGCGGCTTACTCTTACATACCAGTGGCTCAGAAATAGCCTTAAATCACAGGCATTATTCAAGTACTTTGTACCTTTTCAATTGAATCACCTAACTACTGATAACAGGAGGAACTCCATCCTTATTCTCTTCTGCTTTTGACTAAAGTCATTTTGCAATGCAAATTTAACTTTAAGGACATGGGTCATTAAGCTAGTTTTGTAGTAATTTTTTTAAAATTTGTGTATTTTGTGAGTGTACTTCTCTGTTTTGTGCTTTAAAAGACTAAATCATAGCCATATTTTCTGGATTTACCTTATGCAGTGTCAACTATGTTTATTTTAAATTATGTATTTTCTAGATAAGACTTAATTACTGTGTAATATCAGCTTCCCCGCAGACATATCTCAACTTAAGTCATAAATACCTTGGAATTTATTCACTTAATGCTTGCAAGATTAAGATCTTTCGCACCTTACTTGTACACTTGCATCCCATAGAAAGTGCCTTCATGTAAAAAAACTAACTTATAATTCTATTTTTAAGATATCCATTCAGGAAGATGCTTTCGTAAGAGAACTATAGTTGGGACAAAGTGTCTGCATACTTACAATATGTATGCTCCCCTGCTGAGAGTACAGAACGCGCAGGCAAGATGGTATTCCCCAGAGTGCACATGTATTACTCTGGTGGGTTGTTCTGATTTGTGCGCTCTGTTTCCATCCGTCAGAATCAGACAACTATAGATCCCTCTGTTGTCGTGGTCACTTGTGTGGCTGTCCCTCAGGCTACGCAGAGGGACCGAGGGAAACACAGCAGAGGTGCAGACAGTTGTTGGGCGTCTCCAGAGAGCTGGGATGCCAGATGGCTTTCCTGATTGATTTTCTGGTTCTTTCCCGGTCCTTTATCACCCCCTTTACCTCGCTCGATGTTAGCGGTGTGCAGTGGAGGACTTATCTTTTGGACTCGCGCCAGCCAAATCCTCCTCCGATGAAACTTGTTACTTGTGTGTTTGAGGTTTGATTTATGAATGGAAGTCACCAAGAGTACAGTTTTTGGCATCAGAAGCAGATACTGGAGAAGACTAAATGAAGCAATTTGTGGCCTCTTCCTTACCATTAACCTTCACAGGCTATTGGCCCATTGGTCTTAAAGGAGCTTTGATAGGGGACAATTGTATTGAAATAGATTGTTGTTATTGATTCAGAGTGTATACTCACTATATGACAAATGGGAGGTGGAAAAAAAGACCACTTTGCCAATACCATAGCAGGGACATGAGTAGAATTAGAATCTGTTTGTCTGCCAAATATAATGAATGTATCGTAATGTGAAGGAACATCTGTGCATATGAGCTCACATAGTACAAGCCTAAAGGGACTGCACAAGATGTGCTTTACTTACCGCTCTGAACATAAATTGTGTGCAGATCATTGTATCATGAAATGGCTGCATTGTGTAGCATGAAGGCACAAAGGAAGTTCTAAGCATATTGGAAGATGGACATAATTTGTGGGGTTAAAGTTCCCAGTATTCCATAAAGGCTTTCGTTGGCACTGTGAGAGTACATGCTGGTGCAGACAAAGCTTTTTATAAGTGGAATGGACCAAATGACCAGTAGGACGATAATTGTCTGCTTCAGAAGGAGAGTGGCAGCCATTTCAGGATTGTATTGTGCCACTTTTTTTGGACGACAAAGGCTCGATCTCAGTCTTAATAGAAGGGCACCACGCCAAGTTTTGGAAAAGGTTGTCATTAAAGTATCCTTGGCAATCGTGCAGACTGTCATGGAGTTTCCCCTTCCATGATTTAAAGGGAGAGTTTGGCTTCTTTGAAGTGGGATTGTAGGGGGTATGTATCCATAGTTAGTGCGTTACCTACAGTAGATGACAGTTAGCACACCGCCAATTTGGAAAAGCAGGCAGGCGTACAGGTATAGCTAAGCAATGAACTGCTGTGGACAGGGGCAGCACTCCAATCGCATTTTAGCCACCTTTAAAAAAAAAAAGCCAACCTATCCCTTAAGATTAAGAAAAGCTGCTTCAATGATTATCAATCCACTAGGAACAGGTGAAATACGGTGCTCAAGCTTGAACCCTTAAGAAGTGACCGCTTTTCTATATCAGTTTGTGTCTTTAACCCGTGAGTACGGTATACATTTTCTATCCTGTTATTAAAAGGGTTATTTATTGTCCCCTGTGGCCATCCGTGATGCCAGACATATCCTACATGGTAAAAACTTTTTTTATGCTGCCGTTATATTGTATGCTAATTTCATATGGAAGATGCAGCTGCAATAAAATTGATATTCGCCAGTCTTGGATCATATCTCTCTGGCAGGTCATATAGAACTTTTATATCAACCCAACTAGTGTCGTAAACCGTTGTGATATTCCAGGAATCTGTTGGAGCACTTGAACTGTAAAGTGGCTGATTGTACTGTCACACAACCCTAATGGACCATGCAATGCTGTTTTACAATATCATGCACGTAACGTCTGTTTATTCCGAGTGCTGGAATTTAACACCTGTCTGCTGTGTTAATGCTGTCAGTAACTCCAGTGGCCTTTATATTGTTATTAAGAAATTGAAGGATATGATTGACAATATTTTTGTATTTGTTGGATCCAATAAATGGACCATATCTTATGTCAGTATACCTGTTTAACTGTTGTCAGTTGTAAAGTAAGTAAACACATATGTACTGTTGGATTTGTGTCTTTTCTCTTTTCTTGCTTATTATTTTATTCAGTTTTGTGTCTTTAAAATGTTAAAAGACACAAAACCATTGACAAAAAAATACTTTTTGCTCTCACTTTACGCCATCGCGTATCCATGAAAGTGTGACTCATCAGCATCCACCATGAGAAAAACAGGCTATCATCCACATTTAACTGTGATGGAGATGTGAATCAAGATGCTTGGCGGGTAATGAGAGAAGAAATAGAGAAAAAGAAAATGGGGGAGGGGGTTTTCAACCATGTCTGATTGGTTTGATCACCAGCTGCTGAGCGAGATGGTGGGATGTGGTGCCCGCGCCAAATCGCTCTGTCTCCCCTGGTGTTGACGCTCTGCCCTGCAGTCGCTCTCAATTACTCATTGATGACGCTCCACTGTTTCATTGAATCTTGAGTGTGTGTGGGCCATGTCTTTGTGACGACATATTGAACGATGGATTAAAGATGAAACCATGTAAGTTTTTGTAGGAAGGTAAAAACACGAAAAGTTACCTTTTTAAAAAAAAATCGCATCAGATAAGGTACAATTCTATAAGAGTTAAAGTGTACCACACTGGAACTAATAGCATGTAACATGCTAGTTTCTCTCTCTTGCGCAGAAGGACATGTTCTGCCAGAAATCTTAACATTCTGACATTTGCTGCCTAGACGCCACTCGGCTGCTTCCTAGGAAAATGAGAAGCGCTGCAGAAAGCTGTGATGCTGCTGTCACTATCTCCGTCTCATCCTAATCTTTTGGGTGCTTCCCAGTGAGATACGCCGTACAAAATATCCTCAAATTCAGCAAATGCGCCCACAGAAACGTTGCTTGTTCTTGCAGTCTCTGCACACAGTATAGGCCTAGTTTTTGATGTGGTGTGACATACATGCAGCACTACAGTCACCCACACCCGGTATGTGTCTTTAATAATAATGCAAAACAAGGCTCCCCATGGTGCAAGACTTTGGAGATTTGGAGATGCTCAGGCTTCGGTTGTCAAGGAGCAAGAGGAACCATAGGAAGAGCCGCACACGCACACGCACACGCACACGCACGCACGCACACACACACACACACACACACACACACCGACTGCGTGTCTGTTTAGTTTATGTAATCCCCAATACCCAGAACAGCTCAGGAGCAGTGACTGCTGGCTGCATACATTAGATGACACACTTTCACTTTCAGGAGGGACTCCAGACGGTGCAGTAAACATGTGAGTCCTAGATACAGAGATAGCATTGCATTTCTTATGCACCGCCACTGCCTGGCGTCTCATTAGGTGGGTCATGGATTGAAGAAAGCAGCAAGGCTTCGGTGAAGTCACTCAGTTGGTAAATTAGTTAAAATAACCATAACCAACTATGCTACAGTTCATCAGTCGTGTCATTTCCATTTGGCAGTTTTTTTTTCAATCTCTCCAGGAAGCCAGGGAAAACAAAGAAAAAATAGCAATTAACCTTGCCAGTTTATAGACTTTCAGAATTATAAGTGCAACTGTGAAAAGACAGGCAACCCCTCATGGAAAGAAAACCGTCAGAGATTGCGGTAAATAAAGTTAGATATGAATTTAATGAAATTAAATTATGCATTTGTAGAGCAGCGATGTGAAACACAAACAAACAATAACACTTGAGCAAAGTTAGTGTGGAAAGAATAATCTGATACAAATGATGCACTCAGAATTCCTCCAAATACCTAAAGGGGCCAGGTTCACCGACGTGCCTCGACTTAAAGCCTTTTCAGGTTGACAGCGTACTTCACTGTAATATCAGTCTGATCTAATCCACGTCTGTGAAACCAGCCCATACAGCATCAAAGGCAGCTTGTTTGTTGCTTATTTGGCTTGAGTTACTCCTGCTGTTTTCTTCAGTAGAGTTGGACATCACCAGAAACTGTCAAGTAACATTGTGTTGGCTTTCCCAAAATATGATTCAGCTAAGAACAACCACAGATCGCAAGTAACCGGACTGGACTTTTGACCTTTTGCAGTGCAGCTATTTGAATTCGAAATCTCTTGAGCTGATTGATGATTTACCAACTTAATGGTTTAAGTCATAATGGTAAAATGTGGTCCTGGAGACACCTACTGTATGCGAGTGTGAGTATTTTTGGTGTTTATACAGTATATCTGTCTGTGGACAGATGGTGTCACCGCAATGGCGTCCCAATGTTCAAGATACAGTGTTGCAATTTTGTATGGTGAAGATGTAACACACTCTTTCTTACGGTGAAAAATAGATTAAAGGGGACATACGCTCATTTTTCATCTACTAGAACATTTTTACATGCTTTTTTTTCTCATTCTGTCTGTCAACATACCTGTAGTCACCTTTTAAAGGCATGGTTTCTGAATACGGGTTGTCTGCATTTCTCTCTGGATTGAGCATTTTCATACTTTCCCAGTATTTACAGCACTTTGTAAATATATATAATATATATATATATATAAAAATATAAATAAGACACCACCAAAACCTGCTTCAGTTTGAAATACGGTACTGCTTCTGCGCCTACAGCTGTTGTTTAAGTTTCTACAGCTTAGTTTAAAGTGCTCTTAATCAGCAACCACATTTTCTTTGGGTTTGTAATCATGGTTCTCTGCATCATTGAAATAGAAGTTCTACTTGGACAAGGCTGAGGTCCTGATCTTTACAAGGGAACAGTTTCTGCTGTGAATTTTTAATACCTTGATCAACTGACAGACACTTGCAAGCTTGTTGAACAATGCATAATCTATTTTAAAGGCTTTGATAATATTTCATTGCCAAATCTAGCCCACCGCCTTTTGGCTGGTTTTGTTGTTGTGATTGCAGAATGCAGATCTTGGGTGATATTTATGGTGACACTGCTGATGCATTTAATTATGAGAAGCATCTCCATGGTGAGAGAGAGAACAGTCATAACACATATCACACTTGTCCATTAAAAACTGGAGTCTTGTCACTTTGCTTTGTCACAGCGAATGGACATTGCGCAGCCTAGAGATATTGAGTATGTGTTATTTCTAATGCAGATGACATGGATTGGGATATAAATAGGAATCGAGACAACACACTGTACTGTGGTCTCTTATTTAGTGCACATTTTCCCATACGCTGACGTTTACTCCTTTAGATTCTGATTTGTGTTTTTTTCTGCGGCAATTTCTTTGCACTTTATTTTCTTTCCCTGTCGAATGCAATGTTTGGACAAGTGAGCAAATCATATTTGGCAGAAATTATGTACTCTGCTAAAGAGAACACCAGAGTCACATTGATTCACACTCCGGCAGACTGTGATTTTTCACAGCCTCCCCCAACATAGCCTACAATGACAGAATACCTCTTTAATGTGTTCCTACGAGATAAAATGCTTCCGTGGAAGATTAACCATTCCGCCCCGCTCCTATTCATTTTAGATCAGATTACTTGATTGCTTGCCAAATGCAGGTCAGCTCTAGGTCCACATAGAGGCCTAGAGCTGTTTTCCTGACCAGGTCGTGACTAGGGAAATGGGAAAGTATCACTGGCAGTTTACAAATTATGTAGAATTTAACAGGGAACCATGTCTCTGTTTTTTAATTTTTCAGATTTTCCTCCTGCATTCAATTCTGACCGCAAACTCACTGAGAACATCTAAAAGCTGCCAGCCTGACTTATATATAGTACATGCGTTAAAGGAATAGTTTGACATATTGAGAAATAGGTTTGTTACCTGTTACCTACCTGTAACTACCTGCCTCTTATCGTTGGACAAAGCCAGGCTCGCCGTCTCCCTGTTTCAATGTCTTGTGTAGATGGTCTCTAGATTTACAAAAACTCTGGGAAATTTGCGAGACTTGCTGCCCTATCCTAACCTTAACCATTTGAGGTAAAGACCTAACCTAAACTATCTCGAGGGAGTTTTGCAAATCTTGGGTTACCACCACCATCCACATCCCAACCTCAGACCTGGGACACAAGTCAAGTGAGAGGGACCAACCTGTTCTCCCTCCCAATCTGTCAAATACTGCTGCTTGGCCAGTGACCCTCAGTGTTTGATACAGACGCACAAGGCACCCTTTAGCACTGTCACTACCTGATCCTTACTAAAAAAACGTATCCTGACCAAAAAGCCATCCTGTGTGTCCCGTTAACTTATTTTAACTTGCATAAGAACATACTTAATAAAGTCACATATGTAAGTTATTTAACAAACATACTTAGTTTAACGCAAACCATGATCATTTCCTAAATTCTAGTATTTCTTTTGCCTGAACCTACCCTGCATGTTGAAACATTACGCCAAAAGGATACCCAGAGTGTTGAAATCAGACGCCAAGGGGTCCTGACCAAATACCTGCAGTAACGAGTTGGGTGTGATAATCATAGACATGGATATAATCATAGACGTTGTGTGCTCTACTTTTAACTTCTTCCCATTCATCAGAGATATTATGTGTGTGCTGTGTGTGAGAGGATTTACTGCGTGTGTTGCTTTTAGACATAGTGAATACTTAATTTCAGCTGTGCAGAAATAGCCTGATACTGTTTTCTCATCGCTCTCCCAGGAGATGAAAGGAGTCCTACACCTTGACGTGCCGCTGATTTGGAGTGCTAAAGACATTGACATTGCTTTTCACAGTGGATGATTAAATTGAATTCTGCTTTCTCTAGTGGGTCTTTTTCACTAAAGGGGTGTAGTGATGCAGGTCAAATGAGCAGATCCCTTGCTGTCTGCGTGTAGTCATGTGTGAATTAAACGCCTCATCACTTTGCAGAAGCAGTGTCAGCTGTGTAAGTTTATTGTAATGGTCTTTCACGTTTACAATACACACATGAGTATGCATGAGCCTGTACATCAAATAAAACCTGACACACCAGCCTCAGAAGTCGACTGTCCATGCTTTATTTTGTTACACAGCAGTGAGTTTGAGATTACCATATTCTGAGTTTATTCTGAAAGAAAATGTTTTTTTTAAACAGCATTTTCCTGCCAGGGATTTAATTACTGTAGTCTATTAATCTTATCTGTTAGTGCAGAGGCTGTGGATAAGAAACTGGTGGGGAGAAAAGCAGCAGAAAGCAGTCAAGCTACAAGCGCAAGCATCTGAGAAATGGCTAATGTTTTTTTAAGAGAGAGGCAGCACTTAGAGTTCTTTAGCAGTCACCAAGTCTAGGGGAAAAAACTATTCCTGCCTCTGCATAATTCATTTCCTCTGTGATGATGATGATGTGCTTGGTCAGACAGACAACCAACTACCCTGGCAATGTAAATGTAACCTAGATTGATGCAGCATACGTATGGTATAATCATCAGTCAGTGAGCTGATGCCTTTTCCAGTATTGATAAAACATAGTCAAGAGATGTCTCTCGATGTGATTCCACTCCCACACAAAATCAATTCTTTTACAAGTAGTTTTACTTTCAAAAAAACAAAAAAACAAATGCAGTAGAGTTCAGAAGAACAAAAAACCCCCAAAAGAACAAAAATTCTAAACACGATTCATTTTACTTTCAGCCAAGTCTCATGGTCTTTTTTTTCTTTCGAATAGATGTTCTTGAAAGCTTTGGAAACAACAAGCACACTAGATCTTAAATGTGCCATATTGTAAGAAGTGAGATTATCTTTTTGATTATCAAGCGGATCACGGTGCTATACAAATACTGTGGAAGTATCAAATTCCGTACGTTTGTGACGTCACAACTATTTAGGTAGAAAGTGCAGCTCAGGGGCCGTTACAGTCATTCCTCGGTTGCAATGACGGTACAGAGATGCCGAGGATGCAGATGCTGAAGTGTGTTCATATTTTGTCAAGCTGCTGTTGCCTATTCACTTTCTTTCAGAGTTAGATATTACGTTTGATACCATGATAACAGTATCAATCTTCTTATTTGATTCTCAGCAAGAAAGCAAAAAAGGGTGCTTCCCAAATTTTCAAACTCCTTTGAATGTAAACCAATATCAGATTAAAGAGGATATTCTGAGAGACCAACAAGAATTACACATTCTTCAGGGCCCTGCATTGGCTAAGTGAATATACCCTATGATTGAAAGGTTAGGTATGTTTCCCTACACAAGCAGCAGGATAGTCCCTTACTACACACGCAGAGTGCCAGCCTAGTTAGGCAGCAGAGCATTGTGGGTGCAGACAGAGTTCCCCTGAATACCAGAGCATGGGGAGGTTCCGGCAGTGATCCAAATCACTAACCTTTCCAGCTTGCAGATCGATAAGGCTCAAGATCGCATGGCTCCGGAAATCTCTCTGCAGAGAGACAAGAAGCAGAAGACTCACACTGTCAGATGATGCACTAATTGCTTGTGGTTACTAACCTCAATTACCCCCTGCTGAGGGAATCTCAGTGGTATGATCCACCCCCCCTCCCTGCCTGTGAGCCCTTCTGTGGAGTGTGGACCTATAAATCTCTGGGGCAGGTCGCTGTATATCTGCTATACACATAAAGCAACCGATTCTCATCAGCGGATTCATGTGATATCTTACGAAAATGTATGTGCGACAGTTTGTGTTATATGACTTTCTATTTAATGCCATTAAACGGCGACCGGTACTATCCCGATTCTCCTCTCTACGTGGATTTTGGCACTCTTATACTACTTCTTCCTCCTAGTTCCTTCTTTTCTCCGGATGTAATTTCTACTGTAATAAATACATGGTCTACATACAAGTTACAGTGCATTTCTTTTCACAGGTATATATACAAACAGTGAATGAAGACAGCCTGCATAAAGTGGCATACATATATACTGTACAGGTACCATACACAGTATATGTAATGTACCATATATTATAATACTGGGTCACATAGGCCTCATGTTAATGTACTCTTCATAAAGGGATATATATAGACATACAGGCATGATTAATAGTGTTATAGTGTATTAACGGTGTGAAATGAAACTCATGTTTTACTTGGATTCCCTTGCATTCCTATGAAAATGACCAATGAAAAGGAACACAAAACATAAGCTTCCCTGGATGAGAACATCTGCTAAATGCACAAAATAAATTGCATACGCCAGCCCCTAGAAAGCTAGACTGCCAGTGCTCAAACTGCTCAGTATGAGTGCCCAGTGCTTTGAATAATAGTGCCCCATGACAGGTGAGCAATGCTCAGCGGGTGGTGTTATGGAAATGGTGCATGTAGGACTGCGCACATTGAGGCTGTCCGCTTGTAATGAACCTGCAGACATGTGGAGGAGTGGCAGTGAGCATGGCCAACTCCTCTTACTGCCTAACTCTGCTTTCATTGCCCTTCTTTCATCAAGCTCAAGTGCCACAGCTATTAGACCTTTGTGCAATGTTGAAGGAGGGAAGCTGAATGTGCCAGCACGGTTGGCTAGGTTACCTCCAAACTGCTTTCCAACACAGCTCTTAGATTAACTCAAAATTGTGATTAGCCTTAAGCATTTTTATTTCTTAAACATACTGCATGAATATACAGTAGCATGCAGTCCCCTTTAATTATATTATTTTTGTTATAGTTTAAAACACAGACAATCCAATTAACACAATTTGAAATGATTTATTTCAGTCATTTTGAACCAAATAACATGATGAGATTTTACAAGTAAAATGATTTTTCAGTATTATAACGGTAAAGGTTTCTCATCTTTTGCAACTGGTGTATTGCACAATGAAGTTTAATTCACTCAAAGACAGAGAAAGAAGTTTCCCTTCTCCTCCCTTTGAATGCATTTGGTTGCCCACCACTTGTGGATGCTTTCACAATGAATTCACAACTCCTGTCCTCGAGTTGTATCTCTCATTTTCTCTTTTTTCTCATTCCCTACTTCCAAATTTGCTTTTTTATGCTTCTTCATATCTTAATCTCCATAGCATGGTTACCGTTTCTTGCTGAAACGCAGAGCCCTTCATCATATCCATCTGTGGATATGATCTTCCACTGGTGCCAGTAGTGTGGCAGGTACAGTATGTAGTTTTCTTTCTCTTACCAACATGCTTTCATGATGTGAACACACAAAACATTTGAGAGAAGACATGGAGACAAAATCTATTGAGTGCAGGCAGCCAGAGGCAGACTATGAAGCTCCTGTTCAGAGAGGAGCCTGTGAATGAGTGGCAGGTGGCCTGGCCCCGGGGACTCCTAATGAAGAGAGTCTGCCTGCCGGCTTATCGATCCAGCCACATCAGCTGATCTGATGCCTGGCTCACTGGCAAGCTAGGGGGGATTAATGGACACCTAGGGTCACTCGCACACACACACACACACACACACACACACACACACACACACACACACACACACACACACACACACACACACACACACACACACACACACACACACACACACACACACACACACACACACACACACACTGAAGACGGAAACCTTATGTTCAACAGGTGTGTTTGGAATGGAAATGTTTTTGTTTTCAGAGGTGACTAGTAGGTGACTTAATGTGGTGGCCGAGAGTGCCGAGAGTGACACATGCAGTTCAAGATGTCTGAACTTGGGTGGGTGCGTATCTGAGCATAAGTCAGTTGTCTGTAATATCAAATCTCATCTTTTGGTACAGCAGATGAAAAGAAGAGGCGGAAGAGACAACAGCTGTCTGCCTGTCGCGCCACAGCAGCCACTGTCCAGTATAATCTTCTCTCTCTCTCTCTCTCTCTCTCTCTCTCTCTCTCTCTCTCTCTCTCTCTCTCTCTCTCCCTCTCTCTCTCTCTCTCTCTCTCTCTCTCTCTCTCTCTCTCTCTCTCTCACACACACACACACACACACACACACACACACACACACACACACACACACACACACACACACACACACACACACACACACACACACACACACACACACACACACACACACACCTCTCAGCCATCACAGATGCTCCTTCAAGCTCATTATTTCTGGGACTGTCAGCTTGTGGCTTGTTGTGTTGGTTGGGTAATGCATCTTAAGCCCAGCTATCAAATATGAATAAAGCACTGACTTCCTCATCTATCTTTCATAGCTTTCATTGTCAAGCTATCTGCCTGCAAAAATATTTTGCATGTTCCCTTACCGCTGTGAATAATGTGCTCGAGCAGCAGTCGCTCTATTATAAACCTGAACATAGCATTTTTGGAATGTGTGAATATTATTGTTAAGAGGGGGATATGGGTGAAATAATTGCGTGAATGAGTCTTTAAAATCATGAGTGATATTAGAATTTTTAATTTCATGGTGTTTATGACATCATGATGGAGAATATACAATAAGGCTGTGTTGGTGAGTGAATGAACAATTTGCTGCATATTTATCTATGTGTACATGCTTGTCTTTTTCAATTATAGTCAATATATTTGTCTGTGCCAGTCTGTGTATGCATGCATGTGTATTTGTCTCCATGCCTTTTAAAAAAGTATTTCCCATGCATAAATGAGACGGTATAGGAATACATACATTTTCCGTGTATTCTACATTTGCACGTTTGCACATACAGTCATATCTCCTCCATTTTAAAGGCCTTGATGAGACAAACATGTAAATATGTGCATACAAGCAGTGGCAGATTAAGGTGGTTATGGGCCCCCAGGCTGCCCCCCCCCACACACACATTAATCATCTTTATCAGCAAAAAAAACCCTAGTACAGAAGAAGAAAAAATTCTTTCAATTGAGGAATTTTCTTTAGTAGATCTTGGTTCCGCTGTTCTTTCAGTTGTTGTGCTCTTTTTCGTATTAACAGTGAGTGACATATCATTTGACAACAAAACTGACCTTGTAAACCCACATGATGGCAGCTGATTGGGTAAATGTGTCCCATATCTATCCAATCACAAATATATCTAAAATCTTATTTTTTAAATGATTCTAAGGGCCCTAATAGGAGGCAAGTTTCTTTTCCCAGTGTAGTAAATTAAAAAGATTTAAAATAGCCTGCACACCTGGGGCCCCGAGGCTGCAGCCTAGGCCAGCCTGTGCATTAATCCGCCTCCGCATACAAGAACACATCTTCTACAAAGATGAATACTTGTAAAAGCCAGCCCCGAGCTGGGAACTAGGAAAGATCAAAATAAGGTTTATCCCAAATAAAGAAGCGGCTAGCACAAAGCTCAGGTGACAATAAACATGAAAATACTCCTGAAAAGCCGTCTATTTAGTGTCTAGGAACAGTTCACAAGTCTGGCATCGTGATAATAACCCAGATATGAGTGCGAGATAGATACGCAAAATTCATTCAGACGCTACACTCTTCAGTTCACATTGCTGAGCCCTTAGGATGACGCTGTCAGCATTCCACAAGCAATCAATGATCAATACGCACGTTGGAGCTCACAGAAGCTGGGCATCTCCTGTGTCCATTAGCACAATCCACGGTGGAGAGAAATAGAAATTGTATCGCCCCATGGAATCATCTCTAACACGGAGAGCCACACCGATCGGCTCACACATTTAGAAATCATCCAGTGGCTTTTAAAGTCTATAGAGTACACACCTCTTTGTCCTGGTGGATAGGAAGTGGTTGTGTATAATTAATGCTGGTGGGGTGTGTTGAGGTGGGAGGTCTTGGAAAGCTGCTGTCAACCCCTTCTATCTCTGAGCACGTGCGCCACAGGGCAGCACGTGCACATGCATCGATGTCTGTCATTAACTCGACCCACAGAAAATGTGGAGATTCTTTTTCAGCAACTTATTCTTCATCTCTCTATGTCTCTATCTAATTTCCCCCCTCAATTCCTCAGTTGAACTCTTTGCTCTCTCTGCCCTTCGCTCTATCTTCTCTTCATTCTCCTGAAAGTGTCTGCATTATCACTTTGAGCGACAGTTTGAACAAGAAGAATGGCCACGCATGTGATGAGAGTGAGAGCCTAGCTATGTGTGTGTGTGTGTGTGTGTCTGTGTGTCTGTGCGCGTGCGCCTGAGAGCATGTTCATCTGTGTAAGTCAGTATACTTCTGCTTGCTTTTGTGTGTATGTATCTTTTCATACCCACTAATTAGAGTGACAGTTTTTATTAATAGTTTGGGGCTAATGTGCGATAGCGTGACTCCAGCTTTTCCTCTAGCTCGTTTACCCTGCTCTTTCGCCACCCCGGGCCCTAATTATCAAGCTGACGATCTGACATCAGACCACGAAAACAGAGAAGCCACATATTGTCACTTCTGACTTTAGACTGAACCTCTTTAAATCTGCGCTTACACTGTATTCCATGGACTTGCTCCATCTTGTTAGTCCACCTCTAAACATGTCTGAAAACTGTGCAGAGCCCAGCTAGAACCTAAATCTGAAAATGTTTGAAAATGTAAGTATTTCAAGTTATTTCAAGATTTCCCAGTGTCAGATTATGCATGAATATAATTCAAAGGTGACTAATCAATCTTGCAAAACAATAAAAAGACAGCGACAATTATATGTATTGTTAATTCCGCTAAAACTGCTATATGTTGATATTTTTCACACGTTTTGAAGTATACAGAACAATGAGTATGAATATATACATCGATCAAAATGTAGTATAGTTTTTCATTTCAAATGTAAATATCTATTTATCTAAGTATGTATCTATATTTGCTTGACGCACACATATTCTGAACATGTGCTCCGTTTTAATCTTGTTATATTCAACCCAAAGGCATGTGAAACTGCTGCTAAAATGATCAGCCTCGCTATAGAGCAGCTCTGCTGTAGCTGACGTTGGAAACACTCATTGTAAGTGTGATTATGTAAGACATAGTTCTTGCTATTACTAAGACTTGACAGTAATCAAAATAGTGTCCTCCCACAGCACAGCACAGCCGAAGCCGAAGCGCTTTTGAAGGCAGTGGCCTACTTTACACAGTCTCTTCACATATTCTTGATTTAATTTCAGAATGGAATAAGAAAGGCTATGATAACCTCTTCTGACCAGGACAAATGTAGCATGTCCATTCAAGAGGATCTCTCTAGGGTGCGCAGCAGATGACATCCTTTAAATAAGAAACTCGCAGTGAGCATTTTCTGTCCACTCTGTCACAATAGGGCCTGGGTTATCTGGGTATTCCCTGCTGTGGTGCTGCCAGTGTGATAACTAATTTCATTTGATATGGTTGATGTTTGTCTCTCTGTAAACTTGCCACAGTGTGTGCTGTTTGCATTTGAGGCGTTTGCAATGATGATTACATCCAAGTCACATGGCTAAGCATTTAGCCAAGCGTTTTTCTTCAAGATAAAACACCAGCCACTCTCTGAGACCCCCCTGTAGGTCATACACAACACTCACTGCTATTTCTTATGCATTTCCATATATCTTTAAGACTATTTTTCATCTAGCCTGAATGTAAAAATATTCAATTTGCGGCACAATAAAGAAAATGTTACTTGTTTCTCAAGTTGCGACACTGTTTCTTCAACCAAACAAATGTCTGACACCTCCTCCCTGTGTATAAAATTTGAACTATTATCATACAAAGAATGAATAAAGTCAATATAACATATACATGAAACTATGGCAATTATGTGAGGTAGGTCAACTTTGAACAGACCAAAAATAGCCCCCTCCTCACTCTACAGCGTCTTCAGTTGGCTATACTTAAATTGTCTTAGCAGGCTAACCATTAGGCTAGCTCTACCCTGTTCCTTCTGTAAAGAGGAGTCCTTGTCTCATGTATTTTATGCTTGTACTCATTCATGTAACTTTTGGACTCAAATTTCTTTATTAATTTGGCAGACTCATAAGGTCTTGGTCCCTATAACAGAATGTATGGTCTTATTTTTGAATGTAGAGTCCGACAAGGAAGTTGATAACGTGATACAATTGCTGTGTCTTTTGGGCAAATCTCACAAGGCCGGATTTCTTCAGTTTCTTCCAAGCACAGACTTGTTTTATGGAGAATTTCAGACATGCTATGACTCTGTATGTAAAGTATCGAAAAACAAAGAAACTTTAAAGACTTCTCACATCCTGAAGAACACTATGTAGTCATTGCCGGATGATTTAAGTTGTTTTTTTGTTGTTGTTATGAAATCAAAATGTATGTTTGTGTGTAAAACTCCTCTCTGTTCATTTATTTATTTTGCAATGTCGTAATATTATTGAGAATAAAGTTTCTTTAAAAAAAAACAAAGCTCTTGAAGCGAAGCTTGTGAATAACGTCACAACAAGAGGATTGTCACTTCCGGGGAACATCTTTGCTTTGAAGCAGAAGAGCATTGCAACTCTGGTAGAAAGCATCTTTATTGTGCAGTACACGGACTAACTTTAGTCCCAGATGGACAGAAAAGTCTTTGAACGGTTTGGACCTATGGTCTCAACGTATATTTGATAGAGAGGCTGTGGAAGAAAACATGATTGAGAAAGTGAAAAACAGGCCGAGGTCACTGTACTGTGGACATAGGCCTGATAAGCACATTCTGTTTAGAAAACAATTGAACTGTATTTGGGCATGATGACGTCTGGACACCAAGTAGGCGCCACTGATTGTAAATGTACTGAGTGTGTATTGGAAAGACCCGACGGGGCGTGTAAGTGTTGTCAGCCTTGTTATAAGACGGGAAGTTCTGTTAAAGGTATGGGAATTTTGGTATGGTGAATCTCGGAACTCTGTGATGAGTGTATCAAACCTTGATTCAATAAATTCTCCTTGATTGCTGTGAGACCTCTCTGCTGACTCCTTCTTGTAGACCTTTCTATTTTTATAATACATTGTTCTACCATAAGGTAAATGTTGACAAACGACCTGTAGACCTGTAACGTTAGGCGTAAGTGTGGTTTGTGTTTGGCTAATCGGTTTCATAATTTAGTCGGTATGCTTGATATAAAATATTATCCTTATTGTAATTATCTTAATCTACACATAATTTTGGCCAAGCAATTATTAACCTAATATTAGCAAGCTGGTCATAACTGTAAAACAGGGGATTTAAGCCTTTTTTGCCCAATTTAGCAGTTCCCCCCCTTGAACCAAACGTTTTTTTGTGTCATTGTAAAGGTGGATGGTGAAGAGGATATTTGAGTTGAGTAGTAACGTGCCACATAAACATGAGCCTTCTAGTTTATCCCTGCTAAAAGAGTGGAATAGCAGGAATTTGAGCTGCACCCATTAGCTCCCATCTCTTGATGAATAAACATATCATGTTTATTGTCTCATAATGGTATGGTATGTACAAAGGAAGATGACATTCTGGAAAAAAAAACATTTACCATGCTATTTTACCTCAGTCAAGAGGCCCTTGCACATTCATTGTCCACCCACACAGGAGTTTTCACTAAAGTTCCCTGATTAGACCTTTCCTCATGACTTTGCAGGAAGGAGCAGCTCAATTTTGACTCATTCGGCAGGTCAACTTTTTTCTTTCTTATTGGTTCATTCATTTTTGTAACCTCATGCAGGTCGAGCATAAGTCTAATCAGCCAGTACAACCAAAAACACCTGCATGTGTGTGCGAACCAAACTGCCACTGCTTTTACATAAAAATAATTTGACTGACCTATAACCCCCTCAAAAGGAAAGTAACACAGAAAAAAGCAGTTTGATGGGGTGTTTTTTTTTTTTTACTTTTCAACAAAAGTAAGCTGTTGTAATATTCCAGAAATTGTGCCATCGCTTTTTATACACTCTTTTCTATTTGTTTAATTTAATTTAATTAATTTATAGGTAGCCAGTGAATGGTGTATTGACAGAGATGTGGGGAACTTACCCATTTGTCTTTTTGTGCACTTCAAGGGGAGTTCCTTTTAATGAATATGTTATGTAAGTTATTAAAGAGTCTGCATGCCATGGTTCTAACAATATACTGTAGCGTATATATAGCTGATGCCATGACCTCAAGTTGCAGTAAGAAAAAACGCCAGTAAAGCAAGAGAAATGTGGCATAATATCCCTCAGATGGTGCAGAACATTTTAGCCTTAGGAGGTTTGACTAGCAATCTTTTCACCAGTTGTGTCCAGGGTCTGTGTCACACAGCATATCCGTCTAAATGAGTCGCAGAAACGTCTTAAGATCACAACTAAAAGAATTCTCATTATGGAGTTTCCAGGTCCAGCACCCCAACAGTGGCCAGTCCGAGTCATCCCTCTTCCTTATCGCAGTGGGATATTTCTATGTTGACAGTCTGCAATGTTTTCATGTTTTCCAAGCTCATAAAAAATGCACAGAACACGCGTCGCAGAAGCATCGCTCCTCAACTTGTTGGTATGCATGGAATTTGCAGGACTGTGACTCCATATTATGAAACCAATTATTCAAATAGCGGCCGCTGTAACTGGCAGGGCAAGCGTGTCGAGAACAAGGGGAAGAAGCATCTCAGAGATTCATAATAAAATGTTCCCCACTATAGTAGAGTGACTTGTATGCACTATTTCAAGATGGAGTCCTTGGGTTGGAGTTTTGAGATTAATAATGTGAGAGATAACTCTGAACGTTGGCGATGTGGGATAAATGAAAGTCTATTCAAGCTCTTACTTCTATCAAAGCCTTTTCATACTGCAGATTTTCTGTTCAAGGATGTGGAATGTGTTACCAAATCAAGCTAAGCCACAATGACTTATAGTTATAAACAGAACTCAATAATGTCTCCCATTGCAGCTAAATAGTGAATTAGTGATGGGATGGATAGATAAATGGGCTACCCTTTTCCTCTCTCCTTTCTCACACACACTCTCCAGAAATATTCATCAAAACAGCAAAGTGCTGTGATCAAGTGTATATATATATATATATATATATATATATATATATACATAGATATATATATATATGTATATATATATATATATATATATATAAATTTACAGAAGGAGTTTTCATTAAAGTGACAAAGTTGATTGATTATCCATCAGACCGTTCAGTTATCTGCTCATTTTGTAAACAAGTTACAAACGATGAGCATGCATATTCCATCGGTGAGCACAACCATCTGAGCGATGAAATATGAGACCATTGGAAATATAATTTTTCATTCATCCCCTTCTGCATACCTGGCATTTAAAATTCATAGAGCATCTTGTGGCGTATTGTCAGGATTTTGGTGAGGGATGTCCTCAGGCCACCCCATTAATCTCTATTAAACAGGGACATGTCAGCCAGCTCTCTCTCTCTCT
This sequence comes from Echiichthys vipera, assembly GCF_963691815.1. Taxonomy (NCBI): domain Eukaryota; kingdom Metazoa; phylum Chordata; class Actinopteri; order Perciformes; family Trachinidae; genus Echiichthys; species Echiichthys vipera. The sequence continues at coordinate 15,484,600 of NC_139838.1, read as the reverse complement.
GTGTGTGTGTGTGTGTGTGTGTGTGTGTGTGTGTGTGTGTGTGTGTGTGTGTGTGTGTGTGTGTGTGTGTGTGTGAGAGTATGAGTGTGATGCATTTGTGAGTCTTTTAAGCATTAGGTGTCAGGTGTTTGGCAGTACGGTTCCTTAAAACTTAGTAATTCTTAACTTTTTGTTCCTGATCGTTTTCTCAGACCATCAGTCCAACAGACAAAACAATTTGATATGGTCAAATAAACACATTCACACTACCTGAAAGCTGTTGTCTTAGTTGCTGCATCCTTGAGCATGATCATTGAATCTACTGTCACAATATAAAACTTCATCTCTGGTTGCTCAAGCAGCAACATCTGCATAATTATTTTACCGCGTGCCCTTCATTCCAGATAAGTATGTTCCAATTAGCGGTGAGATATTGGCTTGACATCTAGTTTAGTGAGGACAGGCAGATTGCAAAGCCATGATTGAAAGCTTAATGAGTGATTCATAATCTGAAATGAAATGGACATTTTCATTTGGGCATCTGCAACAATCATTAGTCGGACATGTAGCATTTCTACACAAGAAAAAAAACAAACTAAGTCAATTTAGACGTGTTCCTTGATTACACCTTTAAATGTCTGACGGTGTTCTTATAATACAAACCATGTGCTTGTTAAGAGACTGATTTTCAGGGCTCTTCCTCACCTTGCTTTTATGCAAGTTGCATTTGCTGTTTAATGCTGTGTCCTACTTAACAATCATAAATCTGCAATACAAATATGTGACTATTCACATTGGTGAGCTAAAAAAATATTCATGCACTGATGTATTATTAGATCAGGATGTGGGACGGAAAATTCTGCCTATACAATCAAATGAGAATTGTTCACCTGCCTTTTGGCTCAGGGAAAGTTTTACAAATATAAAAAGTACATGGGTTAGAAATTCATAATAGAGAAAGCCACAATCAACATTGTTTATAGTTCGAGAAGTCCTGTCAACGGTTTTACAGACGTTTCTTTTACAACGGTGGCCAATGGAGAAAATCCTTTTTGGACCACAGGCAGATTTCGGTTGCAGTACCACAAAAGGCCACTGGAAAAGAATTGGCTTCAAGGCTGAGCAGTGCCGCGCTCTCCAGGTCTAATAACACATCGATGCCCTCACGTCAGTAGACAGCAGAAGATGGCGTCAGCAGCATCGGGCAAAGGTCATGGATGTATTTAAAGAAATTGAGGTGCACCAGCCTGTTTTAAATGGGAGGTGCAGCAGCATTTTGGTTTTCCTTCCTCCGGGCATCTCCCATTCTGCTCCCGGAGGGCCGCTGCAGGATTTGAGATGCCTGCTTTAGGCCCTGTTTAGACAAAGACAATCTAGAAAGGAAACACAAATGCGTTTAGACAAGCGTCTTTGGGGGGACATCTGCGTGCATACAGTGTGTGAAATCCGCTGTCATATGCACGTCAGGTGGCTAGGTGGTTCTGTGAAACACTGTCACCCAAGACGCCGTACAGTATGACAGGGACCTGCAGCATGGTCAGCAGCCTCCCACCCAGGCAACTTGAACGTCCGATCGATGGAAGTAGTCCGACATGTTTGTTGTTGTTTACTTGTACTATGCACATGGATGTTACGTAAACACGTATGTGAGCCAGCATGAGCAGATCAGAGCACACTTTTGTTTTTTTTTACCCCGTTACACAGACACAACAGTGGAGGGTTATTAAGATTTCCACTCTAGAGGGTGGTATCGTTTTTTTTGCGCTTTAAAGCCCCAAAAACGCTGTCACCGTCTTAACAAAAGGCACATCTAATAAAATATCTTGTTGTTTTCAATTGCAAGCGTTGTCATGTAAGCAGGGCCTTAGTCTGAAGGTGAAAAGACAACAGACCAGGCAATAACAATGTGCAAATAATGCATGAGAGTGATTAACTACACAAATGGGACAGTCAAAATGATGTAGTCACACCACAATGAGAAACCCTTCTCACCAAAAATAAGCACAAGCGACAACGGGATAATGATGTGCATTGGTGTTTTAATGGTAAAAGAGATGAGTCTTTTTTCCCTGGTTCCTCCTTTCCACCATTTTTGTTATTTAAGACAAAAGATATGTTTAGTTTAACTTTTATCAAAGAAAAGGTAATATGCACTCTTCTGCGAAGTTTATAGCCTACCTCAGAAAAATGTATAATTTAATTTGAAAAAGAAAAGAGATAGTAAATACACAATACACATATGCATTGCAAAAAAGAAAATATGTTTTGGAGATTTCAATTAAATTAGATTTTTCACTCACACTTTGTCTTCAGTCAGATTCTTTTTAAATGAATCAGGCTAAAATGGTATTATGAACACGGTATCATGAATTGAATTGAAACACGAGTTCAGCGTAGCATTACATCCCTACTGTTTGTAATCTATGAGAAATTGCTAACTCGCTGCTGTCTGGATGTTGAAGGAATGTTTCGAGCAGGGAGGGTTGTTGTCTTGTGTGAAACAAACAGATGGGATGTCAACTTGACCTACTTCTTCATCTGGACCATTCTGAATAGAAAAGAAGGATGAGAGGAAATAGAGCCGTGTGATGAATTTATTGTGTGGATTAATTCAAAGTGTATACAGTACAACAATTGGTTTTTGATCTGCTTCATAAAAAAGATTTTATCCTTTGTATTATTCTTTTTTAAAGTATGATATTGATATTGATATTTAATATGGGAGGTATCATAATAAGCCATTTTAGGCTCCTATGCTCTCATGCTCAATGTTAATTGTTTTCTTAAATACTTTCTTACTGATGTGCATGTAAATGTGAAGAAAAAACAAACTAAAACATTTTTTTCTTACCATACTTCAATACTTTTTGCATTTGCACTTTGATTGCAGCAAACTTTGCTGCCAGGTACTTCTGACTTCACGGACAAGACAGTAATCAACCAGAAATAAAAAAGACCCTTCACAAATTGGCTTCCTTAAGGAGTTAAGATGTCTTGATTTGGGAAATTTTTCATATAGAGGATATGCTTGTCAGGGAGAGAGCGAGACATAGAGAAATACGTAGATATGCCAGCAGCCCTCAAGGGCTGTACCCAGTTCATTTGTGTGTTGTGTGCATGGAGCTTCTTGGCCTCGTGATAAATGACCTGTGTTTTTAAAAAGCCAGGAGGGTCAGCTCTGCCATATCAACAATGACCACGTTTTGCTTTAAACCCCTATGAAGATTGAGGAAACGGGTTGAAACTATACTGTGGTTAGGAGTGTTTACTATGCAAAGGATGTGTTGTTAATGCCCATTTTCTGATAGCAAGCCCAGCCTAGTGAATTCATCTGGAAAAAATGAAATGCTTGCAGATGGTATATTGTAATAGTACCGACATTATCCTCTGAAGGATGATTAAACATTCAACATTTTAAAAACGAGCATGTGCATCCTGCCACCTGTGTTGCACTTTGGACCTTAACTTTAATGTCTCATTACTAAATTGTTCTTCTTCTCCATGGCTCGGTCATAACAAGGCGATCTGTATGCCCTACGCCATGTTCATCCTCATCTTGAATTGAAAAAAACCCACACATTACGCTCCCATTTGTGCTTTTTAAAGGAACCCCCTTGACGCTGAATGTAATTGTGCATGTGATATAATTGCATTCTGTAGGTCAAACTGTATGTGCCTCTGTTTTGAAATGCAGTAGCAGCTGATGACTTGAAAGGCTTTCATCTTTTTCCCACATGTGGAGAGCAGTTACCCCTTGGCATCATATTCTGTTAGCTTCCCACGCCTGTTTAACAATACCATGTTGAAAACTATTGCAATAATTGCCTGTGTTTTTAACCTTGGGGGTCCTATGAGAAGGTAATCCTTGTATACGGAGATAAGAATGAAAATGTACATACCCTGCCTTGGGGTAGCACATACACAGGCTAATGTGCGCATGTCAACAGGAGCCGAGGACATGTTCAGCTGCTCCATCAACAGTACAGCACCGCGGACAGCGCACAGGCTTCCCAGCACAGACAGTTCGCTATCCGTGGTTCTGAAATTCAGCTTGGTGGAGAGAGTTCAACTGATAATAGTCATTTCTGTATGGCCTCTCACAATGAACTTTTCCTGGGACCCCCTCAAACAAGGAAGCATGGACACATTTTGTTGAACCGCTTTTATAGGTACTGTTTGTTACACCACTAAATCAACGCACATGCAAAATTCCTAATCTCTTCTAATCCATGTCTAATATGGAATCTGAATATTCCTTATTCATCTCTGAATTATTTTTTTATTGCTTCGATAGTGGGAATGTTCATCCTTGGGTTGAGACGCACACATATGCGGGTCTTATGCGCATACAGTTCGGCAGGTGTGGAGTTTGCATGTTCTCCCCGTGTCTGCGTGGGTTTCCTCCGGGTTCTCCGGTTTCCTCCCAAAGTCCAAAGACATGAGCGTGTCAGGTTAATTGAAGACTCTAATTTGCCCGTGACTGGTTGTCTGCGTCTGTTTGTCTCTATGTGCCCTGCGATAGACTGGCGTCCTGTCCAGGGTGTACCCCGTCTCACGCCCGATGTCAGCTGGGATCGGCTCCAGCCCCCCGCGACCCGATAGGGACAAGCGGTGGGAGATGAGTGAGTGAGTGAGTTCGGCAGGTACACGGCTACACAGCTACGAATCAAAGCTACGTATCAAAGCTGCCTGTGGGGAGCTATCCCACCGCCCCTTAGGGAATGCATTCATAATGAGTCACTGTTAATATAGCTCGAAGAAGTGTTTTTGATGCGATTGTTGTATGACGTGCAACATACCAAAGCGATGCACGTGTATACAGCTCTATATATTTTAAGTAGCCTGCTCCCCGCGTGTGTCTGAAACGTCTGCCTCCCATAACATAAAAGCCCAGTAAATCCCCCTTGGCTGTCAAGCCGCTGATGAGTCTGCCCTGCGTAAAGCTTATGCAGCCTTTCCACCAGGCTGTTGTATCCCCCCCCTCCTCTCCTCTCCTCTCCTCTCCTCTCCTCCTCCACATCCTCCCTCTTGCGCGCACAGTGAGCAGCAGCAGCAGCAGCAGCAACGGTTTCAGCGCTTCTGACGCACCGTCGGGGATGAGCATCCCAAACCCACCGGCTGTCAAGGCACTCTCGACATCTACCCCTCGGACCTCTGCGGTCAAGCTTCCAACATCAATTCCATTTGCTTTTAGTCTGTTTGCAGTATCGCTTCACTGTTTCGTAATTTGACAGATTCAGCACTGCGTTTGGCAGGGATGCCCACAATTGGCAGCTCTTGGCTTGGAATTTACTTCGGAGGTGATTTTGTATCTGCAACAACTGTCAACGAGAGTGATTGATTCCTGTCTTCACTTACTGGGTTCCTCTAATTTTGGGGGCGTCCTTCAGGGCATTCTTGTGCATCTATGATAAGTGGTCCACATTAAAGGTGAAAAGGGGGTTTGAGTTAGTGGGCTGTTTTGACAGGAGATCGTTTGGATGACGGACACCGTGAGGCAGTAGCTCTCCATCTGCAACGCGAATCTTTGCGCCCTTGGAATATTCTTACAGAGGCAATGTTACAGAGTAGAAATATTTTTCTCAGTTTGCAATCATAGTCCATACGACGAGTTTCACCCACTGCAGGGGCTGCTGCGGCTTTCGCGTCTGCTCTGTTTCGAAATACGATTTTACTTGACGGGCGGGCGTCTGAGCATCCCGGGCGAGCCCGAATTTGCGATGCCCAAACAGTGAGGGTACGACCGGATCTCATTTGGTCACCCTGCACGGTAGCATGGCTCCAGCTCGGAGGGACTGCAGCGGCTGGGAGATGTTCCTCGCGACGGGATGCCTGCTCCTCTCTCTTTTGCTATTTCACCCTTCCCTGGCTAAGGTGTGTAACGACCGCACTAAACATGGACAGGACAACAGCTGGTTCGCCAGGGACGGGGAAAACTTGCCCATCATGGTTCTCATGCCCATGAACGAGTCGGCCCTGATGAGTGGCATCAGCCAGGGAATCGAGCCAGCGGTCCAACTGGCCATCCAGCACATACGAGAGTCCAGGAAGTATTCGTTCTCACTCATCACCAAAATCTATGACACCGAGGTAAACATACAGACTAAATACTTTCACAAAGCCGCTGCTGGTTGGCTCAGGCTTGTTTAAAAACAGTTTTATATGTTTGTGTGTGTGTGTGGCGTGCGCGCGCGTTAATGTGCACGTGTGTGTGGCGCGCGCATTACCCCGCAGCGCTCCACTCATTGCGCGTCCAAGGGGAAACGCTGGTCTGTTATGTTTTGTATATGTGCGGCCTCGTTGTCGGTGAGCGTGTTTTCATTGCGCAAAAGTCAACTGCTACTATTTTTCTCCACAAAATGACAACATGATGTTAATGTCTGTTTCCCATCCTCGTACATCTCGCTGCTGTCGCCTGTCGTTGATATTGCATTTTATGTGTAACCCGGCATCATAAGGCACTGCATCGACCGGGCACTCCAAAGCCACACTCTCGTGGTCTCTTTATGTTAGACGTTTTAATGGTTACCGCAATCCCAGGATGAAACGCAATGACAAGGCTGTCTGATCGTCCCCGTCGCCTAATTGGATTTGAGTTAAAACGCTGCATTGGGTCTTTCTGTTATCGTCACTTTCTAAGATGTGTTTGTGATTCGAGGTGGCCTTCGCGCTATAAATATTTCAAGTCACGAATCAGTGTATCTTTTGACGAAAGGCCTGGTTCTCGTCGTGCCTGAAGATGGCGGTAATTGGATGTACGATTTCTTCACACTTGTAAGGAGCTGCATCTCACGCTCCAAATTAACATCTGTTTATTTGATAACAATAACATCAATGATATACCACAGTTCTTGAAGTCCTCTTGAAGTTAAGTCATTCAATCTGAAAGATTTGGCATTGTAGGTGTGTTGTCCACAGTTTGTTTACACTTGAATGATTTGAAACCCAGTACAGTAATGGCCCTCTTTAGAGATATGTCATGTTAAGGACAAAATGCAATTGAGGCGTTCAAAGCTGCTGTATCATACTGTTGTCATACCAACATGTCAGGATGTTATAGTTTGACAGATTTTATAGTTTGTTTAACAACTCAACAATGCCGCCATACCAGAGATCGGCGGTTCGATCCTCAGCTTCCCCGGTCCGCATGTCAAAGTGTCCTTGGGCAAGACACTGAACCCCGAATTGCTCCACGTGCTGTGCATGGGTGTGTGAATGTGGTGTGAATGGTTACATTAGATGGTATGTAGATGTCCACCGCCATCTATGAATGTCAGTGTGAATGGGTGAATGTGACAAGTAGTGGGAAAGTGCCTTCAGTAGTCGTAGGACTAGAAAGGCGCTATATAAGTACAAGTCCATATAAGTACAAGTCTATATATATATATATATATATATATATATATATATATATATATATATATATCTTAGCACTTATTCAGTGTACATGCACAGGTGTGTCCATGCGAAAGAGCACACAAATCTCAGTTGAGAGAGGTAAGCCCTCACAGGCGGCATGCGCTCAGACCATGGGATTAATATGCTCTTATGAGGGTTATGATTTTTCTCCTTCTATTCCCCGGGAGAGAAAGATGAGCTGGAAGCATGAGGTCAGTGGGCCAGCCTGGCATCCCCTGGCTGAGAACGTCTGATAGTGATGCCAGCTTTCTAATACTGACAATCAATGGGAACTCATGAGTGTTATTTGATGACTTTGTGGTCAAAGGCTAAAGTCTATTAAACTGTGGGACTGACTTTCCCCTGGTATTTGTTTTGTACACAGGCTGACTGAAAATCCGAGCTCTGATCATGATTTTGGAAATGTATAGTCCACACTTTTCCTTTTTCATTACTTAGATCTTATCGCCTTGTATTTGCTACTGTACTAAATGATTTGTGTTGTTGTGAACAGTGGTAGCTATTAGCTCTGGCTTTAATAACTCTAAGAAAAAGCACCCTGCCAACAACTCGGAGTATATTTACAAGCTCTGGCACAGCCTGGCATGGTTAAAGTCAACAAGGGACCACAGAGAGCACTGTGAAGTGCAAATGGCAATATATTACTGCAAAATAATATTATTATTATATATTTATAGAGAGTAATAAAGAGCCAGAGACTTTAGCAGGAGAAACATAATTTCAATAACATCTCAAGATATTAGAAATTGTTATTGTTTGTTCATATCAAGTGAAGCAGTCTGAAGTGTTCTGTGCGTCTTAACACTCAAAAGCATTTATAGGTGGATAAGACCGTTGCCCAGGACAGAGTTATTGCTGTAGTGTTGACTATATTGCTTTTGGAGCCTCTGACATTTTTATAGGAGCAATAATTTGAAGTTAGGGACAGCTGTGCTATTAACAATTTATCATACATGTGTTCATTATACGTTTACTGACACATAATCTTTTACAAACAGTACACGTGAATAAAAGTCCTGAACACATGCGCACAGCTTCCCCACATACCACATGCTCATGTCAGAAAACAATACATGCATCAGTGGGTTTGTTGCAGCTAGCTGCAGGCCAAGTGTGTGTCTGTATGGTGTTTGTACATGCATGTGTGTGTATGTGTGGACACTGGGATTTAGCCTGGCAGATGTAAGTAATCAGTCCCTGAGCAGAGGCTCTTTATCCCTTTATCCCCTGTCGGTGGAGCGATGGGTACACTGAACAGGCCCAGTCCATCCCCTGGTGGTGTGAAGCTAGGTGTTGGTGCTGATGATGGGAATGTGGAGGCACCAAGGGGGCTGTCCAATACTAAAAGGCCTTAGAGCTGAGGCTGTGCTGCTAGAATGAGGTAGTAAGTTGCCGGAGGACTGGAGAAGCAGTTTCTAGGAGAAGAGCAGATGTCCTAATGTGGAATGCCTGGAGATTCAATTTAATGTGGGCTGGTGTGAAACCAGTTTGCTCAGGCCAAAGCTATACTCCTAAGACGTTTCAACAACATAAGCATGTAGCAGGCTGAGGCAACTGCTGACAAGAATACATCTTTGCTTTAAACCTTGAGCATTGCAGGTAGAAAAGAAGTAGGATGGATTATATCAACTGGGAGGCTTAGTGCTGGAGCAGGAGTTGGTCCTCCAGCGCAGCTCGAGATGAGTGAGTGTGGGTTTTAGTGTAACCGAGGACTGATACTGTAACTGTGCAGGCTTAGAGGATCAAAGCTTTGGAGAGGACAGGAAGGACTGGAAGAGGATGGAGCGGAGACTTTGGGCAGTAAAGGCGTGCTAGGCTAAGCTACGCTAGTTCACCGGCTTAGGATGTGTGGCAGGCCCTTGATAGGAGCCACTCAGAGAAAGATGACTTTTTAGCAGAATAGTTAACAAGGTACTTTTGAATAGTGGTAGTTTTCAATTCATTACTATGTTGTCTCTGGCTATGGAAAAAAAAACATATGAGACAATAGATACAAATGGTAATCCACCAAATCAGTGAAATCAATATCAATGAACTCCATTCAAATGTATTAGTTGTGTGTATTATTAGTGTAGCACTGAAATAGTTAGACTCTGGTGATTTCCGGTTTAGGATATTGAGAAAGAATTAAAGTGATACAGACCTGCCGTGTCAGAGATGTCCTGGAGGAATCAGAGATTTATATAACTTCACAAATTAGGTGTGTGCCTTCTTCAAAAATTCGAGTTTGAACAAATGACAACCAACATGTCATTTTTTCAGTGTTACAGACAGTTTTGTTGAAGTAAGATCATTTTCCTTCATTGAAATGGTAGTTGGTGTTTTCAATGTAAAATCACAGCACCACCATCCAAACATGTTTTGTTGTCGAATTATGTGGAATGGGAAACTTTGTATGTGATGACAAAAAGGTGAAAAGTCTCATCTAAGGCAACAGGAAATGGGATATTATCAACTACTGGGATCATCTTTGGCTGTGATCACTTTAAATCTTGAATAATATGATTCATGTAGTGTACATGCTATGTTGTTATCATGTTTCCTGTGTTCTAGCAGTCAGAGAAGAGTGAACACATGTATTTTAAAAGGCAAATCAATACAACCACAACCGATCTTGTTCTTGTACAGTGCACCATGTACAATATGCAGATATTTATAGTTTATGACTGTCCATCCATGCAGAACTATGGGCCTCCTGAGACTGTTGGCAGTGACCTATGTTCAGAGATACTGCACACAGAGCTCCCAGGCTTCTCCTGCTCTCTTCTGAGAACTAGATGCAACATGTCATGTTTGTGCACATGTTGGCAAGCCTAAAACCACTGTAAAGTACACTCATTCACAGGAGGAAGAGCACCCACTCCCCAAGTGTGTATAAGGTGCGGTGTCATTTTGTCAAAAGAAGTTATGTTTTCAGTGAAAAAGGCTTTACCATAATGGAGGTCATGATGCTTCTAAACATAGGTCCTAAGTCGAAGTGAGCTGTTTCAACGTTGGGGAGAATTTGCTTTAGCTTTAAGTGTCGTTTGTTTATATTTCATGACATTTATGTATTCATTCAGCAAGAGCATCCCAGAGTGCCTTTTACTGATGTTACTGATTCACACACAGTAACTCATCTTTGTGCTTTTGTGTAAAAACCATCTGACATGGTTCCAAATGAAGAACAGCGCATTTGGACATTGTGTATGTCAGGGTCTTATATTGTATGCCACATATTATCTAAATATCTGACATCCATTCAGCGCTGAGGCGGTGACCCAGGAGGGGTCAACAAAGATTGCCTGTCACTACTCCTAGGAGAGGGTGAATATTCAGGGATAGTACGGAAAGCACATCCTGTGACAGCCTGGGTACTTTCTAGGCATACAGAAAGTGCTGAGTGTGGCTGTATCCACTGACCCGACACAGATAGTGGGGATCAATGTGCAGCAGCTCTTCTCATAGAATGAACAGGATCTCAGGGGAGAATCAGAGAGAGAGAGGCAAGAGAGAAAGACGTGTATAGGGCTATGAGATGGAGATCCCGAAATAGGATTATATCATCTTCCATGCAGGAAGAGGAAATGGTCAGCCTCTTAATTCTTATTGGATCATAATGTAATGCCATTTGCGTTGTTTCTCTGAGGCTGTATAGTTTAATGGCCTTGTAAAAAAAAGCAATTACTGTATGCAATGAAGTATGCACTTTTAGATCAGTTAAAGGCTCCCACGATCTTTTGTTGTCAATGATATTTTACAGGTTCATGAGAGTATTGTTTTTATAATAATTTTGATTCTTATGTTCTTTAACACCCTGCTTCATGCAAAATAAGAGACAGATGGGTCCCAGATTAATAAAGTTACTAAATTTGAGCTCTAATGGCTGACCTTTGTCTGAGTCAGGCCGCCAGTGGCCCAGAGGGCTCAAGCATAGATGGCCATAAACGTGAAGGAGTCTCTGAATGAGTCTCTAATGTGCCCTGTAGCTGTCTTTATAACAGATACAATGACACACAAGCACCCCCATATTATGGCACATACATTAATGGCGGTATTTACATTACTTGTACACATACTGCATGTTTATGCACTAACACTACTGCACACACAGAGCTGTCTCCTCCCTTAACAGCCACACACACACACACACACACACACACACACACACACACACACACACACACACACACACACACACACACACACACACACACACACACACACACACACACACACACACACACACACACACACACACACACACACACACACAAATATGGTCATGGCTGTTTTCAGTTGGTACCCCTGCAGCACTGCCTGAGGTCAGGACAATTGGTCAGTTGAGCAGTTCGACACAAAGGGTTGTTCAGTTCCACTAAAAATCACAGCAGCATCATTAGATTGCTTTATACAACATCAGTACTCCATCCATCCCCTCACTTAGGGAGTAGTCATAGAAACCCTGCCTTACTCATTTGAAACCTGTGTAACATGCCAAAAAATCTTTGTATTTGTACCATTCATTTTTATTAGTATTTTCTCATCTCATTCTTTCTTTCTTGTGAACTATGACCTTTGGATTCATGACTGTGATTTGCTCAATTTGATTTGATCAAGGAATTTAAAAAACACAGAAGGTTATTCAGGGGAACTTGTAAATCGAAGATCCAAAGTTTGTATCAAATTGAAGATGCTATTTTCTTTTTTTTTCAAGAAAAAAGAGACACTGTAGTGCTTCCAGGCTACATTTATTCAGTTATTCATTTGCTAGTGTTGGATATTTAAACTCAATAGCCCTGACCTCTTAACCACACTCTTTCATGTGTATCCTAAGGGTTTGTCCTAAAGTTAAATTAGAGAAATAAGTCAAGTTTGGCTGCTCCTTTTCTCTGGTACATTACTTCACACTAACCATAGGCCAACAACGTCTCACTAATGTGTTTATAACACATTGCTATATTTGCTATATTGGTATTCCGAGCACTAAAATTCAAAAGTGACTTCAAGTGTGACAAAAACAATAGCCGTGTGGCTTTCCCCACCTATCACCTTTGAAATGTGCCTGGAGTCGACTACAGTATGTTTGACTGAATCGCTTGTTTATGAAAGTATGTTGCTAATTTGATAGAGCAAGAGAGAGGTTTTGGCATTATCTCATGTCTGCGCAGTCACCCCGCGGGGCCTGATGTGCTGACCAAGTCAAGGGCTAATAGCATGAGAGAGGCACCAGCTGAATTCAATTTCAAAAGCACCTTAGGCAAGTCCCGTTGGTTGCTTGCAGAGCAGTCAAAATGTGTGTTTGTGCATGAGTGCTGCTGGAGGTTGGAAAAAAGGATAGGAAATAGTCTGTACCTGGATGTGTGGGCAGAGTTGCTGAATATCGCAGTGGTTGGGGTAATGTGATTTTTCAAGAAGGGCCCAATCACCCCACTGATGTTAAGAAAATCAGGCAATTGCACTGCTACCAAATTTAACACAGCAGAATGCATAGGCTAAGGGTGTCACTTTCATTATTGCTCATCTTTTCCTGCTATCTGCCTGTCTATGTGGTTTTTCTGCCTTGGTAAATCTGCCTGAGCGCAACTCTCTGGTAGCTAATTGAACTATATAATAGACAGTCAAGTGCCCTATTGTCAGCCTGGACTAATTCATGCAGCAGTCTGTGGGCTGTACTCAGGTCAGCACCATCACTTGGAAACTAGCAGAAAGGAGTATACATTGGTGTCAGTAAGAGTGTAATCTCCCCCTCTGAAGACAGATGAAATACTACTAATAGTATGCCACTAATACTCAAATGCATTATATCATTGTGCCTCACCTGAAACATTTAACACAGTGTCTAAAACTCAGCATTGTTTACCCTGAATTCATTGCAATTTAATTCCAATCAGGCGAAACACTCCTGTAGTGAAAGCTTTAATGAACTCAGTTTGTGATAATCAATTAGGTTTCAAATGAATTTGTCATTGTCAAATTTTAATCTTTTTTTCTTTGTGCCGTCCTATTGTGTTTTCCCAGCAGATGCTATGATGAGACATCTGTTGGCATGCCCCCCTCCTCATCTTTTTCTTTCTTACCGTCATTGAGATGCACAATGACTCCAAAGGGTGGCGAACCAGGCATCTGGCTGCCATTAACATTAAACAAATAGTTACTATCTGATTCACATGGCTCTAGTGAGGTGCTCTGAGCGAGGGGGGACACCCACTGGGAAATCACCCAAAGAAAGAGAGACAGGGGGACGTGTAGAGCCGAGAGATGCATTGTGTGGCAGATAAACTGAAAACAGTGAAAATGAAACTAGCAATAGATGAGAGCTGGGAGGAAAATCTTCAATCTTTATTCAGTGCTGCTGAAAATACTGACAAGATGGCTGCCATGTTGAATATAACACAAAGTCAGTCTGTCTGGCTGCTACTGCTGGTGCATCTATAAAGCTGCCATCGATCCCCAGCCAGGCCATTTGCACAGACAATTAACACAGTAAATGTTTTTCCATTACTATAGCTTGCTATAGCTACTGAAAAATCACTCTTTCTAACTCCCACATGTGGTGTGAGAATAAGAACTCAGTGTTTCTGTTTTGGTCATTAAATGGTTTGAGAAATATATTCATCATGCTGTAGTCTGTTTACTGAAGTCAGTTTTTCTGCAGACCAGATCCTGGAGGATATGTGTTTGTGTGCTTATGGTTACCAATACCAAGGGACGTGCCCTGCTGTTGCACGTCTGGAGAATTTCCATCACTAAAAGGCTGCGTGAGCGTGAGTGAGAGACACAGGTGGAGCGGAGAAAAAGGTTGAACGTGTGAGAGGGGTTTCCAGTTTTTAATACTGCTCCCCCTCTAATGTTGTATGACCTCTCACTTTTGATCGAAGCAGTGCACCTACACCAGATGACTATTATACAGCCACTGATATATACCTGAATTCAGGGGTGCCCAATCCTGCTCCTGCAGAGCTACTGCCCTGCATGTTTTAGGTTTCTCCCCGCTCTAACACACCTGAGTGTAATGATGTGCTCGTTATCAAGCAGCTGAAGCTTGTCACAGGTTTGAAAATCCTTAGAGTCAGGTGTGTTGGAGCAGGGAGAAACCTAAAACATGCAGGGCAGTGGCTCTCCAGGAGCAGGATTGGACACCCCTGCCTTAATCCTTAAAATTCTACCTTTCCAACTCACTCCAACACTGCCGACTCCTTTCACTGCTCATCACTCCCCCCCCCCCCCCCCCCCCCCCCACACACACACACACACACACACACACACACAAGCACTACATTTACCTCCCTCTCCCGTGAGTGGACAGAAATGAAAGGATTATCATGGAAAGGGTGTGCCGTTGTCATTAGAGATTGGACAAGTACTCTGAGCATGCTCCTGTCTGTCGCACTAAAGGGGGCCCAGCACAGAGCAATAACCAGAGAGAGTCTGTCCTTGTAAGTAATTACATTAAAGCTCATGTAATTCTTGGCCAAAAAACAGCAGCCAACCATCGTCTGCTTCTTGGAAAAGGATGCATGCGTGTGCACACATAGGCCCATATATGGAAGGAGTATGTATGCTTGCTTACAACGAGAAAGTGACTTTATGCTGTTGTTCACCCATTGTGTTTGTCTGTGCTTTTTGCGTAGCTTTTGGCAATGCAATGCTACATGTGTGTATCCTCTTCCCGCGGGTCAACGGCACTTAACACTTGCCCCCAGAGGGCAGGTTGGTTGTCATGGTCACAGCTGAGATGTGTTGGAGACTCAGCAAGGTGCCACCGAAGAATAAATGGCTTTTCTTTCTTTGTCAATATCTTTCTCACCATGACATGCATCTACATGTGCACACACTTTTTTTTTAGCAACCTGAGACAGACAGACAGACACACACACACACACACACACACGCACACGCACACGCACACGCACACGCACACACACACACACACACACACAGACACACACACAGACACACACACACACACGCACACGCACACGCACACGCACACGCGCACACACACACACACACACACACACACACACACACACACACACACACACAAACACACACACAGACACACACACACACACACACACACCCGAACACATGTAAAGAAACATGGTCATTGTTACTGGTCAACAGAAGGCACTAGGGTGGAGTGTAGCCCTTCAAATCAATAGTTCTTTTTTTGTCAAATTAAACAAGAATTCAATTATTTAATCTACTTGAGACTTGATGGCTTTCTCTATTACACTAATTTTAGAATATAACTAACATATTTTCAGTTAATACAAAATCCTTTTCTTTGCTTAAATTGTGTTTATAATGTAGCTTATTTAGACACCTACTTACACATGCCACAATTGGTTGACTCTAACAAATTACATTCACGCACAAAATGATTCCTTCCTTTTAGGCATACGATAACATCCTGATATTCCCGACACATATGAAGGAGTAATTGTCATGCGTCAACAGCCTCACCAGAGCCACTTTCCGGAAAGGTGAAACGTTCCAGCATGTCACGCAGCAGTGCATCCTGTAATGGCCACTTTCCCACTGTTAAAAAGCAATTAACGAATGCCAATATACTATCAGACAATAAACTGAAAACTGAACTGTATGTAATATATTGAAGGGATGAGTTTAGAAAACATATATCTGTAGAAGAATTTTAGACTTTTGCATCAGATCCAGTATTTTTACGTAGTATTCTTTTATGTTAACATTTTATTATCTCATACAAATGGGCATGATCTGTACACTGTGGACAATGGAAGCACTTCCACATTCACAGTCTCTACCTTTTTTGTTTTACACACAGGTTTGCTTTTTGGGATATCAGAACATGTTCCCTAGCGTGAGAGCTGAAGGAGCGATTAAACCGTTTCAATCACACCAATAAAGACCTTCGTGGAGCACCTGTCTGAAGCACAGTCTTCACAGTTATTATTTTACAGAAATAGATTTAATACATTAAAGCTTCCTTGAGCAATATTTCATGCCTTTGTGCTCATCCAGCTGCAAGGAAACAAACTGTCAGTTTGGGTTTTACTTTTTCTCTTCCGTTGTGTGCCATTTAGATTTTGCGGTCGTCAAACATTGTAATCTTATGTGTATTTTCCAGTATTTTCCTGCTTAAGCTCACTGCACAATGGCTGCACATACAAGGATAGTCTGAACGTGTAACTACTGTGATTTGTTGCTGGTAGTAGGCCCCAGCATGCGTCAGTGTGGCATGCTGTAGCTCTCTGTTTCAGGAGTCTCTGATACACATCAGACCTTTGTCCATTTGCCGCCCGCTCATAGTGGCTACCACTTCCCCATCCGTGATTGCAGGGGCCTGTTAGTGGAAAGCAGTTGGTGAGCCCATTGTGTGCCAAGAGCGATAACAACAGACAGTAGAAACACAGATGTAACACACACACATTCCCTACCACACTCCCTGAGGGCCCATGCCGTAGCAGTGGTATACACATCTGTCATGCCCATTCGAAAGCAGGCAATCATGCCACATGCGATCAGAAAAAGGCTGCACAATGATGATAAGAGATCCTTTGCAACCAAGCTCTATGTGAGTGTGTGTAAAAAAAACGAGGGTTGCATTTTGTTTTGAGCAGTCCCAACTCCCATTGGCAACCAGACCCTAAGCCACAACCTCCACACACACACACACACACACACACACACACACACACACACACACACACACACACACACACACACACACACACACACACACACACACACACACACACACACACAAAACCGTATATTCACACACTCTCACGCAAACCATCACACACAGAAGTAGCTAGACTGTAAATGTTGCTGCATTATATGTCGTAGTGAAGTAATTTCTCTTTGGTTAGTACAAATCTAAACAAATCATGTTATAGCTATAGGACTTGTGGTTGTAAGCGAAGTAAGTGGAGTGTGCGCCAGACTGCAGCTGATAGATGGCGTGGTGCTCTGACTGGAGGGACCTGCAACTGCCTGTCTGACTAATGAACTGTTACTATAGGCAAGAGCCTTTTATTGCCTTCTTTATAGGAAGAAGAGGGTGCACTTATGACTTAGCCTGCAGTCTCCTTTTACTAATCCATTTCTTGCTATGCACACTTATATGAGCACATACATACACAGGTCATACACAGGGCCTGGTTTTCCCTGAAGGACTGTTATCTCTCATAGTTATTCACAATACGGATACGGAGCTGGTTGGTCAACAAACCAGAGGAAACTGATCTGATGACAAGCAAGAAAATGCTGGAGCAGACTTGTTTGCTAATGGTGTGTTCAAAACTAACATTGTAGGTATAATTCCCATGAGATGCAGGTCCTTATAAATCATATTATTTACACTGACGGCAGGCCTATTGTGGTTACCAGGATGTGTGTGGTTAGGTGTGAAGAGGCAGAAGCATGCTTACAAGAATGGTAAAAAATCATTTCAAGCTGAAAGCTAATAGATGGATCATGCCAAATGCTTATATGTACTTTTGATCAAATCTGAATGACTTAGCTTAAGAAAAAACAACCAGTAAAGCTGTCCAGTTTTTTGGCATTTAAACAGAATAGACACAGGCAAATCATATTTGAACACTAATCCAGCGATGGAAATCCACTTCGTCTGTGCTCTCTATCTCTTCTGTCTACTGTGTTTCACCACCACTTTTTTGGTGGCATTGCAGAGCAATCGTCACTGCTTCAGTCGGAAACCACTGGTGATATTCTGTTTGCAGCGTGTGAACATTGCAGAATGCTGCAGAATATGCAATCAGAGATAAATAACAATCTCAAAACACAACAGGTTTTGCTCAATGCACAATTAAGGAGGCAATCTGTATTTAGAAATGAATTCCTCATCACTTCAAGAGAATGAGTGGGATCATAGAATATTCTCTCTGACCTAGAGTGTGTGTTATATTCCTCCTTCTCCTGACAGTAAAAACAAATCATACTTTGAACAAAAACATTTGAAGTTATTAGTAAATTCTGACAAATTTAGCAATCTGTATCCAAAAAAACATTTGACAGCGCATTGTCAGTTGCATATTGGGACTCGAACAAATGTCTTTCTAGGACATAAACTTGTTCTGACATATTGTGACAGGTCCACGTTTTTTTCACTTTACCTTGAGAGACCTTAAGCAACACATCGTGATTAAATATTTGAAACATGGCATTTAAAAAGTGTTATCTGACTTGTTCACATCAACACACTGCCCATTAATAGCCATTTCCATTCCGTTGGTTTCCTAAGAATTCTTCAAATGTGAATTTTAGAAATCATGGATCATAATTGACATGTTGACTTGAGACCGAGGGGATATATTTAGTACAATCTCATCTCAGCCATTCTTATCTGCTGATAACACTATTCACATGATTAGATGCTCTTACTTTTGTGCGGATTTCTTGCCTCTGTCCAAAAGCACAGCAGTCTTTGCCAGAACGAAGCTCCTCTGTTCATGAAGCCCAACTGTGTGTATTGATTTCATGGCTAAAACAGGGTGGTGGCACAATGCCTGTTTTATTCTTCCTTTTGGGAAACATCCAAGAACATTTAATGCCATCCTATGTCTGTTAAATCACATTTTCTTCAGATTTTTCCACAATTTGATGTTAAATAGCCTCAGTGGGATGCTTGAGGAATGCACTCCTGGGGTTTTCACAACTGACAAAAAGATACTGGTCACCCCTTTCTCTGCCAGCCATCTTTTTTAAAAATCTGTTCATTATGTTTGAAATACCAAGGTAAAAGACCATCTGGAAAATGAACATTACCAATTGTATTCAGCCGCTTCAACACACTATAGACAGAGAGATAAAGCAATTAAATCACCAAGGAAATGTTTATAGTTTATTGAGATCTTGCAGTGACAAGAGAGTGGCAGTTTGTCTTTCAAATAGCAGCCTGTATATAGGGGGAGACCCCCATTTTACAGTTTAGCAAGAACATCCCTGCCTTGTCTCTTTCCTGCTTTTCATACTGCAATGGTTATTGGACCTTCATAAGCTTTTGTTGCCTCAGTTGTCTGTGATGGATGTGCCTAGTAAACGGGGAGCGCTGGTTGGGCTGATGACACCCAACGCTGTGAGAAGGAACGGTGCCTATCATGTTATTTCAATAGAATGCAGTTGGGATAGTGAGTGAGATTTCATTATCCCACGTAAAGCAGATAATTCCAAGGGCCATCTGGACGGATAGAGGACATTACTCCTGAGGCGTATTCATATCAACATTTATATTCACATAGACAGAGCTATCACAACCATGTGCTGATGTAATTGTAAACAAACTGTGTTAGGCTAGCTGTTTCCAATGTGATGGAAAGGACTCCAAGGTCTACTCACTGTGACGCTCTCTGTGTTGCAGTAGTTTTTATAGTGTAAACTTTGTTATCATTTAGCATCTGCCAAAGGACACAAATGCTAATTTTAAATGTCCACTCCCTGTCTGGTTTTCAGTGCCATTTAAAAGGCTCTTTAAAATGGAAAAATAGTTCTTGTCCACACTGATTCACAGTGCGTGTTACACTAATTACTACTCTTATTAGCATTCTAGTGGAACATTAGCAATTAGCATAGCCATTAAAACCATAAGGGTCTGCTGTGGGGGGAAAATAGAAAAGAAAAACAAAAATGAGGTGAAAATGCATGTTTTAAGCCATTTCTACACAGCTGCGTTAGTGCAATTGCGTTTTCAACCTTTCGGCCTTGGCAGACAAATGTGTAAAGTGTCCTTCAGCGACCCAGTGCCTTCTAATGTATGTAAATTGTGTGGAAAGGGGACATCAATTAGAGCTGGCGGTGTGCACACACTGTGCATTTATTCATGAGGTTGGTAAACCTGCTAATTGTATGGACCAGAGACATCTATCATGGATGTTGACTGGATAAACGTAAACACAATTAATGACATGGATGCACATGAACTGTCGTACGTAATGTCGTGGCTGTGATCCCGGAACTTCACGCTCAGTCCACGTACAAAGGTATGCGGACATGAATGGATGATTGTGTTTTTTTTGGTACTCAGAGACATCCTCTGAACTTTAAAAAGAATAAGACACACAATCCCTGGGATGTTGGCATAAATATTTAAAGTTAGCATACTAAACAAGTCTCCAGTGCTGACCTGTTGCTGGATGTATTCTTATTGAATAAATGAACATGCCTCATATTTACCAGATCACTGCTTTTAAGATGTATGAATCAGAATTAAACATGGTCCCTGGTGGTTGTTGGCAGCTTCCCTCTACATAAATATTATCTGTATGCCCTGACTGTGCTGCTCTCTGCTCTGTTGACTTGCTCTTACACACGGGGGATCTTCTATTGATTTTTAGAAGGCATTCATGCCGGCTTCTTGAGCTCTCTGGAGTCCCATTTTCAGGAATGGTCCTTCCATCTCTGTGTGTGCAGCATCCCATCTGGTCTGTCCTCTGTGTTTCTTGAAGTCTATGATTATTTGATGTCCTTCACTTTCTTTTCTTATTATTTTTCAGGCCCACTGGGAATTTACAATTTGTCAGAGATTAAATTTGCTGTACATTGTAGTGATTTTATTTCCCACAGATTTTCTTCATAGATTAATTGTGTAGGATTTGGGGCGATCTATTGCCTGAAATGGAACATAATAGTGATAATTATCTTGTCTTTAGTGTATTATCACCTGAAAATAAGAATCATTGTTTTTTCGTTACCTTAGAATGAACCATTTATATCTGCATCCTCATACACTTAAGGTACTCTTCCACAGAGTCTGCCATGTTGCACCACTATGTTTTTACTGTAGCCAAGAATGGACATACCAAGCACTATCTCTTAATAGGGCTATTTGCGTTTCCCGTCAGGTACTGATGTTCTCTTAGATAGTTCGCACACGGGAGAAATTACAGTTGTTTGCAATCTGTAACCTAACCGCTAGATGCCACTAAATACTACACACTGATATTTTAATTACACAAGGTGAACAAATAAAAAAAAGGAAATCCTAGATGAGCAGTGTCCATGGACAAAGTATTGTCAGTTTGGTAAAACAATTACAAGTAGATCTACATTTGTATTCATTTATTGTATGCATACGTGTTCTTATTTCGTCCCAACACTCATAAAGCATGAGGAAAGCAGCAAAAGTAAAAAAATGGTTTAACATGTTGCTGTATATTAAATGATGTGGTCTTCATGTTCTTTTCACCCACTTACGCTGTCAGTGATGTTGCATTGATGGGGAAATCAGTGTAGCTCGGTTATTCCTCAAGGCAGAATGTGTGACAACGATGGCAAGGCGACTGCGGGGTTACGACCATTCTTCTCTCTTTGATAGAGGGCAAATGTAAATGTCAGCGACGTCTGAAATAGAAAGGTCTTCCAGTCTTTGATGCTGCATGGAATAAGCTGTGACAGATGGAAAAAGCCTTGCAAGCTACAATTTATGGTACTGAGAGAGGAGGTTAATGAAGGCAGTAATATTATTGAACAAATGATAACATACGGTATACTTTTGTAGTTATAAGATAGTTGTACTATTATTCCCAGAAAAACAGTGGATATATTGAAATTTAGAATGTTTTATCAAATGTCAAGAAGCTGATCTGCCTTAGAGGTCTTTAGGTGCTTTGAGGAAGCTTTTGAATACAACAATGTGACTATCTTACCATACTCGCTGAAAGCTGTGTTATGTTAGCCATTGATTTCTATGCAAACCTTCTATTGACTAAACTCCATTGATAGTCCTGGTTTGCCCTAAAAGCCTAAGATATGACCCTTGGCAGTGCTAAAAAATGTTGATTATATAGGTGATAAGGAATTATCGAAGTACAAAACATTTTAATAATCATAGCTTCCCAAAGACAATTTATCATCCGATGTGTCATGGGTCTCTGGGGTTTTACAGAGATCCAGAGATCTAAATTTGTTTCCTTATAAATAAAGAAGAAGAATATTCCCATCCATATCTCCCAAATCACTAAGGACCTACAGCTCACCAGTCTGAACGTATTAGAGACGAAGGCTTTGGCAGAAGTGTCTTGTCACATGTCACAGATTCCTCCCACCTCAACAAAGGCAGACCAAGAATAATGTCAGTGCCTTTTTAATTCATTTTTTTTCACAAGGGTAATTGAAATATTAAAGCAGCTGGTTAGACACTGGAGACCGAATGTCTTCAGTGCTCAGATCTTGCTCAACTCACCAAGGAAATTATGTTTTATTTACGCATAGATTCTATCCCTCAAATCGTAATCCTCATGTTGAATGAAAGTGTATACAAAGGTACACTTTTGAAAAATTTGGTGGATATGCTACAAATTTAATGATGATAATACAGTACATGATGGTTTTTTAGTACACCAAAATAAAAAATAGAATGATTTGGTGGAGTAATAAGCCGAAAAACGAAAAAGAGAAGAGCAGAAGATGCAATGTGAAGAATGTTCAGAAAAAAAAGAGGTTTCAGGTAAATTGGAGGAGTGAAGCACAGCTAGATGACGGTTGGATGTGACTCGTACCAACACAACCTGGCATGTTTACCTCCTTCTAAGGGGAGTGAGAGCGTCGCTGGGAAAAGGTGTGTGCAGTAAAACGATTTGATCTGCACAAACGAAACTAAACATAACTTACACTTCTCAGGCATGCGGCTTGTGTCAGTGTGTATTCCGTTATGGGAGTTTAATGGCACTGATAAGCATGTGTATGTGTATCGCATGTGTGGTTGTGTGCATGTGCGTGCCTTCGAGATAGTCATTTGGGATTGCTGGCTGGGGAGCGAGAAGGAACATGACAAGTGTGCCAAGCTTGTAGCGGGGTGTTCTCAGACAGGGGGAAACAGGCCTGCAGAGGATTGGGGGGTCGGGGAGGGGGCCTGATGGGAGGCCATGTGCTGCTACTGTCACATGTCATGCTTGGCACGGTAGTGGGCGAGTGGCAGGCGGGCGAGGAAAATACCACCCGCCGGGAACTGTGGGTGTGGGGGCTGGGTGAGCAGGATGGCTGCGGAGCTGGCGCTCCTTCCCCAGGCTTTATCAAAAGGAAAAAATAAAACACAGAGAGATAGATCTGCCACAAACAATCAGAGTACCAAGCACACTGTTTGTGTGTGTCGCGAAGAGTAAGAAAGAGATACATACATACTCTACATGTACTGTGTGTATGTTTACAATAACCTATTCTGTCAACGACAAACCCATTTTTCATTTTCACAAGACATGTTATTCAGTACCCATACTATTAATAACACACATGTAGTAAATTCAGGATCTGAACAGGATCTGGGCTTTTGGGTATACTTTGCACACATTCTCAAGCTTTGTCCAATTTAACTATTATCTGGTATTTCTACAATTGAATGTTAATGGTCTTGACCTGTTCTGGTTGTGTGCAGTCGGTAGTTGTAAGGGTCAAAATGAATCATCACCAGGCGCAGGTCATGTGCACTCAGTAGCAGGTTTTTGTCCGGGACATTGCATTTTGCTCAATCCATTATTCACTCAATCAAGACACACGACTCACTGCTGCTAAAATCATCTGCAAAGCATGATGCTGCCATAATATTGCTTCACTCGGGCAGTACAGTATGAGCCAGTTGATGACACGTAGTCATGTCAGATGTGTCATTTAGCATTCAAGCCACGGTTTCCTTGTACTGGGAAACTGGGCAAACTTCTTTCTAGCTATTCGGCTTGAGTGGTTGAATGGAGCAGACCTACTGAAAACATGGTGGTTCTACTGACAGTGGTCATGGGATGTGGCGTCACTTCCCTCTCTAATGCTCATCTTACTTACGTGTAGTTACTGAGGTGAGCTAGACTTGTAGCTCCACATCATCCCCGTCCTTCAAAA
Source organism: Echiichthys vipera (assembly GCF_963691815.1). Taxonomy (NCBI): domain Eukaryota; kingdom Metazoa; phylum Chordata; class Actinopteri; order Perciformes; family Trachinidae; genus Echiichthys; species Echiichthys vipera. The sequence goes on along the minus strand of NC_139838.1, from coordinate 15,460,387 downwards.
TATTCCTTTGCATGTGAGTGCCATTCAGGAACTTTTGTAGGATAAGACTGGTGATATTCTGTATTTTTGTTATTGTAAACATATTCCATGAAAAGACTTAAATCAACCATAAATGAAGTCTTTGAACAAATATTACCTGTGTGGGCAAAGCCTGACAAAGCTTATTCCTCTCTGCCATACACTCCATTACTGTTTTTAAATAACTAAATGCAAAAGCCACACCTTTACCGTTTTCTGCCTTGAAATACACTGTGAACGATGGTACCGCGTTCAGAGGTGTGGGCCTTTCTAAATCAAGTCCATTCTCATTTAGATCAAGAGACATCTTTAGTCAGATCAAAGGAAACAAGAAAAGGGGGAATATATTCCACATGTAAATTAATTATTTCTGCATTTTAGATGCAGGTGAGAAATATGTTCAAATGTATTGTAAATGAAGAGCAAGAGAGAGCAGTAGAGAGGCATAACAGGATTAGGAAAACAAAAATGAAGAAAGGGGAAAACAGCAAGCTTTTTTTTTTTTTAATCTCCAGAGGAACCCTGGCTGTTTGTGTGTTCATGCTCTCTTCAATGTAATGTGCAGGATATGCCAGTGTGCTCAGTGCATGCAGTACCATACAGAAACATTGACAGGGTTCCCATAGAAACAGCTGTCTTTTTACCCATAAACACGCAGACTCGCCACACTTTTCACATTTCTTTGAGACCACTGTTTCCCCATCACCCTTCATACCTGCTGTTTGATCCTCAAGGCAACCAGCAATCCACACCCCTACACAAGTATTACAACGTCCCTTGTTCCCTCTTTAATTTCTTCCTCCCCATCACTCCTTCCTCTTGTCTCTACCACCTCTTCCCTCTGCTTGGCTGTGATGGATGTCTGCTGTGTGCAGCGTACGGCAGCCTGGAGGAAATATTCTGTCACACATCATCATTATGCGCCCAAGGATGCCTGTGTTTAAGCCAGGGACCCTGGTGCTGTCATGTCCCCTGATTATTGTGTATTAGATTGATTAACCCTCCAGTGGAAGAAACCTTTTTCATCATGGTGGCAGGCCACCACCACACTCTAGGGTCTCATTTTGTAAATTTTTGTCTTTTTCTCACTGTGCTATGCATTTAACTTGATGCACTATTGATTAACAACCCCACATAATCAATGCATTTAAGGTAATGCTTCTTTTATTCACATGTGTCACGGCTAGAGGGGATAACAGCATTTATAGGTTTGCCAGTATAAGTTTGTATCTGGTGACAAGTGGACTGTGAGGGATTTCTGTAATAATTGTGCATTATTTATTGGGAAATAAATGCTACAATGTGCATGGAAAGCATTGTTTATTTAAGTTAAGGAATAAATGGAAGCTGCAAATCTAATATTGATGAATATTTTAAAGCCCTTATCACATTTTTTTAACAGTTTAGTCTCAGCACATACACACAGGAAAAAGATTGGAAGACTCCTGTGGTTGCCTGAAGACTCAATTGTTTCAAAACACACAGTAAATAGGTGAATAAATAACCAAAATCGTCCTTCAGTTAAATGAATCACATATTGCAGACATATGCCAATGCCATGCCCTATTTTGCAGTGTCAACAAAAGTAAAAAATAGTTTCCACCACGTGATTTGGATCCGCTCCAAAAAGTAATAAGTTCTTTCTTGGTCCATGCTACACTCTTCCAACAAGTTTCATTGAACTCTGGCCAGTAGATTATCCGTAATCCTGCTGACAAACAAACAAACTGAACCAATAGCAACCCCCTTGGAGGATGTAATCATAGCACAACACGATTAAAGATTAGAATATTTGTTTATACATGGAAAAATAACACAACATCCAAAAATATTTAAGAATGTGATATTTTAATCAGCTAGCAGGCACTGAGGAAGATTTGTTGTTGCTTGTTGCATGTCTGCACTCCTGTGCCAGGATTGGAAAGGGAGGAGAAAAAGAGATTTCTTGGATTTAATCTGCTTCTAACTTTCTCTGAACGGAACATTAAACTGCTCTGCAAAGTCTGAGCGAGAGTCACTCTCCATCTAATCTACTGATTTGACTCTTGGCGAGATTAAGGGTTATGGTTTAAAATGACAGAGAGTGTGAGAGAGAATAGCTGAAGAGATGAGCTGACGGAAAAGCGCGGATAGAAACAAGAAGAAAGGGAGGGAGGAGGGAGCAGAGCAGAGTTGATTAGAAGAGAATGAAGAGGGGAGAGAATTGTGCAGACGCACTGAGGAGATAGAAAAAATGCTACAAAACCGAAAGAAAAAGCTTGTTCTGTCTTGATTGTCGGATAAAATCAAGGTTTGAGGCGGGGCTTTGGTAATTATAAAAGAATCTGGTGGTCCTGCTCACTTTTAAGAAGCTGTTGACAATACACTTACACTCACACTCTTACTTCCACAGGCTAATGCTATCACTTGCCTTATATTGTCATAACCCGCAGCTTTGCATGTCGAGAGGAATGACATGCTGCTGCATTAAGTAATAATGGTTGACACAAGGAGATGGCATATTTTGGAGGTCCAATGTTATGGTCATTGTCATTCTAACCTATCTGGTATTTTTACACTTTTCTTTGGTTATCTAAAAGGTCCGTAACTTTGGACTTCCCATGGCACTGGAACACAGCATTTTTCTCTCACTGCAAGTGTCGGGGATGGAGGGACCGTTAGAGGTCAGGCAGGGGGAAGAGGGTTGAAACACTCTGTTTTAGCTCTGATTGGTGGGAGTTTCTTAGTCCACCGCATCTGTACTCTGGATAGGGGCTGTTTCTATTTCTCTGTGGATTAAACATGTTGATACTTTTACAGGGTTTATATAGCACCTCCCCCTGCTTTATCATAAAAAAACATGGAAATCCAACTTGGCCCTGGAATTAGGAAATCAGGTTAGATTTTGTTGTTGAATTAAACAAGGGATGAGTCACACTTTCATCCCATTTTGTCACTCAAGAAACTATTCTCGTAACTCACTCAGTACTAACACTTTCGTTTTCATCATGAATAGCAAGAGATTTATCCTTGGGCCAGACATTGTCCTGACTTGCTATTGGCGATGGATCTTGAGGGTCTTTGATTACCAAAAGACTTCTTCCTGTTTCACCACTTATTCCACAGAGGCTAAACAGCTCAGAGTGGGTTAAGTTCACCCCCCCCCCCCCCCCCCCCTCCATGCTTTCAAATCCACACAGGGTGATGAATGACGATTTTTTTATGAGATAGCAGAATGACTTTCTTTACACAAACATAACATGAAAGGATATTCCTGGGATTTGCTTCCCCGGGGGATCTGTAGTTGTATGAACCTACAGTCAAGGGTCTTCCCCCTCTTCATTTGACAGTCCTATTTGTCTTGCCTGGTCAAGCCTATTCATTTGGTTCACAACTGCTATAAGTACAGTAGTGGTAGGGTTTATTTATAGCCCTGATTCAAAGCTCATTCTTCTGCCTGGCTAGCGGTGCTTGCGTGCAGTGCAGTGTAAATATAGCATCTCTCCTGTTTTCCCCTCGCCTTTTTACATCATTTTCTTAATCTCTTTATCCTGTTTCTTTACTTTGCCACTTGAATGTGTGTGCATACATACCCATCTGTACACATACACACTCAGTTCACACCTGTACCCTGTAGAAGCACTGATGTCTAATTGGGCTTTCCTTTTATATTTCCTGTCAAATAATACCTTCTCTCACATAATGTCAGTGGCTCCGCATGCCTTCACTTGATTCCCTCTTTCACTTATCCAGTGTGTGTGTTTAAAGAACATACAATGTATGTTCTCTATCCACAAAATATGCTGGCTGGGCAAATTGCAGCATGCATGAAAACATGAATAATGGATATGTGTAAGTCTTCTCCCCTATCTCACTCTAGCATGGCTGTTTGAAGCAAGGCTAATATGAAGTGTTTTTAACCTGCAGGGCTAACAGAGAGGAAAGCTCTAATGAGCTGGGATTGCTACAAAAGTGTTTGTTTGGTGGGTGTTTTGGTGTGTGTGTGTGTGTGTGTGTGTGTGTGTGTGTGTGTGTGTGTGTCTGTGTGTGTGTGTGTCTGTGTCTGTGTGCCTGCAATCATAAATTTGCTCTATGTGTGTTGTTTCAGATCTCTTTGTGTGCGTGTTTTATCTTGCTCTGTGTGTATGGAAGACAGTAGAAGATATCTCCCGCAGTGCTTAAACACATCAATTATCAGGAGGGAGACGAGTGTGTTTCTACCAGGCTTTAGTCCCAAGTTTCATTAACTCAGTCAGTATCCCAGAGCAACATAGAGTGAGGGAGAAAAGTGAGTGAAAGAGAGAGGAGGACCAAAAAGAAACAAAAAGGGAAAACTGGTGAAATAGGAAGAGTTAGAAAGATCATAAACCCACCTGAACCCAGCCAGATGGGCCTTTTTCTTGCTGAACACACACACACACACACACACACACACACACACACACACACACACACACACACACACACACACACACACACACACACACACACACACACACACACACACACACACACACACACACACGCACACACTCTCTCCTCACCCACGCTTTTCCAACTCCCAACAAGCAGGGCCATGTTCCACACCAGTGGCTAAAAAGACAGGGAGCCCAGCTGACACTTGTGCCGAGGAGAGGAAGAGCAAACGCAGTCAGCTCCCCCTCCTCTCTCCTCCCCTTCCAAATGCTGCTGCTGCTTTTACAGTCCAGGCTCCTTCTGCAAGGCATTTAACATTTCATAGCAGTAATGCATGGCCTTCTCAGCACTGGTTTATTCATCAGACCTGACCAACTTAGCTTGAAGAGGATATTCCGATTTGAGGCCAGAAAGAGAGAGAGAGAGAGAGAGAGAGAGAGAGAGAGAGAGAGAGAGAGGGGGAGAGAGAGAGAGAGAGAGAGAGAGAGGGTTTGGATGGTGTTTGTAATTCTATTTATGGCTGACAGACAATTTCAGATCATCTTTGTTGTGCTTGAATACATTTACATTTTTGTTTGGTTATTTACTTGCTGAGTTGTGAGAGATGGTGTGTTGAAAATGCTGCATCTCACACCCTCACGTATATGTTGTACGTCTGTTTTTAGCCCTTCAGATCTGTATTGCATTGTATTAATCTCCTCTGTCACTTTCTCATTCTTACTCCTTTTCTTCATTTTTTAAAATGTTATTTTTCCATCCTCTAATTAGCACTCCCCCGTTTCTCTTCTTCTCTTCCCTTGTTGTTTTTCTCACTGCCGCCACTCTGTCAGGAAGGGTATAGGGGACTAGGGTTTTCTCATTAAGTTAGCAGGGAACTGTAGAGCACAACACTATAATATTTGCCCAGATGCCCATTAGTCCAGCAGCATGGCCCAACTGATGGGAACACAGATCAGAGGGCAGACAGTACAAGTCCCCACTGGCACTGCCTGATAAAACATCCTGTTTCACCAGCAATGTCGGAATGGAGCAGTCAGTTGGTTGTGACGAAGACACGAAAAGGCTGCTCCAAGGGGGTTACAGAGGGGTGGGAAAATGATTTCTGTGCAGATTGTTAGGTTTACAGAATTGCTGACATAGAATACAAATCCTAGACAAGGCATAACACTCATTACTGCTGTTACTCCAGCAGTCCAAACCAGATGCATATACTGTATGGTTGTTTATCCGTTGCTACGAAATACATTTAGTTTTGCAATGTCCATCCTAGTGTTTCCTCTGTTATGGTAATGATTTTATGCCTTATGTAGAGCATCTGTCAGGCGTATTCTTTTTCGTATTCCTCTAAAGTTGATGTTTGTAGAATTCAATGTGTTTTCACGTTACAGCAGAAAGATGGAGGGCAGGAAGCGTGGGATTAGGAAAAGAGAGCGGAGGCAAAGATCAGTGGGAGTTGGCAGGGCGAAAGGAAGTCACCCGGGACCCCCAGAGCTGAGTCATTCACCATCAAATGAATAAACCACATATAATGTGTCCATACGTACACACTCACAGACACAAACACACACAGATGTGCACATACAGCTAGATACAGGTAAAGTTTTGGGGATGTCGGGACACATCACTGAGCTTTGTCTCTGTCCTTCTTGGAAGAGAGAGGACAAGCTGAAATTGGAGACGGACCGCAATCTGTTTTTCAGTGTCATCCATTGTAATTTGAGAATAGAATAATAATATATAATAATAAATAGCATAAACTTTATTGTCCAGCCAAGACAGGGACATTACTTTTGTCTAACACAGGAAAATATGAACACAAAACATGTTCGCAAGGTAAAAACGGCACATTAACAGAACAAAGATCTCTCAATTGTCCAGCTACAATCATTGCAGTCATGGCGTACACTCTACACTCATGTTAAAGTTCCTTATAGTTTGTTGACCACATTAATTGTACTCGGGATCAAACAAATAGCTCTAACCCTTGTAGATCTTGTTCTTTGCCGGGGGTATTCTATAGGAGGAGAAGTAACAGCTGGATTATAGACCATTAATCTTTTGTCTGTGCTCTAATTCAATGCCCTCAGTCTTTTTTCTGCTATATTATTCCTCTAATGTTGAGTCTTGCCTGTCATGACCATGAGGAAACAGAAGTGATAGGTGACATCAATCTTGCTGAAAGGTTTTTATGACCACAAGCTGACACCAAAGAAAACAAGAAGAACTGGCTTCATGTAATTTTTTTTGGCATGTTGTGTAATAGGAAGCCCAGGGGCACGTTTTCTGTGGGTCCATGTACTTATGGACAAAACACTGAGCCTGACTCACTTGAAACAGATGTATTTGTGATGATCTGTGAAAGAAGAGATTGTTATTGATCCTTCCTGTATGGCCTATATGTAATAAGTCATGCATCTAATTGTAGTTCCCTAGAGAAAATATTTTGAAACTGATTTCTCACAGGTAAAGTGTACAGTTGCCAGACTTGACACACGGATAACGTTTGAGAAAAGCGTGGCCATTTTGAACACCATTGCGTTCCTTGCTGGACCCACATGTACAGATTTTACGTCATAGATGCTGCACTTTATACTGTACTTGCTACCATGATGGAAGCCTGGATGCAATGGGCCCTTTTTCCAAACTTACATCATCAACTCTGCCAGATTAGCTATTTACTGTATTGGACAACATCTTCCAGCATTCGCACTTTATGTGCATGGTTTGGTTAGATGTGCTGTACAGAGGAAGTGCCTGAGGCTGTCTTTGCTCTTCACTGAGACCAGCCCTGGTGACACTATAAAACACTGAATGAGGCTAGAAAACACAAATACTCAGTGAACCAGAAATGGAGCTTGTGTGCTGTGTTAGCAGTCTATGTGCATCATCTAATTGTCTAACGCTAATGAACTGCATCACATTAACATAGCAAATGGGAGGCATTTAAGCACATAGAAAATTCTCAGACGGTCTGAAGTATCATCAGAGAGACAGATTTATTATTATTATTATTATTATTATTAATAGCATGACTTAATTTATAGCACAATGCAATTAGTAAAGTTTAAGGATAAAATGTGATGGCATTACAAAGGGTTGGCTTCACATTTTACCAGTAACCAAAAAGGTAGAGTCACATGAGTGGCCTATCCTATGGGTGCAGTGAAGGAAGTTAGGTTGCACGTCATTACGTTAATTAGACACTGATCACTGAAGTATGTCAAGAGTATTTGTAGTATTAAAGCTACTAAACCTATGTCATCATGTAGGATGTCAGCAGTAGAAAGAATGGCTGGTAGTTGACCCCCGAAGACCAGTAAACTTCTCTATGTGTGACTAATGTTATTTCTCAGCAGCAAACCCCAGTATCAGCATTTTCTGCACTTTGCCCTGCAACAAAAAAGAGCCACCTCTACAAGGGCATCACAAATGCCATGACATGCTGCCTTACGCTACTGAAAATGACACTTGGTATTGAAAGAAGAAGTTACTTTGTCATGTTTGGACAAAACTTTAAATTACATAATTATTCTAATGTATTTAGCTTTCACTTAAGAGCAGAGATTAGTGTAGATATTATTTATTTTGTTGTTGAACAAAGGAATTTTAGTCCAACAGTATGAAACCAACAGTATGTTCTTCATAAACTGACAAACAAATACATTAGGGGTAGAAATCTGTTTCAAAATGGGGTTTATTTTAGTCAACTTTAACAGCTAAAAACATTCTTTCCTGGCTGGCTAACAAAAGGGAGCTAGTTGGAAAAGTGTATTTGCAGGTTTTGTTGGACAGCATACTGCACTGAGGTTGCTGGGCTTGTTTGAACATCGGGGCAAGTTTATTGTGTGGACAAGAAAACAAACAGCTTGGATTGACAGTTGATTTAACATTAATAAATATCCTTTTTTTTATTGGTTTAAGTTTAGCCTGGGTCTCCTCTTTTTTGTTGTGGCCTACGAGCCTATCCTACAATAACAGTGTATTGTACTTTAGCCTTTAATGTACATGAAATGTGCATTGTGATCCTCAGCAATCACAAAGTATCCCTCATACATTTAGTTGTAATGTGTATCATTTATTTTGCAGCTACTGAAAATAAGGAATTTTGTCTTGATAAAGGAGTTATGGTCTTTAAGCTAGTTTTTACTATTGCTCATTTACAGTGATTAAAGGTTATTAACAAAAAGATATCATAAATGTAAACATTTACACATATCTTATTTCCTGCACACAAAGGCAGTTTAGTGATCCAAATGTGAGAATGTGTTTGTGTGTGGAGTGGGCCGCATGACAGTCATGCATCTAATTGCAGTGCCTCTGAGCATTTGAAACCTTTTTGGTCATTTCCAGCAAGCTCAGCGGGAGAATGGCGTGACACACACACACACACACACACACACACACACACACACACACACACACACACACACACACACACACACACACACACACACACACACACACACACACACACACACACACACACACACACACACACGTAAGTAGACAAGGAAAAAAAAGCACAAACACATCAGTGCACACGCCATGTCAGACAAACAGATACTCACACTTAACACATGCATTTTTTTTTTCCCGAGTGGACCAGTTCAAATACGCAAATTCCGTCACGTGAAAACCTTTCTCCTGAACACCGGTGAAGCAGTTAACCCCTTCAACAGGTTCTCTGTTGCCATGGCAACGTTCTGCAGGCTGACCGAGCGGGATGTGAGTGAAAAACCCATTTCCTTGGCGACCAGTGGAGACATGCAGACATACATCAAATGGTTTGCGTGTGCTTGTGTAGAAAGTGAATGAGCTGCTGTGTATTAACGTGACAACGTCAAGATCTCATCAGTGCACTCTCCACCAAGATCCGTATCTCATAATTCCCACCAATAATTAAACAGACTGTAAGTAAGGGGCTGCACTGCTCCTCTGTGATTGACATGAATCTTTGTTCTGTGAAAGCAATTGACTCACTTTCACGCGTACACATTCACACAAATACAGGCATAGTTCCCCTTTTTTTCCCCCCTTATTGACTGCAGCCCTCATTATCTACCAGTGGTTTGTGGCTGTGTGCAGGAATGTGGAGACATGAAAAGAGAACAGTCTCATGCTCATTCTGCATCTCTTTGGATGAGCTGATGCGAGGAGAGTCAGAGAGAGAGAGAGTCATGAGCCAGTTCCCTCTGCATTCTTCTCTCCCATGAATCTGCCCACGTGCTGCCTTCCACCCACATAAACGAGCAGAGACGGAACTTTTTCTACCTCCTCCCTCGCTGGTTTTTCTCACTCTGTGCTTCTTTTCTCTCTCCTATTCACAGGTCCTCTCCCCTTTTTCTATCTGTCACGCTCCCTTCTGAAATTTGTGTCTCCCTTTCTTGCACAGTCTTCATTTGTCATTCCTGAACTTTACCTTCTTCTTTGTGCCATTTTTGTCTTTATCTGTAGCCCTCCATTCCGCCCTCGCTATCTTTCTTTATATTTTAAAAAATGGGTATCAGCCATATGCTTCCACTACCGTTTGTAAGAGTTTACACTCATTGCAATATTGTCAAAGAGTCGTTATGTTTGAACTCCATCTAGTAAAGCACTCCTCAGTAAATTTGATTCAAGGTTAGAAGAGAAGATGGAACAGGAGATTCAATTGTGTTTTGACTGTGCTTCTAAAAAAGAGAGTGATACAGTTAGTTCATCTGAAGCTGAAGAATCTCAAATATGAGTTATTTGTCGAGGTATATTGCTCTGAATTCATGTCTACCTTTTATAAATATTCCTGCAACACAGTAAGCTCAGACTTCGATACAATAGAATCCTTGTATTATTTAACGGGCCAGTTCCCCCATCAGAGTTATAGCATCATCTCCAGGGTCAGGTGAATGAGAGGGGAGCAGTTTTATCCGATCACAGCCAGTGGAGGTGCCTCATCAAAGCCCTTCTGGCCTGGCCTGCTCCCCTGGGGCATTGTCATCCTCCAGGAGACACATCAAACACATGAAAGAAGAACCTCCAGAGTCACACTCCTTTGCCTTTATCACAGCAGTCCGCATTTATCATCATAGCTAAGTTATTTATTTCTTATAATGCTTTGTGCTGAGGCTCACACTGAAATTGCCACAGATTCTCTTGGTTTTGTTTTGTTTGATCTGCTTTTCAAGCTGCTTTCAGATACCGAAACATATCTAAATGTAGGAATTGCGTAACGTTTTTACATCTGATCGGATCAGTAAGCAGGACTTTATTCTCCTCTGCGGGTTTACATGTTTTGGAGTCAAGTTTTAAAGTACTGAAGCTGTTGCAGATTTATTTTCCATGCCAAAGGCTGATGGGGAAAAATAACAGTACTTTTTACATCTTAGCCGTGCAGCAAATTCATACGGACATCTTCTATGCTCCATAACATATTCTACAATATTCTCACCTGCAGTGTGCTTTCCCACTGCCAGCTGTAGCAGACAGTATTCACAAGGAGGGGGGCAGAAATGCAGCCATCTTGGAGGCAGTGGTGCATGCCAATGTCTGGCTGATGAGTTCACAGAGGAAGTAGTTCATCTTCCTCTACTGTTATTTTATTCATCACTGCCTGTCGGAGATGGGAACAGAGACACACATGCTGAATACAGTGTAGGCACGCATACACAGGTAATCCTGTGGGCAAGAAGCACATTCTTATTTTGCGTTGTTTTTCTTCTTATCTTCTTTTCACTTTTATTTTTTTAATTCATTATTAAAGGTTATTCTTCTTCTACTTCATATACCCACTATCTGTGATGCACGTCACTTAGACTCATTACAGCGGCCTTAGGCTTTTAAATAAATCTTTATGTAGTAACCCTGAAGCCTTCTGAGGATTAAATGGCCATATAAAAAACCCTGCTGCCTGTAGTGATATGCTTCTACTTTGTGTTTGTCTTTTGTTTTGTCAATTTGAGATGAACCGCTTTGGCCTACTTGTGGTAGGGGCAATTAGGAGTGTAGCCCTTGGGCAGTTGCTGTTGAGGATTTCCAGATTTTACTCACTTAAATAAAGCGTAGTAAGTTTCAAATACACACGTGTGTACACAAACTGAAACACAGTGCAAGCACGAAGGGGCATCTGGGCTACCGTGCTCAGGCCCTGAAGGCATGCTTATTTCAATGTTGCTTCTTGTTCTTTGTATGACACGTTGCGTGTGAGGGGCTGTTGGTTTGCTGGGAAAGAAAAGAAGCCATTGGGCATTGTGGAGTCAAGAAAAAAAGGTAAGGAGGAGAAAGAGTGTGGTGTTCTGTAACTGCCTAGTAGCACATGCTTACCAGAGCTCAACAACACTCGTTAAGCTCAGCTGCCTGTGCTGTAAAAGTTTGGGAGATTCAAACTGAAGAAGGCTCCAGTCCCTCGCCTGCAGGCCAAAACAACCTCTGAATTACACTATATATCCCTTGCATCTTCCTGAGATGGAAATACGTTTTGATGCATCCACACTGTTGTCTGGCTTGGGGACCCATAACACTGGTCTGTGGCCATTTTCCAGGGTGTTGCTCTGCAATGTACTGTGCTTTAATGTGGAGGAATTCAGACAACATTTTACCCTTTTTCTGATTATGAATATAGGTTGGGCCTTTGGCAAAGACACCTGGACTTGCTGAGTAGTCTGTGATTATATTTTGCCACTCTTCTGAGAAGCCTCTTTAATTATAGTTAAGACAAACCAGGGAGTTTCCTGGTATTGAATGATTGACATTATAGTGCCACATTATTAAAGTTAATGTATATACAGTAAGGAATACTCAGTTGTTTGAAAGGCCACACAAGGCTGGCTCTAAAAGCAAGTCAACCCTATGTTAAAATGCCAAACTTAACTGCAGAAATAAACCTGTTTACAGCATGGTAAAAAAAATGCTTTTGAGCTCTGTAGCTAATTTTTCCTTTCATGACAACTGTACGGGGGTGAATTTTATAGAACTCACCCATTTAAAGCAAGGATTAAAGTTCTGCATAATTAAGGACATGGCCGCTTTGAGTGAAAGATGGATGCTGTTACTGGTGGCTAGCTAAGCAACCACGTGGTCCGGCCCGCCTCAGGTCCATCCACGCTTCACCTCTTTGCCCATTTTTGGATCAGCCCGAGCCGCACACACTGAGCTTCACAATGTCTCTGTGTATGACATCAGAGAGACTACGTCCATGTTTTTTACGGTCTGTGATAATGACATGCAATGTACAGGGTTTACATAATTCAACTGTCTAATTTCCATTGCATAAGATTATATTAGTTCAGAGGCTGGTGTATGAAACCTATGTGACACTCAGTGAATCATTTACATTATGTTCTGCTAGACATTTCCTGAACTTTAAATGAGGCTTATGTGTAAAATTAAGCACCCAAGATTCTGCACATTTTGACATAATCCTTCATATGGTAATGCTATATCAGTATTCACTGAGTCTGTCCACTCCGGTGGGGACATAAACCAGACACATGAACACTACAGCTCCATCTTATTTTGAAAAGTAGTATAATTTGAAAAGGGGACTGAGCATGTCTGTATTGGACTGAGACGTTAGTGTGTTGTGACGTTCTTCACAGTGGCCACCATGCTTAGCCGTTAGGGACCATGTACGTGTGCCGACTGTCCATCAGTGACACATCAGGAATATGCTTCTCCTCAAATACGCGCACACACACACACACACACACACACACACACACACACACTTTTCTGTCTCCCTGATACACAGTCTTGCAGACTTTTTTGGATGAGAAATTGAAGGTGGCTAGTTGATTTATTTATGAGGTGGGGTTCAATACTGGCTGCAGGCCTGTCTTTAAGGCTAGCCTCTTATAGTCTTATCTTATTGACAGCGTTTGTGGTCTGCATTAATATTACATTTTGCCATCCTGACAGATATGCAGTCCCAGAGGATAGAATCAAAATAAAGTTTTCTGCTTCACCAAAACATCCTCAAGTACTCTCAACCTAACTTTGGATGGTGATTGTTTCTGCTGAAACGGTTGAGATCTTGGCTTTCGTTTAAAATAGGGCCCTGCCAGTATGGGAATTTTGAGGCCGGTATCGATTTTAGAGGAGAAGAATTCACCTATTACTGAGATTGCGGCTAGGGTGGGAATCACAGATTATTATGTATTAATTCACTACAATGTGGTGTCAGTTTCACAAAATTTGACAACTGAGATGAAACAATGTACAACAAAGAGCATATAGTCTTTTTTTCCCCAACAATAATACAGGTGCAGAACAAAACTATCACAATAAGGCTCATCTTAAATGACATAAACAGAACCTCACATCCAAAATCTAAATAATCCATCAACTCCATTAGAAAAAAGCATTTTAAATCAAAAATAAAAAGGGCGGAAAAACAAAATAACAAAAAAGCAAATACGTTCGTTGATGGTTTACATACAGGGGGAACATGCCTTCATTGCTTTCTTCCCCTCTAAGAACACCCAAACACACACACACACACACACACACACACACACACACACACACACACACACACACACACACACACACACACACACACACACACACACACACACACACACACACACACACACACACACACACACAGTGACTGCTACTTGTCCACGTTTGCCATCATTCCATTGTAAAATTACTTATATGTGATATAAAATTTACCCCACTGAATTTTTAAGCAGGAATGAAAATACACATTTTCTATGTGGGTTGTGAACATGTTGTGAAACAAATAACTTTATTAAAGAATATTTAACATTATTATACATACAGTGTATGTCATTTTCAATAATTTCTAGAAATGAAAACGGGGAAAATGAAGTTTATTAAAAAAAAATTCATATCTAAATAAACACCATGTTCATCATGAGTCAAATACTGGCCATTTAAATAAAGAATATATACAAAATATAATAAATAGCTGAATTACACCATTTCTTGATCACCCCAAGCATTGTTTTTCTGCATTTTATGTTCTGTAAAGAAATGTTTTCATATTGACGTATAACAGAGAACATACAGTATATATCAATATCGATACATACCAATTACTAGGCCAATAACGGCGATTAATGTCCTGAGTGCATAAATCAGAGCTGAATTGGTGTGATGAGTATTTAATTGAGGTAGCGTAGATTTACTCAGTTTTTATCTAATAGGTCAGGCCAGGCAAAAAGTATCTTGCTCAGTTCACAAGAGATATACAAGTGTCTTTTACTGCTGGATCTCAGTCAGCACCACAAAACCAATACTCATCTGGGAATGGATTAGATTGCAGGAAATTAGAATGGCTTTAGTGTAAGAGTCTAACATTGCAGATGGCGGAAGAGATGCCAAGGGTCGAAGATAATTATAAATTGATTAGCATTATGTATTGCTTATTCAGTTGTGTATTCAGAGAGCTTTCCTTTTTGCTTTCTTTTAAATTATATAGGCACACACACACACACACACACACACACGCACACGCACGCACACACACACACACACACACACACACACACACACACACACACACACACACACACACACACACACACACACACACACACACACAAGCACCGTGATAGATGATGAGGTTGCGAAGAGTCACTGGTGATGACTGTCACTTGTGGTCCCGGCTCAGTGGTCAGAGATTGGGATGTAACAGAGGAAGACTATTATTGTGATCTACTCAATTATTCATGTATGGATGAACTCAATACCCAGAGCTAGAAGGAGGACTTGGGATTAACATAACATAGCTGTCACATGCCCAAGCACAGGTAAAACGTCTATCCTTATTTTAATGTGACTCCCTTGTGAATTAAAAGAGCAAAGGATCAGAGCTTTCACTGGCAACAAGTAATTTGGTTAGGTAGTTTTTAATGTCAGCTATTTAATTCTTGCAACATATTAAAGATACATTATATTTTAATTCTGCAAAAAGTGAAAATATACCACACCCCAAGACCCTATGAACATCAGTCATAACAATTCTACACTGTCTACTGGTAAAATCTGGTGATTGCTCCTTCGTAGTCCGTAGGCATGCTAGTGCTGATTTCACGTTTATGTTGCCATTTGACTCATCTGACAGTGGAGTGTATCTTTGGAGATGGCATTGCCAACCAGCCTGGCTTTCGTGGGGGGGACCAAAACAGTCAACTTGCTTTATTTTAACCAAACTTGACTGAGACATATCTCTGTGTAGTCCATCCAACTCTCCCCCACCATCAGCACCTAAGTGGATTGCTGCCTTATGACCTCAAGAACATTCCCCCCAAAAAATGAGCAGCAGTCAGGAATGTAACTGCCAAAAAAGGCATTTTTATCCCATGTTGTGTTTACATACCAGCAGAACCACCGTTGATGGGATTAGAATCACTAAAGATTTTTTAGTCAGCCTGTGAAGCTGCTAGCAGGGAGAATATGCAGGGATTTATGCATTTTTGATGCCGCGTGGGGAGGAGTGGAAGTCTAAAAAGGCTGCATGACCTACTTAGAGAGCCGTGGAATTCAGACGGCTCGTCATGCCACAAAAAGAGAGAAATCTTTCTCTCACTCTCTGTATGTGTGTTAGAGATATGTATGCAAAATGCGCTCTTTCACATGTCCTTCTCCTCCTGCTGGCGTGCACACACACACACACACACACACACACACACACACACACACACACACACACACACACACACACACGCAAACACACACACACTCACACACACACACAGACAGAGTAAATTCATCAGTGTATTTACTTTCCATTAGTATGTCTGAATGCTGTTCCATGGGCTGCATCTTATTTTAAGCCTTTCAGTCTGTTTTATTTAAAAGCCTCTGTAATGAAGAGCCTTCTGACATCCTGCAACACTTCTGCCCACAATCCACTGAGATGGCATCTGGCTGACTGTAGACGCGAACACACACACACACACACACACACACACACACACACACACACACACACACACACACACACACACACACACACACACACACACACACACACACACACACACACACACACACACACACACACACACACACACAAAGACACACACACACACACACACACACAAAGACACACACACACACACACGCACACACACAGACACACACAGACACTCACACACACACACACACACACAGAGACACACACACGCACACAC
This sequence comes from Echiichthys vipera, assembly GCF_963691815.1. Lineage (NCBI taxonomy): Eukaryota > Metazoa > Chordata > Actinopteri > Perciformes > Trachinidae > Echiichthys > Echiichthys vipera. The sequence goes on along the minus strand of NC_139838.1, from coordinate 15,443,837 downwards.
ACACACATACACACACATTCACTTTTATCCACACAGGCATGTGATTAACAACGGCCTCTCCCTCTGTCCCCATCTAAGGGAAAATGCAATTTTCTTTGCAACATAGCCTTGTACACAAATTAATTTTCCTTTGCAGTCTAGCCCCTTCTCTCCCTACTCTCTCCATCACCTCCCCTCTCGCTCTCTTTCTTGGTAGCTATGGCAACACAGTGTTGTACGTCAGCTTCTCAAACGAGACGGTATGTCAGATTGCTCGAGCTGTCATTCCTTCTTTACTGTCACCCTGAGAGAGAGAGAGACTCTTTCATATTGCTCCTATGTCTTTGCAGTTACCTCAATACAGGCCAGTCAATACACGATTCATTAGAAACGACAAGCACTCACAGTCAATGCCCTCAAATGGAGTGTTTATTTGGCCCGGAAATGAACTATTGTGAGACGAGAGTCGACCACCTGGTTTGGGGCATGTGTGTTTGTGTGTGTGTGTGTGTGTGTGTGTTTCTGCGTGTCTATGTGTGTGGTGCGGTGATTGATGATTGTTTGTGGACACTGTTGGCATGGCCCCCAGCCCGTTAAATATACGCCAGTTGATGAATCCCAGGGTGCATGGTGTTTGTGTTTGTGTGTGTTCCTGCATGTGTGCTGGTGCCCGTGGACCTCCCAGTTGATGTGAATCACTGCTGGTCCAAAGCAGGCACACACAGAGTAACCATTGGACCCCCAATTGATGGTTACAGAACGAAAACACTTTTATTATCTCTCCTAAAATGTACACGTCCTTGTGTATTTTCACTTCACTTAGATGTCATTATCCATTTACCTTCAACAGCTATGCAGCAATCTGCTGTGCTTTGCTGTCACTGACTATTTAATCAATTTTCAGCTAATGTTAATGATTGATAAGCACATTAGCTTGCCATGTTATGTCAGTCCACACGTTCAACGCAGCCTTTGAAAAATATGGTTAGGTGATTAACTGAGAAATTAATTGGATTGAGCAGTTAACATCCAGAGAAGATGTGTTAATGATGCAATGCTTACAGCCATGACCCTTAACAACTTTAAACCACCTGGAGTCGAGAGATGAGATGAGAGAGAAGGGTTAAACGAGAGGTGGGAAGTGATGGGGAGAAAGAGACGTGGATAACAGAAAGAGGAAGAGAGGAGCAAGTAACTGCGGGACAGATACAGAATGAGTGAAAAAATGAAAGGATGTTGATTGGTGAAATAGAGAAAGAAGGAGTGGAAAGGGAGAGAGGAAGAGGGGCTTAGAAAGTGAAAGAGAGGTCCTAACTCCAAACAGAGACTAGGCTAGGATTCCTGGGAGGCGGCGTTCTGCTGTAACAAGATTGATGTGCGTGGACAGAAGAATCCCTAGGCTGCAGAGAGGGACTGCCTGAACTGTGCTCAGCTCTATTCTACTTAGAGCACATAGACAAACACACACGCACAGACCTCCATGCACCCACTCACCCAATATGACACCAGATTTTTTTTTTTAATCCTGTTCCACAGTCCACCATGCCTACATTTCCCTGACTCCCATCTGTCTTGTGTGAAATATAAAAGGGTTCTACACTCCTCTCTGCCTTGTCATAAAAGTTGTCAATAGATGGTTCTTCTAATTTGTACAAGGATCTGTAATCTGGCAGCGTTTGTCCTCTCAGACATGACTAAATGTCAACAGCAATAACTGCCTATTCCCACTTTCTTTATGGATGTTATTAGATAAGCAATAGTAGAAAGGACTACTGGCAATGTCATCCCAACACACAAGCACAAACGTGACTTGTGTGATGATTGTGGTTTGAAAAAGTGCCCTTCTGAAAGACAATGTCAAACTGAAGCTGAGATAAACTCCCATTACGTGTTACATGTTGGAAATGAATGAAAACATTGCACCAAAATGTGAGACAGGTGAAGTCACCGCAAAACAAAATGGTATGTGATCAATTTCAGTGCCCCCTCTTTTCCTTCTATCATTTATCCATGACCACAGTCTGTCTTCAACCTTCAAGGAATCAATTCTAGTGTACATATCAAAAGCAGTTTTCTAGTCGTAGAGAGTACTACCCAACCTATGAAAACTGCTGTATAGTGTCTTCTATAGCTCTGGAGGAGCTATGTCAAGTCTGAGAAAATTTAATAACATCTCTGCTTGAGCCAAAAACAAACTGAGAGGCTGAAATTTGAAAGATTGTTTTATCAGGCAATTGAGGTCTAATGAAATACATCATCAAGTTGCATCATGGGACTTGTAAAATCCATTTTCTTGGAGCTTAACCTATACCAAAGATTAAAAGTTAAGATGGTATGGCCTCTAAAGCTCTACAGCTGTGTGTATTGTGTGCGAGTTCAATATAAGTTTTATTTTAATTTGAATATGTCTTTAATTTACAGTATTTTGCAAATATAAAATAGCTTTACAGGAACAAAGCTGAAGGAGATAGGGATGCACATGCACAAAGGCACTGTTTACGGCAGTAGGTTTGACCCTTTATTTTTGGGGGGGGGGGGGGGGGGGGGGCTTATTTGCTTTCTTGCTGAAAGTTAGATGAAAAGACTGATACCACATCTGTACATTCAAGATAAAGCTACAGCCAACCGCTAGTTAGCTTAGCATAATGACTGGAAACGTGAGAACAGATAACCTGGACCCAAGAAATAGTCTGTTACATAACTCCCATGAAACCATAAATGATCGTTCTCACACTTCAAACAGATTAGTGGGCTTTACAGGTGCTGGTAGAGTAAGTGGATTTTGTTTTGTATTAACGGAAGATGATTGTGGTTTCTCATCTAACTCCTGACACGAACCTATATACTGTGTTTCCTATTTCACATATTAGCCTTAATTAACTATACAGGTAGTAGTATACAGGTAGACAAAGAGCAGTACTTTGCAAGTGATCTCATACACACACTAAGCTCCTGCCCTCTTGGAAAATTATCATTCCACGCCTCTCAGCTCCTGCTGTGTCGGGCAACTGAGATGATGCAGCCTGTAGTCTCTAGTTTGCATATGTTTCAGCGATAACATAAAATATTTTTTCATCTCTCTTTCCTCCTAACTCGAACATGACTGATGGTCTCCACTCTTGCAGAAAGCATTATATGAGGTAAACAAGCTTGAGAGGGCTTATAAAAAGTGGAGGCAGGGACTTTTCAATGTGAAAAGCAAAGGTCACTGATATCCAGCAGGACTTGTATATTTTCACTTTCATGAGATTGAGAAGATGATAAGGGGTGGATTGGGTTGAAGTTTTCACACAGTTGTTGTCCATAAAGCTTTATAGCCCTAATTGTCAAAACACATATGAGGAGTTTTATGTGCTCTGTTATTTTTCAGTTTATAGGTTTCTTCAGGTGAGGAAAACGCAAACATAATCTAACAAGTATCTTGAAGGGTAGCAATTTTTCAATCCAAGTTCATTTGGGGTCGTACTGTCAGTGATAAAACAGAAGGAAAATGTGTGAGGAATGCCTGGAGTCAAAATCGACCGTGGTATATTTTGTAGCAGCAGAGATACCGTGACTGCCCAAATAAAGAAGACTGAGGAAGAATTGATAACAGACTTGCAGAAATTGTTCTCATTTTCTCTCCCTGCAGTGGCCCTGCACACTTGCATAGCAACAAAATGACTCTCAACCCAGTGCTGCTCATTCACTTCTACCATTAACCAAAATCATCTTTGTCCTACCTCTTTCTCGTTTTCCTGCCCCTCTTTACTGGATTCTTCCATGGGAGAGTGTGGAGCACCTCCGGGGCAAGGAAACAATTAACTTGATAATGGACTCTCTCCTTCTCTTATTTTTCTTCCTCCTCCCTGTCCACATCGACCCTCTTCCAGTCTTCATTTACTAGTTAGCAGATGCAGCAGCTAGGACACCTTTGCTGTTGCTAAGAGCTTAATGAAAAAAATCCATGACATTGATTGGACCCTTGTGCTCAAATTTTATTGGGCAGGTATGAAAACAACCTTATGAGCAACCTTCCACTTGTCAGGCCGTAGATATCATTCACGAGGAGCTCAGACTCCTCATGTTATACACAATGGAAGTATATTGACTTCCTTGCTCCTCAGGGCAACTTGGAAGCAGAAACTGCATAATATGTTGAGGCTGTACTTATGCACAGCGGTGCTTTGGACTGAAAACTATTTAGCATGTGTGAGGTAGATTTATAGCTTAATCTCGATTAAGTTTTATGTTATGATGAATTATATAAATGTGGTATTAAGTTTAAGGATTTTTTTTTATCTGTATCCATCATTTTGACGTAGTTCTACATCTTTTTGGAGTAACTAACTTACGGGCCCAGGGGAAGTTATATTGAGTGAAATAATGGAGGCCCCAAGGAATCTGGTAACTGGTTAATTGTTCCTTTGATTAAATCGCATATGACATTGAGAGGGCCCAAAGAAGTTGGATGAGTTCCTTAGTCAGCCAGTCGGTCATTTAGGTCTTAGTCGACTAAGATTTCAATAGTTGATTAGTCTTTAATCCTTTTTTTTATGTTGAATGACTTATTTCCACAAAATGTAGGAGCCCATCGCTGATAAACACAAGATTTTAACTGGTGCTTTTGCATGGTTCTCTGTGGAGAAACTCAGTTTTGCAGATCTATCGATTAAATCAACAAATAAGTCGACAAAATAATAGTGTTAGTCAAATGAGAATTTCTTTAATTGAGGGCAGTCCTTAACATTGGCTAATTAGTGCAAAACACAATATGCAGCTGAGGCTGATGGGAATGCCATTATTTTTGCCATTAGTTGGTGACAAATGACAAATAGAAATTTTGACCTTATGGTGCCACTAGCTGACAAGTCATGGGATCACCAAGGTTCTAAACAATTTATCTTAAGGGAGACATAAATGTCAGAACAAAGTTTATGGCAATCCATCCAGTAGACATTTTACTCAAACTGCAAATATCAATCTAATGATGTACTGAGGAAAAAGTCAGGGGGTCCCCAAAGTCATTAGGATTCATAATCTGGGATCCACAAATAGCTGCACACATTTTGTCAGTCCATCTTTTAGCTGATGAGATACTCAATTTGGAACAAAGTGGTGGGCTGACAACAGTACCATTTATAGAGCAATGCTGCTAGCTTTGCAAAAGGCAACTGAACCAATCATAGCGTATGTCATGTTATTTCTGTGATCATCATGACAAAATGTATCTGATTTTAGAAACCCTGAACCCTGGTGTTGACTGAAAATGCCATTGACAGGAAAGATATGACAATCACACAAAGCAATACAGGTATACCGTTCCGTTGACCTTTTCCACGGAAGACATTTTGGCACTGGTAAAAACCATACAATTAAAGATGGCTGATTTGCATTTAACTGCTGTGATTTCAGGGTCCTGGTATTGTGTATGCTGGTTCACTGTCACACTGTCATGGCCTCCTGGGAGGCTTGAATGAAAGGGGGCCTTCATTAATGTTATTAGTAACACCTGTGCTTTTCCCGCTGTGAGAATTCCAAACCTCTGCTGTTAAAAAGCCCTATAATCAGGTAACTAATAACGGGAATCCTTGCAAATCTCGCTAGGAAACTAATTACCCAACTACAAAGCAAAAACCTAACTAGAAATCAACCTATTTGTTTTACTTGATTGCGTACATCACTTCACACTCCGTTCTCCTTTCCTCTCCTATCTGTCCTGAAGAGACCTTCAGGTACCGATTGGCTCATTTCAGTGGGATTATATTTTGGTCTGTCCCTCTCACTGGTTGCCGCAACATGTTCCAGCTGTTGTCAGGCCTTGTCAAAAGCACAACAACCTGTAATAGGCTTAACACAGTGTCTGCTTCCTGCACAGCACAGATTGCTATTAAGGTGCAACGTGTTCACTGTGATTTTAGTACCACTGGCCAATTTGAGCTTATCTTGGTTCTGTGAGTGAGCCGATATGTGTGTATTCTTTTATGATTGTGTATTGGCATGCATTTGCTAAAGGATGATAGTTAATGTGTGTGTGTTTGAAAATAAGCATACAACGTGTGTGTGTGTGTGTGTGTGTGTGTGTGTGTGTGTGTGTGTGTGTGTGTGTGTGTGTGTGTGTGTGTGTGTGTGTGTGTGTGTGTGTGTGTGTGTGTGTGTGTGTGTGCATGCGTGCACGTGAAAAAGAGAGGAGAATCGTCACCACCAAAGAGGCTTCCAACGTGTCATCGTGGTTATACTGGTGGCCATCTGAGCTCTCAAGAAAGAAAGGGATAGATTGAGTGCAATAACAAGAGTCAGACTGCAGGAAGAGAGTAAAAGAGAAGGAGATGGAGGGCAAACTGCCATCAGCTTGAGCAACCCAGTCAGTCTGTCGCAGTGGATTTTAAAGGCCAGTCTCCCCAGACAAGGAGTTGGTTCCTCAATTTTTTTTCTCTATGTTGCAAGCCTGCAATGTGAAGGGAACAGATTGAAAAAACAACTCTTTTCAGCTCTCTACTTCATCCACTCTCTCTGTACTTTCTTTGTATACTCTGGGGCCCACTGTTTAAATTGTACCACAAGGAGTCAAATTGCTTGCTTTAGACGTAACTCATCTTCACCTCTTTTACCTTCCTTTCTTGTTGCTCATTTCCAAGTATCTAGCTTAAAGCTTTGGCTACATTTTTTTCTTTCATACTGGTTTAAGACTTTAAATCTTTTGAATTACCCGCCAGCCATGTCTTCTTGGTCATTTAGAAAGAGAAAGAAAAGGCATGGTGGGTCATATGTTACGCCCAATTGGACCTCTCAATTGCCTAGAGGCTCATTGTTGGGGAACAAATAGCTCTAGCTTCTTCAAGATCTTGTCTTAGTGTGTAAGGATGGTTCAGGCAAGATGAGGCTACCACTGCTGAGTGAGAAGTCAATCAGCAGTGGGGAGTGTTGACTTTAATTGACAGATAAATGGCCCCAATGAACTCAAGGGGGCCCTCTTTATCACATTGCTATTGGTATAGTACTAGTTAGACAATTAAATATACTATAGCTGCCTGAGCACTGAAAATATATTAAACTGATTCACATTCACATGCACAACAACCCCCTCCTTGTTCTAACACCTCCAACAGTGGTTGGTATTGACAGCCATGCCAGAGTTTAGAGGATTAGTTGGGTTTGTACATGCGGAAATAGATAATCTCCTTTTTAGATCTGACCTATTGGCTGCACCCTGCTATCTCTATAGGGCTTTATAATGCCAAGCATATGTTTTAGCAATCTCTGAATTCAGTTTGGCTCACATTTCCTCCCCTGGCTTGGAGATGTGGAAGTAATTCAATGAGGAGTCAGAGGTAGTTGTTAGAGGAGACCAGAAATTTTGCATCTGCTGTGCTGCTGCTGCATAGATGCTCAAAACATCAGGAACTGATTTACCATATACACAGGGGGCTTCAGCAGTGACAGTGCTGTATGTTTCTGTTGACAGTGCAAAAATGTAAATTCAAGCATCGCAGTGCATACAGCTGACAGGGTTAACACTGATAAATGTTTGTAGCTCCTGGAAGTATTGCTGCATTTTATAATCTATTGTCTTGATTACTTTTTATAGGCACATTATGGAGAGTGATGCATTTTGGACAAGTACAAGAAGGGTTCTTTTTCTCTGTATTCTGTCTGTCTGTCCCTGGGTTGTCATATTTCCCTCTTACTTTGTTCAAGGTGTTTTGGGGTTTCCACAATAAAGATTCTTCCTATGCGTGTATCCTCAGTGAAGCATTACAATTAAAAAAATATTCTTGAACAAAAGAAGCGAGGGCTGACAGTTTCATAGAATTGGAAGGAGAAAAGTAGATGTTGTTATCACACACATATTGTTCACACATCCCGATTGTAAATGACAATCCATTTCCTTAATAGATGAGGCAACATCATGTACGCATTAGATCTGAAACTGCCAAGACATATTTTTTGTGTATTTTGTTCTCAGTAATCACCTGTGCTGTTGGCCTTGTCATTTATAAACGCAGTGTGTGAAGAGCAGATTGCTTCTGACATCAGATCAGGCTCTCCCGCTCTCTCTTTTTTCTCTCTCTCTCCCCTCACACATACACATCTATGGATGTGTGTGTGTGTGTGTGCAGTCTGGAGCCTCAGGTTTCTGATTTGGGTGCAGTAATTTGCCATTAGACGAGGGACAGGTGCAGCTGCCTCTGTTTGCAGTGCTAACAAGGCATTTCATCATGGTTAGCTCCAGCCTGGTGCTCTGATCAGCTCTTGTTCTTGTCACAATATCACACACATGTACATGCACACACACAGAAATGCACCTGAAGACACACTATGGTGGTCTTTGCATGGCTGCCCCACATGTAGTGCTGGTTAGAACAGATTTGAGATCAAAAATCCACTTTACCTTGGAAATGAAGGACAAGCTTTAGGTATGCTGTTTGTGGCTGACACTGTGCAAGGAGGACAGGTTCATTTGATTATTTAAAATAGATTTTTCCCTATTATTTTCAAGCACGGCATAGTATTATATTCAGTCAGAATAGCTTAATTCAGAAAGCTTTTCTGATGAAAAATTGGAAATTTACTCAAGCTGTTAAACTTGCAGAAAACTGTGCTCAACACTTTTGCTGAAGATTCTGGATGTTTTAATCCCCTTTGGTGACTTGTTATTGCTCAAATGTGCTTTAAAGTTATTTTCAGAAAAAGCAGCACTGATGCATGCTGACCTTTAATGATATGCCGTTCTCCAGGACGTTATATAATTTTGATTAAAATATATAATGAATTCATATTATCACATGGAACACTGGATAATTTGACATTTCTGGGCAGATGTTTCCTCACATTTAGCCTAATTGAGTGCAATTTATCCGTAGCACAATAACAGTAGGCTAATGTCATCATTTAACAATAAATCAATAAGGATGAATCTCGGTAGCTTTGTGTAAAGGTCAGAGTGAAGCAAACGTAATGGAGACAATAGATTAAGTAGCATTTGAAATAAACTCCTCCTTGGCCAGCTGTCCCATCCATAATATCCTCTAAATAGTAAGGGTAGAGAGACGAACTCACTACACTTAAATGAAAAGCAGAGGAGGAGGCATTTTGCAAAATTAAAACAGTAATATAACCTGAATTAAAAGTATCTCTCAATCCAGCAATTTAAATGAAACTCGAGTTAGATTCCAGTGTGTGTATGAATTGAAAGGGTATCATGCTGTGGTCACCCAAAGTAAAATTTCTGTGTACGGATCTTCAATATCAGACAGGGTTGTATATCCACCAACTCTTACACACACACACACACACACACACACACGCGCACACACACACACACACACACACACACACACACACACACACACGCACACACACACACACACGCACGCACGCACGCACGCACGCACGCACGCACGCACGCACGCACGCACGCACGCACACGCACACGCACACACACAAACACACACTCACCTTACTTGGCCGTGTCCCAAGGCGGTCAAACAGATTACTACGGGCGTTAACCCCATCGATCTTCTCCAAATGGCCTCCAAATGCCAGAAATTTCAGACTGCCGAAGAGAGAAATACAATTTCTATTTCATGCTGCTCGACTTGGGAGTTAAATGCTGCTATGCCTTCCTCGTTGTACTAGCTTTTCCTCAGAACAACTTTGTGTGTTTCACGACAGTTATATTTGTCACCCTTTATACCTTTTTTGCACATTTCTTGGAGAAAATTGGGATGTAAGACACATCCTGTACCCAAATCCTCTCACTGACTGCTTGGAATCTTTGAAAAATACATAAATGTCTCATCACTGATGTTAGAGGAGGACGCGCAGGTGAAAGAAATAACTAGAAGAAGAGGTTAATTTACTTATTTTATTCATTCTGGTACATGAGTGGCTCCTGTACTGGAAACTATAATCAATCAAAATAAAAGAAATTAGATTTGATATTAAAATGTATTTTTTTCCATAACTGATGTCCTGCGGGCACATTGTGCGGCTGCTTAGCACCACAGAAAGCCACTGAATAAATCTCACGTCATGAATTACTCCATTGTCTGGTTATAATGGAGGGCAGGTTTAACACTGGTTGATTTGGCTTTAATAGTGCAAGCTTAATGTCAGGCTGATGCCTCTTCACTCCAGTCTTTCTCTTATTCTATTCAACCGCTTGTTTCTGCCCCTTTCTCTCACCATCACCTTCACTATCCCTATGCCTCTATATTCTTTTTGTCCCATTATATTCCGTTGCCTCTCTGCTGTCTATCATGCTTTGTCTATCTGGCATTAAGCTTTATAGTGTTTCCATAGCTGTATAAGTATTGATTAATGTCTGAGTAGTCGTGCTACCTAATGAGAGGCTAAATATAACCATCGCCACACCGGCCCGCCGCGGCCTCCTCCCTCATCTAGCGCACAAAGTGTGGATAGTCACACGGTTGGCATGACAACACACCGGTCAAGGCTCTGTGAGCAGTCACAACAGATTTTGCGCATGTGTGCACAGCAAAAGTAGGAGCAGATGAATGAAGCGGGGGGTGAACCGAGAACAAGAGAAGAAAGAACGAAATAGCTTTTATTTTTATTTTTAGCTCTACTTGAAGCTGCTTTGCTTTCTCGCTTTTTCCCTACTGAATTCCTTCCTCCATCAAAAAGCTGGAGGTTCTCATTTTGATGATGATATTTTCATTACTCACCATCTAACAGCGATTCCACAGTCATCTGAGAAAGTTACATGTATGTTTAGAGCTGAAATGATTAGTTGATGAGTCTTTTCGCGACTGAAAGAAAAATGATTGGCAATTATTTTTGAGAATCGATAAATCGTTTGTCATTTCTCAAGCAAAAATGCCACACATTGTTTAGATTCTTAAATTTGAGAATTTGCAGCTTTTCTTTGTCTTGTTTCATAGTAAACTAAGGGTATTTGGGTTTTTGACTATTGGTTGGACAAAACAAGCCATATTAAGATATTGCCTTACGATTTAGGAAACTGTGGGAACTGTGTGAATTTCTCACAATTTTCTGACGTTTTATAGACCAAATGATTAATCAACCCATCAAGAAGATAATCAGCAGATTAATCTATAATGAAAATAATAGTTAGTTGCAGCTCTATACTCTACTGTATGTGACCTTTTGGGTCTATCTTGTTCCCCATTCCATCCTTTCAAAAGCTTTAAATCTGTTTAATTTACTGCAGAGGGAGTGAAGATCATAACCATTCTTTACCACCACCTACACTACATTGTCACTCATCGTAATAAATCAGCTTAAACCCGCAATACCAAAAGCTCTATTGTGAGCACATTGACAAGTTTAGATGCCCACATTTCTTTTCTGTTGCATGGTAACCAGTTGAGAGTCACAATCCTACCAGCCTTTCTTGTTATGGCCAGCTGGAGAGAAATTAATGAAGAGTATGCAAATGGGATATCTTCTTTAACAGCCTGCTGTTTTATTCAGCTGTGTGGCCAGGATAAGGAATCCCCACTGTGTCTAATCACATCCTCTCCCTCTCATTTCACCTAAGGCATATCCGCAATCTAGTCTATTTTTGACTGACATTACGACCTACATTGTTCTCTACCAGCATGAATGTACATGCACAGGGGAAAGCCTTGATTTTGCCAGCAATTGGCCCGTACTTCAAAAATTGAAAGGTATTCACACAATAACAGTCTGATGACTTAAATGTTATGATTAAATCAGACTGTGCAGGGGCGAGAGCAATGCAGAAAGGTGTCCGGAGCAGCTCACAGCGTAACTAGCAAGGTTGTCTTTGTCCTTGGCCTCCTTGACGATCATCCTCTGCTCAAAAACTGACCAGACAAGACAACGTAAGACATAAAGATGTGTAAAGCCTGCAGCCATGACGTCTGTCATGCTTTTAATAAAGTCACCAACAGATCACATCATACAGTCCTACATGTCTGGTTAGGGGTCTGATTCCTCCACATTCGATTTTCGGTTTTTCAATCTGCGCTGTGGAGTTCGTGCTGTGTTGTTGTGGGAAATCTCATTCAGGGGCCGGCTGATGGCTAACAAGGTCAAATAACTCTCCAGATGAGATGGAGTGTGTCAGAAGGCGCAAAACACACACACACACACACACACACACACACATACCACCTGCCATTCATTCAGTCAGTCCATCTATCCGTCGGTCACACAGAGGAACACATCCTGAATTGAGTGGCTATAAAAGAGGGTTGGTGGTGGGTTGGGGCGTTTACTGCTGATAGGAATATCATTACAAACTGTGGTAATCAGGGAATCACAGCAAAACCAGTTAGCCAGCTCATGCAGCAATCAATAGGAACCTACACAGTTCTCTCATTTCTCTCTCTCTCTCTCTCTCTCACACGTTCTTTTCCTCCGGTTGCTATAGTGACGTGAAATGACTGCATTCTGCAGCACTGGATCAGAGCGGGGGCCCGCTCTTGCAGCCTGTGAGATACATCGTTTCACATGATGGTGTTAAAACACACACACAGACACACACACAGACACACACACACACACACACACACACACACACACACACACACACACACACACACACACACGCACACACACACACACGGCTACAATTACTGTATCTGTCACAGCACTTAGAGAGTTTAATAAGTTAAATGTTATTTAAGTGTCAATAAACTGACACTAGTGAGTTTGCTGTTTTTGTATTGCATTCGCCAGTATATCGGAATATAATGACCTTGTGGGCAAAGCAGTTTTTCTTGTGCAGCTGGTAATTATTGATTGACTCACAGATTAGGCTATAGAGTGTTGCCCGAAGTAACTATCTAATTTTCTTGACATAAATGATCAGAAAGCAACTGTAATTTCTGTAGGACTATAACCAATATTTGTTGCAGAGGAGCACAACATCTTTATGTAAAGATTTGGGATTAAGATAGGATTTGCACAGTAAACCTTGAGATTCTCCGCTTACGTGCCAGCCACATGGTCGCCCAAAATAGGCCAGAATATTTAGCTCCCTTTTTCTCTCCTCTTCTTTCATTCTTGTTAATGTTTCTTCCATTATTCTCATTTACTTCATCATGGCTTTAACAATAAAAACTAATTGAAATATCCCTTCTCTCTTTTCCTTATGGCTGCCTCTTTTCCCCCTTTATCTCCCTCTCTCCCCTTCATCCTCACCACCTCTCTGTGTCTGTAGTGTGACAATGCCAAGGGGCTGAGGGCCTTCTTTGATGCCATATGCTACGGTCCCAAACACCTGATGATCTTCGGCGGTGTCTGCCCCTCTGTGACCTCCATCATCGCAGAGTCCTTGGAGGGCTGGAATCTGGTGCAGGTAGGGTTTGTTCTCAACATGTTATCGTGTGTTTGTGTGTTTGTGTGTGTGTGTGTGTGTGTGTGTGTGTGTGTGTGTGTGTCTGTGTGTGTGTGCGTGTGCTTGTGTGTGTGCGTAGTAGTGTGTTTGTGAACCCTGGATGCTGTTGTGCCAAATCCGTCAGTGTGTAGAATAGGATTTAATAGATGTGCTAACTCCTGTGGGCACTTCTAGATGGTCTAAGGTTTCTTCTGGTTTCAGCATTACTCTCAGAAAAACCTTGAATTTTCTACTCCATTGTGTTCCCAAAAAATCTTGTCCCTTAGAATTGCAGTGTGCAGATAGGCCATGTGATTTTAAAGAGGTCCCAACTCATGTCTTAATCCTTCATTAACCATGCCTGGGTGAATGTCTAATTGGCGTTGCTCTAATCCATAGAATCCGCCCTCATTTTGACAATCACAGTCAAAATGGCTTAAACTCATTGTACTGTTGTAGTTTAGCACTTTAAGTCTGTTGTTAAGAAAATGAGCTCAACTTTCAATAAGCACTTGGACTTGTGCATTATATAAAGGAAAACAAGTTATGAAATTATAAGAGCTTCTAAGTAAAATGCTGTCTTGTGTAGCATGCGTGATATAGCTGGAAATGTTTTTTGTCGCGTTTTGTCATTGGTATGAGCTCAGCAAAGTTTTACTACTTAGGCCAGTGGATGTTAATTACCTGCTAGACATTAATGTAATATATTTTACCATTCAATTATACTCTTGCTTGCTAAACGGCATTTGCTGCCATTAAATTAGTAGAGCTTTATGATTGCTCACTGAAGGCGATAAACACCACTGGTTCTTGCATCTGGTAAACTTTTGACCCCCTGCGTTATTTCTTACAGTTTCTTTCAAAGTGTACTGTACTGCAGTACCAAAGAGGGGAAATGCCTCCTTCCAAAGAATACATTTCATTTGCTACAAACCCTATAAAGGTTATCGGGCGCAGATAAGAAAGGAGTGAAGCTTGTGCTTGGAAGAGATAGCATAATTCAAGAGCCTGCATTTTGAACTGAATGTCACATTACGTGGCATATTTCTTCCTCTTGCAATTACTGTGAATCCGGTGCTTTTCATGTTGCTTTCTGCTTGCTCGTCTTGTCAGGGTCACTCAAGAGAGAAAAGATCGGCAGGATGAGGGAATGAAAGGAGGAGTGATTCTTTGTTTCCGTGTTCACTTCCTTTCTGTGGTAATGATCTCAGTCTAGAAAGAGGGGTTCAAGCCGTGGTTGAACTTTGAGTACTCTTAGGCATTTGTCTGCGTGGTTTGTGTGCAAGTATATATGTGTTTATGTGTATGCTCTACTCTCTATTTATTGGCTTGTTTGTCAGTGATTACCTGTGAGAAGTGCAATCTTCTGCTCTGCAGAACACTCTGCCTGGTACAATGTGTTCCCCAGAGCACTTTACCGACCAGGTTCTTTTCAGGAACAATACACAGACCAACTCCAACAAATTCATGCTAGTCCAATCATAAATACACAATCTGACGCTGTCTGAATACCAGATAGCAAGTGGCCGAGGGAAAAATGCGAGGTAAATGGCTAAGAAAACATCTGGCATGTACCTGTGTTTAAAGGAGATGCCTTAAGAATTCCCACTTCCCATTCAACTAAATAGCTTTTTTTAGGCCAGCAAGCATACAAGTACACTCTTAAGACATTAATTTTTATCAGTTAGCTTTCCAGCACAATGCGGATACTTATTTCGTGTTAAAACAGGTGTCAATCAAAGACCTAAGTATTGTAGTATCATACTAGACATAATTATCTGCCATTACTTGTGTGTGCATTTGTCTACAAACGTGTGCTAATACTGTATGTACAAGTGTGTTGTTACATTTCTGGTGTGGTACTATATCAAAAGCATAGGTTAAATTTTTTTGAAATGCAAGTTGTTGCAGACCTGAACAACATCCTCATCGGAGTATGACTCACCAAGCAATTATAATGTGCACTGGAAGTCTGCAGAAAGAAACGTCAGTGGATGTAAACAACACACCAGATAGCTATTGGTTGTTCTGTGGAGCATGAATTTGCAGTAAGGAGGCACCTGTGTGTTCAGCTATCATGTACTTATCTAGCTGGTCGTTGCACCTGCCAGCTAGATTGTTGGCCCTGAGCCTCTCTACTCCATCTCTAAGCCCATCGACTTTCATGAGTTCCTATCCAACATGTGTGTTTGTTTATATGTTGTGTGTGGGCATGTGTGTGAATCAAACGGAAACCTCCGGGGCTGAAAAATTAAGCCAAAGCGGTAGTGTAAAAAACTGCAGTTCTTCAAGTGATCACTTAAGGGCGACTCCAAAAGCAAGTTGAGCCCCATGTTAAAATGCCCAACTTTACAGCAGAAAAAACACGTTTACAACTTGGTCCAAAAATGTTTTTGGTCTCTATAGCTAATTTCCTTATTCATAACAGCTGTTGGGGATTTAGATATCATTTAGATATCTTTAAGGTCACAGTTCTGCATAATTAAGGGTGCTGATGCTTTGAATAATGGACTTTAGGCTTCATTCGACCCGCCTCTGCTCCATCCATGTTCATCCTCTTTGCCCATTTTTGGGTAAGCAGGGATCAGGCTGAGTCAGGCACTGCCAAGATGCCACCCACACTGAGCTTCCCAATGGCTCTTAAGAAACCTATGGGTGACATCACAGAAACTACGTCCACTTTGATATGAGACTGACAATGGCGGGAGTTAGTTAGATGTTGCTCAAGCTAGAATAAGAATGTTGTCTGCATGAATAAATGAATAAAAGGACTAAAAGCAGGGGCGTAAGAACAAGAGGAGCCTCCCTGAGCCAAAGAGGAAGAGAGATGAAACTGGAGATGATTGAAAGTTTTGTATCCTGGGTACAGGATAATGCCACATCAATGGGGATCTGTTTTTAAAACTGTGAAGTCTGTCACCCTGCATATATTTAACTCAGCCATTGCACCCCTTATGCAAGACTTGATTTGAAGTGGAGGAGAAATAGAGAATTTTTTATGGTGATTTTTTTTTTTATGGGCCAGGCTTAACAAGTTCATCTTTCCACATCAAAACAGGGAGGTCACGGATACTATCTACAGTAGATATGGAAAAAAAAAAAAAAAAAAGCTTAACCATACACCCATAAAAATAGCTTTCAATCAGCGCTGATGCCCAATGAAGTCAGCTTTGAAAGACTCAACAAAAATACTCTCCCATTGCTTACCCGTTCATTATGCTCTATGCATACTCTTGAATGCACATACTCATACCTACAGCATTACACGTTTTTAGAAGGGTAGTATCAGAGTTAAAGTTTTTGTACTAAAAGCCAGAAGCCAGTTCTTTTTTATCCACAGCAGCTGGAAAAATGTCTTAAAAGGAATGTGTCCTGGAGTATGTATCCTCCCAAGGGTTAGGAGATAATACAATTATTCAAATACTAGTAATATTAGTTGAGAAGATGGAGGAAAGAAAAAAGAAGCAGAAAGGAAAAGAAGTTCTGTAAGAAAAAATGGGAAGATGCATTGATTCTGTTCCACACTGGGAGCCTCTTGATGGGCCGCTACGACCTAGAAGGAAACTGTCACGTGATTGACTGAGACAACTGAAAGCGTCATTAGGTTACTTTATGTGTACTGTAGAGGGTAAAACTCTTAACAACAAAGAGATTGCAGAAACCTTGTTAAAGAATAAAGAAACCTGGCAGGTTCTTTAACCTATAATTAGTTTTGACAAATTGTGATTTTAAGAATGATAGAAATCATGATGAAAAAAACAAACTAAAGGCTTGTAGCAAGCCAACCTCCCTCCAGTATATGACATTTTCTCCACCATCAATGTTCATAATTCATGGTCTGCCAAATTCCTTAATGTGTGGCTCAGTCAGTGAAAGACTTACTATTTCTGGCTGGAGAAATACCAAATAATGAAGAGGGCATCCCCCAGTGCCTACATGGTAAGGCAACAAATACCATTTTCACTGCAATTTGGCCATTGATTAAAAAAACCCAACAACAGCCAGTAAGGTCTATAAGATAACACTGTATTTGTGGGCTTCAGGTTGGAGTAAATATGCTAGCAGATTATCTTGCTAGTAGTAGCATTAGCCCGGCTACCCCTATCTGTCACGTGACCATGATCTTGCAGGTCATAGCGGCCGATTAAGAATCTCCCTTGTGCAAAATTTTAGAATGGAGACGGAGACTCATTGGCAGCCAAAAACTAATACAATATTTAAACCAACTGCATCAGATCAGAGGCAGAGAGTTTTATAAAGGTCATAATCAGTCTGATACCGCACAAGGCATGCAACACATACAGTACTTAAAGTAAAGTCTGGCGTAAAATCATCCCAGGGTCTTTTTCGGCAAATACCCTCATCAAATAAGCCATCGAGACAATTTTTTTTCGTGTAACAACTATTAGTGTGGAAATCCTGGCAATGTGGCTAAAACACTGATTAGCTTGGGTAGCACGGTGAAAGCATTAAAATGGCTTTTTTTAATACTGCTCAAGATAACACCAAAGTAGAATGATAAGAGTTCCAACACATTAACTGAAGCACCAATGGGCTCCTTCCTTTTGGATCGACTTTGGTAATTGACTTGAATGGACTTTACTATGAGAGGAGCTGCTACCGGGGCCAGTAGGTAAGTCTTCAAAACACTCTTTTAATAAACTCACTAACTACGTTGTTGGTGCTTTGGTTAATGTTTGGACTCTTACCATACTACTGCAGAGGTTTGGTGTTATCTTGAGCAGTATTAGTGGTTAAAAAAGCTGTTTTAATGCCATGACTGTACTGCCCCGAGGTAGTCAGTGTGTTAGCCGCATTCGGCTGATAGCTACTGTTAGCAACTTTTCGGAATATCTCCGTGAATAGTTGTAACACAGAATTGTCTCAAGTGTATTTGCCGAAAAAGACCCTAGGATGATTTTACGCTGGAATTTCACACAGGCAATATTGTTAAGCTCTCTCTGTACTCTAACTACAGGTTGATATGTTTGTGACACTGTTCTGATTCTGACTTACGTCTTCTGATGCTGTTGAAGAGGCCTGTCTGTCAGCCTCCTTCCCTGAGCAGCTCTGCTTGTCTCTGTACTTACAGTCACATTTTGTAATGCAACGCTGCACATGTGCTAAAATGACTGCTCAAGCAAATTAAAATGGTGGATAAGAATGCTACGAGGGCCAATGGACAGATGGCGAGGAGAAGATTGAGGGAATGACGGAGGAATAGACAAGCACAGGCAGACATAGACTGCAATAGCATAGCATTGAGATTGAAAGAAATGGGGCAAGACACAGCTGTGTTTGAGAGCTGCCATCAGCCACAAATGCCACTGATTGCTATGGTTTTATTTTCGCAAGACAATGAATGTTGAAGTCATCCTCTTGGCTGCCATCTTGGTCTGTGATCAGTCTTGTGTTCTCCTCACCATGATATTATATCATTCCAGAAGGGATTTGGCAAGCTTTTTAAATACTTGCTGGCACAGGTATGTGTGAACATGCTGCCCTCACTTTACCCATTTTTCATAACTTACGAGAGGTCCTTTCCCTCTCCAAAGCAGTGGTGTCTATTTTCTGTAAATGGCTCATTGAGTGCCAGGAAATAGCCCCAACCCACCCTCCCGCCAGTTGCTGGCCCCTTCTCACTCACCAATTAGTGGCGACACTGCTCATTTTCAGCCATGCTGAGTGTGTAATGAAAAATTATGCTTCCCGATCCTTTTGGCTCTTGTGATTTAAAAGAGAAAATGAAGACAAGATAAGGCTATTCCTACAAAACTGATTATTTGTAGTGGACTTACCTTACTATATATGGTAGGCTTTTCGTGTCATGTCAATATTTTTCCCCACACTGTTAAATCAGAAACCAAAAAGATACACATATTTATTTTTCACTTTCACTTCATTTCAACTCAATGTGGAGCTTGCAAAACTTTAGCAACAAGCTTCTGAATCATTTATCTTTAAGGGACACTGGATAATGAAGTCAATATATAGAGGAAAATGTAGATTCACCTGCTCAAGGTATTGTGGCCAAGACCTGGGCATAGAGCTAAGATTTACGTGTATATGAAGCCCATTTTTCTTCTGCAAGCTGTATCGATCGTCAGTGCTTCATTAAATCAGGCAATTTAGGGACAGCAAAGTTGCATCCCTGCCTCCTTTAAAATGCGACTTTCTCCTTTTTTTGAAGTCTCCACCAACTCTTTAGGGTCTTCTTCTTTCCCATTTTCTTTCTCTCACTCTCCCTGAGTGCTACACTAGATGCTTCAATAAAACATGTGATGCCTAGCACTGCAGTATTCTGCCTCACTTACGTCAAATCCTCCCGTGTACCGTATCAATATTTCATGACTTCCAAAGTTTAAGCTAAAATCTCAGAGAGCAAAGGCAAGGATGGTGTGAGCATCACATTAGATCAGCACATCAACATTATGAGTGTAAGGCTCACCTGTTTGTGCTGTGTGTGAGTGTGTGTGCTGGTTTTGCTCCGTGGGCACCCCCCCCTCCCCACCAATATTCATATTTGGTTGTATGTGTACTATGTATGTTTACTAAGCACTAGCCAGTTGATTAATTTCAGACCTGTGTGTGAACTTGGACAGGACTACAGGGAAAACGACAGGATGCTTAAGAAAGGCAATTAGGCCTTATTCTCATACTGTCTCAATGCTTCTAGACAAGAAGACCCAGGGGAAACAGGAAGTGGTGTCCCTGACTATCTTAACCAGTCCAATTCTGGATTAATGTTGTTTCACAAACTGACTGGATTAGCTTGATCTCACTGGTGCTCTTTGGTGGGCAGAGACTTGATTGTGTCATATTATCCACGTCTGTGGTACCATTCGATAAGTGAGTGAGAGGGCGATGCTTTTTATGGGTTGTAAATTGCATCCCAGATTTCTGGGATAGACTGCTGATGAAGTTAAACAAGGCGAATGTTGACATTTAAAGCAGAGCTTTAAAGACAAATGAGCCTGCTGCACAGATGTAAAAATAAGAAGACTTCCTCTTAATGCCAATGTTTCCCATGGAGTCTATTGCAGCTCTCTCGCTTTTATCACTGAAGGCAAAAAAAGAGGCAGAAAGAGACAGAAGAAAATATTAATTATATGCTATACTGTGCATTAATCAGACTTTTTGGTCATGAATGCCGCCTGCACTTGTAAAATGCAGCAGCATGTACTGTGAAGCTGAGCTCGTGCACGCTGTCGTACCTACTCTCAGTGCCAAATGCGTGCCATTTGACAGGAAACACAGTAATTAGCTAATTAGCAACATTTGTTGAATGCAAGCCGCTAACGGGTTGCAACTGTTGGTGTAACATATTGAATAAACATGCTAGTTCATAGGCACTCAATGAGAACAAGAGCTTCGGCAGAACATCTTTCTGTTTCTGTTCCTCACAAGGAAGTAGGAACAACAAATTGAAACAGTTTCTCATTCTCTCGTTTTTTTTTTACAACTGACACATCTCTTGACACCAAGGTCTATGAGACAAACTCAAAAGGAATATGAGATGAATACATGCTGGATTCCACCCTTGCATTCGAGTACTATCATTCCCCCAATAGTTTTTCTGAAAGAGGAAGATTCAAAAGAAAATCAGCGCGTCACATTCACGGCTCTAATGATGGTGCAGGACCTGCCAGCCACCAGCAACAATAGACAAACTGTACACATTAATAGTAATCGAGCTTATTTGATGTTTCACACAGGGACTTTATCATACTAACCCATCTTGTGAAGACTGTAAGATATGTTTTTTTTGTGCCCCAAAATCCTGGTTCTTTTCCCATTTCTCTCTTTTCTCTTTTGGGGGTTCCAAGCTTTGATATTCCTTATTTAGGTCATAGCACTTTGAAGAGCTAGCTGGGCACATACAACTTTTAGTTTCTAGATGAAAATAAAGCTTTTAACAAGAAAAGATAAATCAGATATGTTATTGATCTCCACCTAATTTATTGTAATAAATGTAACTCCGACGCATGCAGACGTTGACTTGGTTTTATTTTGGGGGCTAAAATACGTATTCTTTATCAAGCTAATTTGCAGTTTGCAACTCTGGCTTGCTAGACAGCTATTTTTGCATCGAAGAAGAGTCAAAAAAGAAACCATAGGGGAAGAGGTGTAAGGGAGCAAGGAAGAGAATTTAGTTTTAGGCACAATGTAGAGAGAAAATAAACGTAATGGAAGAGGAAAGGATTCCTTCAATAGACAAATATGATTTAAGAAATAGGAGGAGGCTGCAGTGACTAAAAAAGTACATGTTTAAAAAGTGATACAATCAACCAAACTTTGTATCTATAAGGATGACCGGTGTGCTTGAGTGCAAAAAATAGTAAGACACTAAAACCTACAATATGTCATTAATGTGTTAAAGAGTGGCTTACAGTTAAACTACATGGGGAATAGATGCGCAGTTTACATAGGTGGGGCACAGCAGGGTTTTATACCTGCCCCACAGAGGGAGATAAACAGAGCTGAGCTGCGTGGGTGCGCGCAACCTCTGAGGCCCTGCTTTACTTGGCTATAATGGGTGAACTCTGCTGCGGACGTCCCATGAGAGAGGGGTCACACCCCTTATGCAGCCCAAGGAGTTTGGCCATTAGAGCCATTGGTTTCCCTTTTGGTTACCATTCTGGCTTCTGACCTATATCAAAGCTGTGTCAATTTGTGACTTTTACTGACCATTTAACCAAAGACATTGTTTCTAATAAATATGAGACAAACATGCAGTATATATATATATATATATATATATATACAAAAAAGTGTAATAGTCTTAAAGAAGTAAAATCATCCAGTAACTGTAAAGATTACAGGAAAGTTAAAAGGGCTTTTCTTCTTTCCTCTGCTGTTAATCTTCTGCCCCTCAGCTTTATCTTGCGACTCAGTACGGGCCACAAGATAAACCAGACTAGACAGTAACTCTGGATAATAAACGTAGTAGTTCCATCTTTGTTTAACAGTGATGTATTTTGTGGTGCAGATAAATAAATTGGCTGTAAGAAGATGTTGTGGGGTGCAGTTACAGGTTTGTGAGCTGATATTGCATTATTAACCTAGATATTTTTAGAAGATTTTGAGTATTTCAATGTCTGTTTAAGTCATGGTCAAACCTGAATGAATCAATATCTCTTTTCAGTAATCTACGTCACAGCACCATGTCGCCAGTGAACTTTTACAAAACCCATAAACGCTATGTCTTATCCGGCTCACATTCATCACCTCTGATTTTTTTCCCCAAAGTAGGAACATTTTAGAACCACAGGGCCGGGTACCTCATCAACCCAAAAATCAGTGTCGGAAACAGGCTTCTCTGTAGGCTGACGTTAGGCGCATCCTTTGAAACATTATCAAAAACAAGGGCGGACAGAGCAATTGGACATCAAAGACGACCCGGCTCCATTACAAGCCATTAAAACCATAACGGCTGCTTGGAAAGAGTGAAGCTTAGAGGATCGATAAAGGGCAGTTTAACTGTCTGACACAGCTCACTAATATCTGAAACATCAACTCCCCTTCTGAGAGAGACGAGAGGAAGAGGGAGAGAAAGAACATGAGGACAGACTTAGTGGGCGAGAGAGAGGAAATGGAAAGGGAGAAAGACTTTTTACATCTTCCCTTTTTCACCCCTCCGCTGTACAGTACACATGTACATTAATGATACAACTTGATTTTCACAGTATATTGGTCTATGGGATATTTCAAATCCTGCACATACACATACCACGCATAAACACGCCCTGCCACACCAGCAAACCACACGAGGATAAGCATCACACTATCAAAGCAATAGAGAGAACTCGAGAAAATAAGGGTTTTTGGTGCTTACTGTGCTCCTGTTGGCTGTAATTAGGCCTAATTAGACCAACTACACAGCCTGAACTGTTTAGTATATCAAAGTGCATCCATCGTAAAACTGATGAAAGTGTTTTGTGTAACAAACACCAGATCCAGGCAGAAAGGCTTGAACACTCTTCACTTCCTTACTCGATTATATTCCTTTTTCCTTTTTGTCACTCATTTCTATCTCTCTTTCCTCCCACACGATCCTCTTTCCCTTTATCCGGGCATCAGAATGCGGAAGCGTTAAGCCTCCTTGAGGTTGATACTGAGCTCAATGCTATTTTCATTCCCTATTGGTGCAGTCATTCAATACCTCTTTTTTTAGTATACAGCTGCAAATGGAATCCAGTATGATAAGTGGTGATGAATGATAATGTCTGTCTAGCTTCAGGCAACATCAACTTAGTCTGTAAGACATAATCACAATGGACAATTGACATAAATACTGTGTTTAAGTCAACCACATATGTGTACGTCTTTTTCCATGATTCATAATTTGATATTGACACTACGGCTGAGACGATATGCTATTCTCATGATTTTTAAGTATTGCATTATGAATCTAAGTATTGCAATTTGATTTTTAACACTATGGGAAAGAATTAAATCATACATATCTAGAGACTTTTAATTTGGAAAATTTCAGGATAATGTAGGACTGAGCCGGATTTTGTTGTCCCAAATATAGCTCTACCCTGCATTTTTCCCTAAATTATGACCAAATTTGACGTGATTTTCAAGACTTATTTTTCTTTACAGAGACGGTGAACAGTAGGCAAATGGCTTCTCCCCTCTCGAATCACAAATCCCACCACCAGTTGGTGTCCTCTTTGAACATCTGTGCCACTCAGACTTAAGCGGGCAAACAATTGTTCAGATGGATAAACGAACATGCCCGTACACGCACAGATGCAGAAGCAGAGATGTGCATGCAGGCTGTTTCTCTCAGGTTTCACAACAGGTTTCTTTCACTTAATTTAAAATCCCTCGCTCTCCCTCCTTTTCTTTCTAACCCTCCTGTAACAAAAGGGGTTTTCCTTTTTCAAAGGGCCTCAGAAACCCTTGGGCACACAAAGTAGAAATTGCTATAATTGGTGAAGACATGGTAAAGCGCTTGGCACGAGGAAGTTCCATATTCTAATTATGCCGGCAGAGATATGGGTTTGCACTTGTGCAGAAAGACATGACTGGGAAACTGCTTTCATGAATAGTCATAACATGCTTTCTGCGGCATTATGATGTTTATAGTGACATTTGTCAAAAGATTTATCTTTGTTTTGTAGCTGCAGAATCACATTTACATGTAAATTGGTATCATGATGTGCATATTCAAAATGACTGAGCAGTTCCTCCATGTAATATGAAAATGGATGTGGTTAAATGGCAGCCTTTAAGGTTTTTAATGGTTCTAACTGGAACCATGACATCGTTTTACAGCAGTCCATTTCTTCATGATGCTTCCCTTTTGAATTAGTGTACAATATCCACACAGCATAAATTAAATCTGTCGTTGAATAGATAACACATTTACCAGAGTGTGGCTTATTTTTTATGTTTTTTAGAATATTTGCGACACTCAAACTGCCTGTCTTGAGTGATATTAAACAGAGCATCTCAAGGACTACTAAACATGTTGCTTGACAGTATGGTTCCTAAATAGTAAACCTGCTGCACTAGAGTGTGTTTAAGTCACAACACAGTCCACAAACAGGTTTTCCATCTAAATAGCCACAATCTTTTGATGCTGTGGAACTACACAGCACCATAGAATGATATTCTGTATGTCCAAACAATGCTGTATATATGTTAAAAATGACACAGCAATGAACCGTGTTGTTTTCTGAGCAGCTTTGGGGACATAGCAAGGGTTTTTCCAACTTGACAGACAGCACAAAAACTATATGACTCATAGTCAGTGAAGTGTTATGTGAAGTGTGTTTTATATATAAATGCCCTGTGATGAAGGCAGTACGGCACAGCTACTTTTAAAATTTTAATTCAAACCTTTTAGTGGTTTGCAAGCAGGATGGCCTGAGAGACAAAGACAGAGCAGCACAGCTAGCTCATTAGTACAGAGCCGAATTTGTCTGTCCTTGAACCTCTGTCTCTCAAGCACATACGCACACAAACGCTTACAAACACAACATACAGTATATGTATATACACACAAACACCAACTCCACAGGTTGGTATAAGAAAAAAGGGGAAAGTGTATCAGAATGTTCGTCAGCACCAAGCACAGGCTGTGCTTATGGTCCGATCTCCTTGTACAACAACACATGCACACATGCATGACACACTAGGTAGATGCATTGTCACTTGTTCCAACCTTTAAATGTATAAATAGTCGTGTGGCAAAAAAAGTGAGTTTGAGTGCTGAGTGTTCCTACATCCAAATGCATCAGATGTGGTTCTAGTCATACTGTTTTCTTTCAACTGCTGCTTTTCAGCTACTGCATGTTAATTTTAGCAATATGATTTAGAACTCACCTAAGCGTTGCTTATTATTAGGGGTCCAAGCAGTGAAGCTGGGGCTTAGAGTAAGTGTAGGTTGTCCTCCTTTCTGAAGATCAACGGTTCAAACCTCGGCTTGTCCGGTCCGGAGTTATCATCCAGGCCTATATCGCCACAAGTATTTATTCAAATGCAACCAAAACTGACACTGTGTGTGTGTGTGTGTGCGCGTGTGTTTGTGTGATCATGTCAAAATGTTGTCCTGGAGTCTGTCTGTGGACAGATTTTGTTTCAGCTATCGCATCACAACCATGCAAGACACAGTCAGATAATGGGTATTAACAGTCATGAAAATGTATTAACATTAGTTTATATCAATATTAAGGCTTGGTACGCCCCTAGCATGATTTGGCATCTCGGCTGGTGTGATCCCATTGCAAGATGCTCTTTGTTGTTGCACTTTTGAACCTGAAACAAACATGGACAACTGGCTCTGTGAATCCTCCTAGAACTGCATTGCTATTTTTGATTAAACTAAACACAGAGGATACATCTGAATGAATCTATCTGATCTACTGAATACAGTATAAAACAATCACAAAAGATAATACATTATACTACTTTGAAAAATAGAAACAGATTTACATTTCATATTCAGATGTGTTTTTATGCTGCATTTTGATTGCTTATTTTCTCTATTGAAAGCACAACCCCATTTGTAATGGCATCTCTTGCAGTGAGAGGGTGACTTCATTTTCAGTTCAAAGGTGTCCTGTGGTGCTTTACTGAACACCAGTGCTTGCATTTTTGCATAAAATGATGACAGCACTTTCATGTCTTGATGTCTGAAATCAGGCATAAAATACAGGTACTTTGGAATCCTATCACAGTAAAAAATCCAGGAATTATTCATATTCCTAAATGCTGATACAGTATCAAATTCTATTCACACATCCTAGCACTTGGCTTTTCAAACCCCTTCCTATCTTGGTTAATACTGTAACTTGACTTGTGCACAAACAGTATGCACAGGAAATCAATACAGTGCCTGTGATTTTTAGTGATCCTGAATTAATTAATTTAATTAAATGAAGCAGATACCGTAGTGTTTATTCTGAAGGATCAATTCTAAAGGTTGCGAAGGAGAAGGAAGAACGTGAGATGTGGAAATTCATTGGCCATGTTACCTGATATTTACCGCTCAATAGGTTAAGGTCAGGGGGTCACCGCTCCCTGTGGCGGAACACCGTGCATATTTAAAGAGACAGCGCAGACTTACCAGCAGGACGTCAGCTGCCTCCCTCAGTGTTAGGAAATACACATAAACCCACCAACATTGACCTTAAGCTCCAATAAACACTATTAAAAATGAATAAGGACATAATTGAAAGTAACCACTGACACTTTCTTCTTGTATTCACCCACACATTATCTAGCTTACTACTTTGCCAATAATCATCTTGACATTTTCTGTGGTGTCATTAGGACACTCACAGAAACCACAGAGTCAAGGCTTTGATGGTGCATAAAAATAAGAACACACAACTCAAACTATACAGGGTTTATCGAGAGCCATAACAGTAATGATTAATGGTTTATCCTGCTTCCTCTTATCCATTCCAGAGTGATTTTTATAGCATGAGGAAGTGTAGAAAACTAACCATGGACAACATAAGAGAGATAATTCATTGTAGGCTATCAAGAGACAACAATGTGTCACAGGTGAGTGTGAAATATTTATTTTGTCCATTGATTGGTTTCCTGAACAACTCCCCCTTCCCCCTCATCATCCATACCGACCCCCTCCTCCTTGAAGTCTCCAACCTGCTTTCATTGATCCTTCAGACTAAGAGAGAAGGAACGAGCATGGGGCTTGGATAGATATTTTACTCGGACCGGGTGTTTATCCTGGTGAGGTAAACTTTGAGGTCAGGCTCTGTTGTGGCGTAACTTCCTCTTCCACCACCAGCAGATAATAGAGGGAGTAATCAGCTTAATTGGTATAATTATGGGGTAAGCAGTGAACCCTTGAACACACGCCTTTGCTTTTCTAAACGGATATTTGCAGATTAAGGGGGTACAGTTCTCCTCGTCAGCATTTAGTTGGTCTCCTTTGTCTGCTAATAGGAGCATAATCTGTAGAACATGTTTATCATAGAGAATACAGGTGATTTAATCCATTGACCGGTCTTTTTGTTTAATTTACTGAAGTGTCTTCTGAATAAGAAAAAGAATAATTGAGTATTCTGCCTTTAATTATAGTAACAATCATTCGATGGTTTCCAACAAACATAATATAAGAACATAAAAGTCCTTGCATTCTTAGTATATAAACATCATTTGTATGTGACTGTTGGTTTATTCCCATATTTCATTATCCTTTTATCCAAAGCAACTGGAAGTGCATTCAACCACGTGCGTAGTACATCAATTTCAACTGCCACATTTAGAGACAATAAGAAGTAGAGATTTGAGAAAATGTATATTTTAAAACCAGAAGAACCTTCATAGAAGAACCAGAAGCTCAGAAGAAGACCAGGTTTAAAATATACAGTATAGTATATAGTATGTAAGACTCATCTCAAGCATCCAATATTCCACCATATATTTACTGTAGTGGAACACTGTCCTGCAGAAACCAAAGGTTTGAGTGGTATTCAGTCTTTGGTGTTGTCATGCTCAGGGGTCTTTCATGTTACTAGTCTGACTGCCGGCTCACCTCAGACCTTGGCCATGTCTCTCTCACAACCCAGGAGATGGAATTTTAAAAATTTACAGTCCTCTTTGAGCTTGCCTTTTGGCCCAAGCAGGTCTCTGGAAATTGAAAAGTCAGAGAGTGTAAAGAAGAGAGCTAAGGTAAGACGGAGGAAGGCCATGAAAGAGAGGGAGAGAGGTTTCTGTATTGGTGAACAGACTTTGCATTACCCTCTGGCAAGTTCTCCGCCGCTTCTTGTTGCGTTCGTCTCTTTCTCTCTTCTCGCTCAGTGGACCAGAGGCCAGATGCTATCAGATGCCATCATTGAAAAATTCAACGTGTATTGAGGACAGTTCCTTGAAATGTATCCCCAGACCAGTTCCTGTTTTCTCAGACCTCTCTACAGCATATTTCACAGCTTAGGCTGTTTCATGGCCCCCATTCAAAGAGTAATTGAAAATCCATGGCTGATTGACTCAGACCCTTGGTAATTAATTTTCCTTCAGTTGCAGGGCTCTAAGACCAACACCCACATATGTGCTGTTTCATGCTTCCTGTGTCAAGCTGAGGTATTATAGACATAGTTTAAATCAGCTTCTGACTTGGTTGGCTGATATCTACCTACTTATTCTTACACATAGCAATTACTTACATAATACATACATAACATACACATACATGCATAACTATGTTTGGTCACACTTTTTTGAGACCTTATATTTAACCACACTAGCGACAAGACTCTAGGGATGGCAGTCTTGGTCAGTCATGTGGGTTGGTTGGCCAGTCCACCACTTTAATCCGGATTGAAATTGTCAGGAAATGTGATTCAGACATTCATGGTTCCCAGACAATGTATGTAATGCCGATAGTGATCCCCTGACTTTATCACTAGTGTCACCATGAGGTTAACATTTGGGTTTCTGAGTAAATTTTATGAACTACTGGATGATGTTTTAATCAAATCTGGCACAGGCATTGATGCCCCCCTTTGAATGAACTGGAATAATTCACTTTTCATTTAGCACCATAATAACTTTTTTGACTAAAAAAACCCTAAAAACATACTACTAAACATTATTATGTTAGTATTGTCAGTGTGAGCATGTTAGCACCCTGAGATTAGCATTTAGCTCAAAGCACCACTGTACAGCCTCACAGAGCCGCTAACTTTGCTGTAAACTTTCAGTCTTGTTTCAGATAAGGGCTCATGTACTCAAACTCTGGATACTAACTTTCCCTCAGTTTTCCTTATCTCCTCTGCTCATTGGGTAAGAGCGATTACTAAAGAATTCAAAATAGGCAGAGAATAACTTAAAATTCTGTGGGTAGCATAATTCATACACAAAATAAGGGCCTCAACCCCTGACTCTCTCCCATTCCTGTTATTTATTCCTCTTAACTCCTCTCCAATACCACAGTGACTGATAGCTAGCTCAAGGTGCCTTCTGCTCTGCTGCAACTCCCTATGGCAACTGAACAGTTGATCAAGGTTGGATACATTTTAGAGGCTTGGTACACTTCCACCTGTTTAGAGGCAAGCAACAAGCACAGCTGAAGGACATTAAGGTGAAAACACTGGCATATTGAAATTGTATTCAAGTAGACCAAAGCTTCTTTGGTGATTACAAAATCAGAGATAAGTTAAGATAAGCTTTGAGTTCCAGGTTATCCGCAGGGCTTATCCCCATGCAGCAGAATATTGCTTTTTTTCAATAGAAAAAAGGCACCCTGATGTTATATGGTCAATTATGACATTGATACAGACAGAATGTAGGCCATCAAATCCACCTCTGTACTCTCCAGAAAACAACATCAAAGTAATGACATCTACACAGGAAACAAAGGTAGAGTTACAGCGATGACATCTGAGAGTTCAAGCAAAGAAGAAGAGAGAGAAATAGCGAGAGCCTTAATAGCATGTCTCACATTGAAAGACCTTGGTGCCTGTGTCTTGGAGATGAGTCGCTGATATATACCCAGCATGCTCAGTGTGGGAACAGGCCACATTGACACCCCCATCACGTTTGCAGAGGAGGGTTGTATGGCGCTATAATCATGGTCAGCTTATAGAAGAGAAAGGGATAGAGAGAAAGGCGGAGAGAGAGGGGGTCTGGCTTGTGGCTCCACTGAAGGTCTTCTTCAAGACAACAATTATGTGGGGATAGAAGGGTATTTTGCTCAATGGCTCCATGCATGGTTGAGATTTGATTGTGTCTATTATGATGACATGTAGACATGACTCTCATGTTATGGTGTGAGTTTATTTTCACTCACATTATCTGCATCTCTGAAGTCCATTGTAATTATACGTCAGGCATCTGTCAGTGACAGGAAAAACCAGGAAGCATTTTTTTTACATGAACATACTTGATTTTCCATAAAGGTTTTGGATATTCCAGACTATCATCCAGGCCGTAACTTCCTCTATAGTTACAAGAAATCCAGTCTGTGGTGTAGGGTGGATGACTTGGCTTTTATGGAGCTTTGTTATTTGCTGCATGTCGCTTTGGAAAGTCACATATCAAAGACGTATGTCTACTATCACCCACCTTTATTGCAGTGTTAGTAAAGGAGATTGATTGAACCTTTCCTGACTCATGGAACCTAACCTGACTTGCTGCATCAAGCCCTTTCAAAACATACCTCTCAGGTAATTGGATGAACTGGCTATTGCAGCATCTACGCTAACCTCTTTAAGAGTCGCCATTGTCGTTTTGAACGAGCGGTCGACTCATGTCGTCCTCACCTGGCTTACCCGGTGTTGGGAGCAGGTAAAACTCCTGACAGCACGGCCACCACTATCTGTTTTACAAAGGCATTGCTGTATCCGGGGCTTAGTGCCACCCAAGACGTTTGTAATTTGTTTAAAGAAATACAAACAGCCCAGAGCGTTTTTTCCCCTATACCTGAATGTTAACTCGGGCAGCTAGACCATACTCCAAGTATAATAATTTTACCTGCTCTGCCAAGCACAGTTAGTATTTTTATTTAAACCGTCTCTTTGGGGTTAAAAATTTAATGTACTGGATTAATATTTACTACTCACTATTTAATAACCTGAAAGCACCTTTGAGGACTGATTCTTAGTTTTGTCAGCCTTACCTAAGGGTTCCTTCTGGGTTAACGCAGGCAAGTGGAAAACCTTGGCACTGGCTTTTTAGTATGTGTATGTGTGTAGCAGAGGGGAGATGCCAACCACCCTCCAGCCACGCTCTAGGGAGGTGAATGCTGCTTTCACTCCCCTCAAAACTCCATCAGTCACACAAATCCACACAGAATGGAATTTTGCTGGATGTGGCGGTAGGTGAATAAAAATAAGGTAGTATAAAGAGATGAAATTGGAGATAACGGCTGAATATTCTCCTAACAGACCATTGCTGTTCTACTGACATAACGAAGAACCATACTTACACATACACCCAATATCAGAAACATTCAGCAATCAATATCCTTGTGAGCACTTGTCACCGGAAGTTCTGCCAATTCTATTCCCAGCTACAACCACTCTATCAGTCATTCCAGATAAACGCAGTCCACCCCACAGCCACAAAAAGCCTGCAATTGGAAAATCAAACCCTTTGACCCTGTAGTCATAAATCCACCAGGACTAAGCATTCTCCCTATCACCATGGGCTCCAACTTTTAAAGGCTGAATTTTGAAGTGTGGAGAAAAGCCCCCTTTTTTCCCTCCACACTGCCTTTTTGCTCAAAGAGGTTGCTTGGGAAGAGCGAGAGCATCAAAAAAACAAAGCAATTTGCATGGCAAAGTGGTGTTCTGACAAGCAGGGAGGCGGCAGAGTTGTTGCCCAGAGGACTGGACGGCTGTTGAGCAGTGGAGAGGAATGTGCTATTTTCTTTTTTCTCTGGAGAAACCGGCAAGTGTAGCCTCCCCTGAGGGTGAGGAACGTTGCACAGCACAGTAATGCATTATGTGAATATCAAATAAAGGTACTAATACAGTCAGAAAGCAGGGGCAAGGCTGAATTGAGGAAAGAAACTGAAGCGGCAGAGGAGAGAGGATATATGAAAGTATTCAAGTGAGCACCTTTGCTTTGCAATATTCAAATGCATGTGTGTTTCCTGTGCTCATAGGTTATTACATGGCTGTTGATATGCTTGGTTCAGGTCAGACACAGTGCCATCATATAGACAGAACAAAATGGAAAGTTAACTTCATTTTTCTCTGCCACTTTCCAACGTCGCAGTTTGTAGCGCAAAACGATCCGATGCTTCAACTGAAAAACATGTTAATCCAAGGTGTGGAGAAGAATCTCAGAGGCTGATGTTTCAAAAAAAGATACTATGTTATGTGAATGGATGTGTAGGTGGCACTTAGGGAGGACAGGTGATCATCACAAGCCAATGACTGATCTAGGATAGAGCAGTTCTGACCAATGGAGGAGCAGGGGGCGAATGCTTTAATGTTTGCAAACCAACGCACACTCGTTCTCGTCATCTTCAGAGGATCATGCGTGAGGATTGAACATACTGTTCATACTGTGTTCGGAACATACTGAACATATTTATGGACTGCAGAGGAGGAGTCATTTGGATGCAATTTCCCTAAAGGTTGTTAGCTAAAAGACTATTTCTGCTATTCAAGGGCAGGTGCCCTGTCTTCAATTCAGTTGTTTTCGTGAATGCCCTGAGGCTGATGCCATCAGCAGTTTGGCAGAGTCTCCCCAGCTGTTGGGAGTTGTTTCATTAACCATTGCCCCAAGATATTTTTTAGGCTATTTGAAAAAAGGGCTTTTCATGGCCACAGAGTGTGTCTGTCAATATCAGAAGATTGGACACAGTCTGAGGAGGATGTGGAGGATTGGAGGGAGAGTGAGGTGGAGGAGGTGCAGAAGACGAATACAGAAGGTGCTTGCTGTGAGTTTCTGTGACAGGCCAGGATTTAACACAAAGTCAATACTACTGCAAAGTGCAATCACAATGTGTTGGCTAAAGCAGATGGTTGCAATGTATGCTACACCAGGGCCAGTCTCAGTGGCCTCGTTGTCCCAGAAGAGATGTTTCATGTGGGTAACATTCTTCAGACTGCCTGCTCTCTCTCTCTCTCTCTCTCTCTCTCCCTCTCTCTCTCTCTCTCTCTCTCTCTCTCTCTCTCTCTCTCTCTCTCTCTCTCTCTCTCTCTCTCTCTCTCTCTCTCTCTCTCTCTTTCTCAAGCTATGAATGTTCTGAAGAAGAAGATGGTCAGAGTGCAGACTAGCTATAAAGTTGATTCCCAAAGACTCACCCAAAGTGGATTAGTTGAAATAGATGCCAATTTACAGTCTCACTTATCTGTCTGCATTGATCAAGTCTGTTTGGAGAGATATTGTGTGTCGTTCTCTAGGTAATCAGACAGCTTGATAGCAAGGCCCCAATATAAGATGCCAATAAAGACCGGTTACCAGAAAATGGGACATCCTACAAAAAACATTAAATATGTTTGAAACGTTAGCAAACAGGTGAAATTTTGGCACTGTTGCATGACAAATCCATCAGTTTGTTCGGGAAGATGACATATGAGTCTAATGTTTCAAGAATAGTTTGTCATAATCAACACATTTTAATTAATATTGTGCTACTTTAGCATCATGTTTTACACACAGGAAGGGAAGCTCAACCATTTTGAGAGGGAAGGGGAAACTCAGGCTGAAATTCTAAACAGCTGTGAGGGGGACTAGCAATGACATTTGGAAAAAATATACATATTACATAATGTAATTGTGCAGGACTCACTGCTTTGTCTACAAAAAACTCATGGACAAACCTATATTTGGTGGCTCTACATGTTTTTCCTGTGAAAACTAGGTGGGTATCCAGCCTCTGCCTCATTTTCATCTCAGGAGGGAGTGCTGTCTCTGACTGAGTGGAGCTGTAGGGCATGGCTCCCCTCAGGTTCTGGAGGAATAATCTGTTAGCAATAATCCAGCAAGCCTACGACGGGTCACATGTTGGGAAATGAGGGCCAAGTGAAGAGCCACATTTGATTATTCAGTTCTTTCACCTGTGATGTATTCAGCCACAGTGTTTTTCAAAGCACTCGTGTCCAGCCTCAGACATTGTGCTGGATGGAGGTAAAGCTGGGATGTAAGTAGAGTAGAGAGCATGTTGAGTCTGTCTGGTGGCAGTTTGATTTTTAAAGAGGTTATTTTCACTAATCAGATAGATATAAGTGTATTACAACTATGTATGTCTGTCTGTCTGTCTGTCTGTCTGTCTGTTTGTCTGTGTCTGTGATTAATGTAGTCTGGATATATGCTTTTCATATGTTTCAAAAACTGAGTCATTGCAGAACCAGTGAGTGCTGACTAGTACAGTATAATTTTCAGATGTTGAGAATAGTTCCTTTGTTGTTGTTTTTGGACTTCAAACATAACCACAGATTTTTTTCCACCACTTCCTGTGTTCTCTGCTTTGTCTGATGCCTTATTTTACCTCTAAATTCTTCAGATCTCTTAAAAAAACATCTGCCCAAATTTGTCTCTGTGAAACCAGGATTTAATACCTGATTACACTGATTACATAAACCATATGGGTTGTGTTTGTGTAAATCAGTATGAAATATAACACATACTACATCTGACTTAAATTTCATTGATTTCCATGTGTCTTGTATCTAACGCTAAACATAGGTTTACAACTAATCGATGTATAAAAAGGTCTACGGTCTAAAAAAAAAAAAAGTAATTTCATAGTACATGTTTCAGTGTTTTTCATTTAATGCATAATGCAAACCCTACGGCTCTGGCTGTGAGACTCATCCCAGATCAAGGCAGTGATTACATTGCTCTTTGGCACCCCCACTACAAAACAGAAGGCGTCACTCCTCCTGTTTCCTGATTAATGGAATATGATGGAGGAAGTATATTATGTATATGTGTAAAATGTCACATCCCAGAAGTGATGAAGTCACCAGTTTTAAATCTGCTCCTAGACTGCTCTTGTTCAAAGTTTAAATGGTGTTTTTTTTCAAACATTTTCCTCTTATACAACAAGGAATCGTTCTAGGTGGACCAAATTCTCAACTTCATGGATTTGTGATGGTTACGTTCTAAATCTGGAAAGCACATGTAACATTACTGTATTCCAGCTAGTCATAGAGTTATATGCCTGCTGTCCTGTTCTCTGTTTAGTACTATTGGTCATCCACAGTACCTCACGGAAATAGTTGTGTGTCATCCAAACATTTTTAAACAAGTCGCTACCAGTTTTCAGTGTTGGGTGACCCAAACACTCCACCCTAACCTCTTGGCAAAAAATTTGGAAAGCATTTGAAGTCACTGTTGGTGTCGATTTATCACAGTCAGGCGGATATATTTACACTTTTGGCTTAATGAATGGAAAATTGATGTGAAAATACTCTACCATAGTCACTATGGTTACAGGTTGTGTTCCCAGGAAAGTGACTCAGTTTACAAGTTCAAATGCACAGTGGTCACTTTACTCGACAATAGAATAATGCAATAAAATCCAGAACTGCCATTCCTGCTAGCAAGACAGCAATACATATTGAATAGCTAATAAAACCTTCTAGAATTATTATGTAAATAATGCAGGGTGCAGGGAAACGCTGGTATGTAAAAGCATGTTATTCCTCTTCATCTCTTGACTGATCTCTCCAGGCCATCTCTACCCTTGCTGTAAGTAGAGAAGAGATAGCCTGCAAATCAAATTAGCCGTCTAATGGAGAGAGATGAAGAGAGCAGGAAAGATGAGAGAAGGAGGGAGGAAAGAGTGGGAGCGATAAATCTGCAGGATTACGTTATTGTCTTTTTTATGAATGGAGGACGAGAGAGTGAACGAGGGAAAGGGGCTTGCTGGTCTGAGTAATATTGACTGCAGGGGAGCTTTTCAAGGATGTATAACCAATGTGGTCCTCCCACCACAAGCTTCTTTTCAGACTTGGGACAAGTCACTGGAACACCAGCAGTGCTGCAGTGCTGTATTAGATTGCATATTGCCTAACCTCTGTAATGGAATCCTTTGCTTGAGCGATCAAGGAATTCTGCTACTGACGCACACTTAAAGTACAGTACAAGCAGATATACAGCACAGCACAGCAAACACACGCACACAAATGCACACATAAGCAAAGACCCTAGAGCCAGAAGTAAAATGGATTTATGAGGCTGATGCCGAATTTTTTACTTATATCAACAAATATTTGTGCTTTGAATCCCTTTTTAAATTGAATTTACTTGCTGCACTAATAAATATATTATTATAAAAAAATGAGAAGAAACATTATATGTGAAAGGTGACGCTTGTAGTGACGGACCCACAAAGAATAATCACCCTATTTTGCTTTAAAATTCAACTCAGCATTGCTGTTTGGCTTCAAGCTTCAAAGAAACCAAAATGATACTGTCCTTGTGTCCGCTAGGGTCCAGTTTGGTTCATAAATGTTATCATCCTTCAATGTCTGTGAGGGTCTAACACACCTAAACCTGACAGTAGTTCCTCACAGGACATTGACTTGTCGGGCCACAAACGCATTGCTTGATGGTTCAGAAATCGGTCAGGCTTTAACAGACAAACAGGCAAATTAAAGGATAGAAATCCATGTCATTGTACAATAGACTAGAAATCACCTGTTTCCCTCATTCAAAGCCTTTGGTGTTATTCTGCCGAGCTGTTTATGAGCAATCAGTATGCATCCTTTCCTTTTCCCACCTCACATTCTTGTTCTACTTTGCATGAAAACAAGAGGCTGCCATCCTTGGAGAGTGGGGAAGAAAGACAGAGGATGTACAAGAAGACAAAAACGAGAGAGAAACCACGTTGTCATGGAACCATCTGGATGTTCCCAGCATCGTCCTCTTGCTTTGGCACAGAGGCTGTGTTTTTCTCTTCTTCCTCTTTCTCCTACATGTCGTGTCTGTTCTGTGTACCCATACTTTATTTATCGTTGCCTTCATTAACAATTTAATTGAAAAGCAAGGGGAAGAGTCACATTTGAATATATTGGACCAAATGGGACAGATACAGTCCCAAAAGTATGTGCTGTAAATGCTTCCTCCAGTTCTCCTTTTCTCTATGGGAGAGAGGGAGAGAGAGAGAGAGAGGGAAACTAGATGTCTGCCAACTTAAAAGATAGTAATTTGCAAATGCTGGCTGTCTCCACTGAAAAGTTTGCCCACTCGCAACATGAATCGCCTGTGTGTGGGCTTCCCTGCACTGCCCATACATATACTATTATAGAATGAATATTACACTGTGCCGTTTATTGGCGGTTCTGTCAAAAATCTTAATACTTTACTGAGCATTAGTAAACATATGCGTTTCTCCTCAGGGGAGAGATGGGCTACAGATTTTTTTTCAGTAAGCAATTTTCTCACAGCTTCCCCGGTTTTTATTTTCTCAGGCTAGAAGATGAAAACATGTCAAAGCAGGGAGTATGTGTTTGGAAATTTGTGTGGTTGTACGTGTTTACACACTTACAGGCTTTATTTGTGAACCAGCCTTTTTTTTTTTTTTTACAGCAGAGGAAAAAGATAGAGAGAAAATACATAAGGTTACTCCATGTGAAGATAGTGGGAAGAAAAGAGAAGATGTTAAGAGGCCAAACTAAGTGCTCTAACAAAAATGTTGATCAATATAAGGGACTTCTTTTTAAGAAGTAAAACATGTATCCAGTTATGTGAGGTGTTCTTGAAATTCAAATTTCCTGATTTAGTAAATAACATTATCTTGGTAGTAGATTTGACCCGAATCCAAAAGTAATGTCTCTTGTTCCCCATACATTCATACACATCTTATACAAATCCCTAAAGAATTTTTACTGGGAAACGCCCACTCCTTTGGTACCATGTAAAGAGTCTGTATGAAGTTTGTACTTTCCTCATTGACAGAAAACAGTAGCTGTGAGCAACTTGAAAATGCGTCAGTAGAAATGGACTCTAATTGCAACAAATTTTAATGGTGGAAAAGAAAGTCCATCAAATCCAGGAACTGTGGCATTGCTATGCTACAGAGAAGTTGTAGGGTGGAGCTAAAATGGGATGCATTCTGTTTCTTGGCAAGGCACAGTAACTTCTTCACTGGTTGCCTGGCAACCTCAGTGTGATGACAAGACTTTGCTAACTAACTGTACTGCCAAAACATAGTCTGGCACATAACCCCCAATAAAAAACACATTGTGTCATTTTTACACCTTATTTATCACCAACTGAACAAATGAAATGCAATACAGAACATTTTATTTAGTGGGCTAAGCTAAGCTAACAGGCTACTGGCTCTAACTTCATATTTACCATAAGGACATTATGACATTATGCAACAAGATCCCCCACCAACTCTCACCAGTCGAAGTGAAATGTTGCTTAATCTGCATTGGTGCATAGATGTATGTTGAGTCCCACCGACTTTAAAGCATTGAAGAGAGCACATAGAAAAAAAATCATAGATTTAAATTGTAAAAAAAAAAATCTATTCATGCCATCACTCATGGTAAGAATCTGATTGAGAAAATACATTTTGAAAACTGACCACAGCTGCAGTTTCTTAAAAGTCTACATTGTAGGAGGTATTTGGTGCAAAAAAAAGGAGTATCACTTTAATTGTAAATGTGAGGACATCGACATTTTCTGCAGTGTGTTCACTACAACCTGGCCAAGTAAGCAGAGAAAAATACTAGCTCATGCAGTGTATCCCCTCCCTCCCCAAAGGAATCAGTACATGGAGCGATGGATAGAGAGGAGAGGGAGGGGAGAAAAGAACAATAATGGGCTCCTCAGTTCAGTATCTACTCATTAATCATTCATAGGCAGCCAAGTGGCAGCAGCAGGGAGCACAGTGAGATTTCAGGTTACGGTATCAAATCTCAATTTATAAATAGAATAGTTGTGGAGCTAGCCAGCAGAATACCATCAGTCATAGCCCCCTCCTCCCCGCTCCCCCTGAGCATTCACTGATGTCTCTAGTTGAAGGTTTGGCTAGCATGCAGTGATACTATGTAACCATATGAGTAAGACACAGAAAGTGGAGAGCAGTCACATATGGTATGATGAACTGTTTTTTCCTCCTTATGAACTTATGTCATACATCCTTCTAAAAATGCCCGCTCATGCTCACCCATAAGCCTGCTCCGGTAACTGACTTCTCAAGCTTCAGTGTAAGTGGGCGTCACATCCGCTCCTCTCATTTCCCATCCGATCCTGTCAATATCTGCCCTATCCACCGCCCCCGGATCAATGTGAAAATGCTTTCCCCGATCCCGTTGTGATAGCGATGCTTCACTGCCACTCATCTCCACCTCTCAAGGACAGCGCGTCAACAGACAGCTATTTGAAGGATGGCAGAGGTCTATAAGCCTGTGTCATGGCAGAGGTGATGAGAGGGGGGTGTCCTGTCTTTTCTTCTTCTCACTTCCAGAAACTCTGTGGAACTTTCCAGTGACTCCTTCTACTGATTAATAGTCGACATGCCAAGAATACACTGTACGACAAATAGGCTTGTGTGAATTATTTGGTAATGGGGGGCAGGATCATTTTATTCACAACTGTAGTTCACTCAGTAGCCATTAAAGTCAAAGTTATGTACACGCAGACAAGTAGGGTACTGTTGGTAGTTAAAAACAATTTTTTTACCTTTCGTCATGACACTTATCAAGCTCAGGTACAGCTATATTACACTTTTGTTTG
Organism: Echiichthys vipera; assembly: GCF_963691815.1. Lineage (NCBI taxonomy): Eukaryota > Metazoa > Chordata > Actinopteri > Perciformes > Trachinidae > Echiichthys > Echiichthys vipera. The sequence continues at coordinate 15,403,909 of NC_139838.1, read as the reverse complement.
TGTTAGGCAAGTCAAGCACTGAGGTCACCAATGATCTTAGGATAGAGTCGACAGGCTTACTCCATGCAGCCTGTGTCAGTGATGTAGCTTTAAGTGGTCAGCTTGAGGGAAGAGCCTAAGTATCTTAATCTGAGCTCAAACTGCTTTACACAGCATTAACAAGTGAGATGAGCAACCATCAGCCTATCAATGATTAACTAGAGTCTTAACCTTTGAGCTTGAACGTTATATCTTGGATTTTGTTTTCTTGGGATGCTTAAACGTTGGTTTGATGGATGACTTTGGGGGACAGAAAGCTTTTTTGGGTGATTAAATGGGCTTGAGATGACAGATTTGATAAAACAGGTTACTCTGTCCTCACTCTCTTTTGCTGTCATCTAATTCTCACTCTTTGCTCTCACATTTTCTTACATGTACTTCTTGTTCTTCCAACTGTAACACTTGTCTATGATGCGTGTACTACAACTGAACAAGGGGAGCCTTAGAACAGGAGGCGTTGCGTGGGTAGAAGAGATGTGCATAGTGGATTGAAATACCTGCGGCGAGTAAATGAAGGCCTGTGCCTCGCACAGCAGCGATTCAGCAGCAATGCATGCATGATTGAATGCTCGTGCGGGGCAATCCAAACACTGAACATTGTGCAAGGTAATGTGCAATGTGAGTGTGCAATGTGCGTGTGCAATCGGGTGCTCAGACAAGGCCAGCCCAAACATCAAACCTTGTGCAGCAAGTTGTAATGCATGTTAGGATGCAGGTGAAAGGATTTGGGCATGCAAAGGATTTGCTATTACAGGACCGATCCTGATATCATATGTAAAAGTAATACATAAGTTGAATCACATTGGACCTGTCACCAGACCCTTCAAGCTGTATTGAATCGAATTTTGCTTCGTACTTGATAATGTCCTAGTGAGTGAGGCCAGATACAGAAATGAGGAAGAAAAGAGTCTGAGAGAAGAGACTGGGGATGACAACCAGGTCTAAAGGTCTGACTGAGATAACAGTGATGTGATGGGGTGTTGTGCAAGGCCAACAACATAAACAGAACATCACTCAGACCGTGTGTGGGTGTGTGTATGGCATTATCTATAGCGTGATTGACATGTTAGAGCAGGGGCTGCAGCAGGCCATAAGCTATTAGAAAGGAGGCGACCGCCACATCACTCACCTGTCTAGAGGCCTGTTAGTGCATAGTATGTGATATGTGCAGTGTGCTGTAGTATCCTTCTACAGCCCCCCCCACACACACACACACACGACTAATGTGTCTAATCTAAAATAGCTCATAGCCATTTGGAAAAATGAAAAACCAGTAGCTTGTAAAATCAGTTGTGATGCCCACCTTCCTGTGTATGTTTGTGTGAAAGTATATGTGTGTATCGAGGGTATAAGTCCAGTAAAGGGTGGAGCTGTCTCTCACTTATAGCCTATATACCCATATTTCCCAGGCCTATATGTGAGTGAGTCTTTACAATTAGACAACTACACACGTGACAAGTGTCAAAGCCTGAATGAGCATCTCACTTTCTCCCACTGTAGGATGCTGCCATCATGTAATTCATCAACATCATGTACGTTTGCAACAAGAGTCTGCGTAGTAGTGATCGGCTCATACACCCACCTGACCAATTGTGAGTCAATCACAGCTGTTTATCATGACATTCACCTGTTTTTGAACGTGGAGGGCCTATACTGCAGCCAGCCACCAGGGTGCAATCAAGATGTTTTGGATCATTCCATGATCAGGAGTCCAATCCCGCCGACTGAAGGTCTCCATCCCAACGTTTACTTCCCTACTTCCTACCCTCCATCTCACCTGTAAAATTTGTGACTGTATCTAGCCTGCGACCGCTTGATAAAATCTGGCCATAGACAGACACACATAAAGTATAAACACCTGAAATCATGTCTCAGATCTGGAGGTTGCTACTTAGACCTGCTTTACATATTTGTACCAGAGTGACTGCAACTTACACTTGCCCGGTCAAGCCCATCATCTCAGTCGGAAGCTGTAATGTCTCCATCCTGCTCAGGCCCGCCTTGTCTTGTCTTCTTTGCAGTGCCCCCCCCCCCCCCCCCCCCCCCGTGCCAAAGGAGGTGCTGAGACGCGCACTAATGCACGTAACCAAGAGGTGTTATAGTCCATTATTAGTGAATGATGACCCAATGAAATACAGCAACCCACTGAGACTGGTATCATTCATAAACTTGAGTCTTTATGAGTATTTATTCTTCATAGATCAACACACATGACTTTAATTAGGCCCTATGCTGTGCGGGCATAGTTCGGCTCTGATGCACATAACTTAACTTCTAGTCACTCTGGGTCTGACTCAGAGACGGACGCATTGTCTCCTTCCTCCCTCTCTCCGGTACAACTCGCCTCTCCTGCTCCGCTCTCATTTGCAAACTGACTCTCTCCTCTCTGTCTCTCTCTATCCACCTGCTCCGACACTTTCTCTATCCCTCCAGCATAGCTCACCTTAACAGCAGCGCTATCTGCATCTGCAGCCTGTCTCCCTCCTCCTTTCAGTCCCTCTCTGACATTGGTACAACGGACATTGCTACAATTGGTCGCTAACGGACCTAACGTGTTGGTAACAGTAATGGTAAGCACCCTGGAGGTGGCAGGGGCCCAAAGAGACATTTGGAGGAAAAAAAAACATTTTTTTTCCCCCGACGGTCGGTTTTGGCCCCTCCCACCTCCAGGGCCCGGGAAAGACTGTCCGGGTGTACACCCATCGATGGCGGGCCTGATCCTACTGTGCATAATGTAGACATGAAGCCGTTTGTTCTCTGTGTGCTATTAATACATCTGATCTCTCTGTTAGTAGTCAATCCATGTAGCATTATATCCTGCATCACTCTCATATCCTGGAACTAAATTGGGAGTCGAACAGATTCGCTCCTCTCCATTTAACCCCCAACTTCAAAATAAAATGAGATGATGTATGTATGTATGCATTACCTTCTTGTATGCATGCTGTCAGCACACACCGGCCTCACTATATAGTGTAAGATCAATAATCAAATGCACAAACATCACTTGATGTCTTATAGTTCCTATTTCATCTGGAATCTCTGTTTGTCTGTATCACTCCCCCCCTGTCTGACTCTTTCATCACCACTGAGCCTCTGACTCAATTCCTCCACAATCTACCTGCAATATTCATCTCTTTCTCCCTCCTCCATCCTGGTGCTAATGAGTTCTGGATATGGTCGGTGTGGGGTCCAAGGCTTCTCCCTTACTGCCACCTCTCCAGCTGGGTGCTCCCATGGTGCACCAAATGCCTCTCTTGAATATTGAATAAACCCCAGGACCACCTCCGTGCTTCCTGATCAACAGCACTACTATTACCTAGCTATTACTCTGCATGGGGTCTTGGGGCTCCGTCAGGATGGATGGGCTTTGAATCTGTTGTGTTGTGGGCGAAGGTAAAGATAATAGGCAGAGGTGGGTTGAGCGTTTGAAGTTGTTTGATATTATCCCTTGCAATTACTGTATAAAACCTTTCATTTCAGTTTTATAACATGCTGAAGTTGCCTCAAAGCATCTCGAATGTGGGTTATTCTGGGATGCATGCAATCAAGGTGTGACACTCTTACCTCACTGCAGGTGTGTAAAATATATTGTGGCCTCAGATTACTCCACGAAAATATGGGCCCTACTGTAATTGGCATTTTGGGAAGAAAATAATCTACTTCCTTCTCTTTGGGGGGTATCAATAATGATGCGAAACATATCCATATTCAGATATAGTCACTGAAGTATTTTTTCTAGCATGAGTGTTGCCTGCAAGTGTTTACGTCAGCACACTTGCATCGCATCTATACTGGAAACCTTTTGATATTTGCATTAGAATTCAAAAGTGGCTTAAAGTTGTTGTTGTTTTTTAATGTATTATTGGTTGTCATTTTGTTGTTGAAATATTGATCCACTGATATTGATTGCCTTTCCACAAAATGTTTGATTGTATTGCTATTTGTACCAAGATACTTGATCAAAGAATGACAGCTTGTTTTAAAGTACTTCCTTTTCGATAAGTGGAGTAACATCATTTGAGATAATTAAATGAAATAGGAAATTCTGTTGGCCTTTTTGTGATTTGTTTGAGTTTTTATTCATGTGGGTTAAGAATACATTGATGATGCTATCAGATTTTCAAACCTTAAGTTTCAGATTTGTCTTCGATGTAGCACCTTTGGTATAATAAACATGAAAGGTAGGAGCAAAGCACTGTGAGTGAGCTGATATTTACCTACCATTCATTTTTTATCTAGCCTCTCCATGATAGCCACTTCATTATTCAAAGGCCAACCACACAATTAGCAGCAGCAGATCCTATTGCAAAGCAGTCCCGCTACGACCAATCAATGCTATTAGATCTGTCAATGTGATTAGACACACCCTTGCATCTTCCCTATTTCTCCTTCAAACCACTCGTGCTAGGAAAGATTGTAAGGCTTGTTGCTTTTAATTTATGTATTATTGATCCAATCCCATGCCAAATCACGCAGGTAAATTGCAGGAAATATCAGCACGGTGACATTTTGCAGTGGATGTTGGTAATAAGCGTGTTAACAAGTATATCTTCATCTTTGGCTGCAACAATCTTCCATGTCAGTTATAATGTGTGAAAGACAAACCACCCTCAACTTATCCACTGACTCACATCACCTAACTCCTGCAAAGAGCATAAAAAAACAGCAAGAAGCAGTTATAGCTTCTATCAAAGGGTCACTATACTGTCAGCCAGTCGATTGGTCTAGCACTGCTCCAGACTGAATCTCAACAATTACTGGATATATTACCATGGCCATTTGAACATTGATGGTTGCCACATGATGAGTGATCCTGAGTATTGCCTCACAGAGGGCTATTGCGGTTGTAGTACGTGGTAGTTGTTAAAAATTTGCAGAGAACACACCACATTCTTTCTAAAACGGTAAGTATTTAATTGCAAAAGGCGACACAAAACAAGAAAAGCTACTGTTAGTATAGGCAGGGAAATGAACTGAACAAAATGGGCACCAAACAAAGCAAATAGCAAAATATGTCTGGTGTTGGCATCTCTAGTACTAAGCATCCCAGATCAGAGACTACATGGTACAGTATATAGTGATCTTAACAGGTGAGGTAAATGATGAGACTGATCAGTCAAGGCAAACTATTGCTGCTGGTGCAAATGTCAGCTCAGGACAACTCCAGGTCTTAAAGGCCTACAAAAAGCAGTCAATGGTTGACCTAAGAAGTTTAAAATACACTCCATTCACTCAGTTAAGTGTCATGGGATCTGATACACAAACCCTTATTCACTCGTGATGACCTGCTATTTCACCTTGCTCTCTGACTCTGTCTCTCTGTACCTCTTATTTTCTATTCTTGGCCCCTCTCTCATTTTTTTATCCATGCATAAACATAAAACTAGTTTGATTGTGACTTGAATAAGCCTAAAACAGAGCGGCAGCAAAGCTTTTGTACTCACTTCAAATAGAATGTGATAAGCGACTGTATGTACAGAATGTCTGAGTAGATCACTAAAGCAGTGGTATCAGTAATTCACCTCAAGTCTTCACAAAAACGTTATGTGTCTCAGTGGGACCAGACGGATCCTCAGTCATTTTACAGAGAGCCTCTGTGACCTTGTGGTGAGATGAGAGGGAGAAGCTGCTCTGAGCCCATTGCCACAGTTTTAATTACTACTGGCAAAGAAAGGCTGCTGTAGTTTGTGTGTATCAAATAGATCTGTGGTTGGAGAGTGTGTGAATGTAACCTATGCGTGATCTGTGTGTACGTGCACACTGCATGTGTAAATCTGACACTGGTGAGGAGCTCTCCACCAAAGACCATCCAATTTGGTCAGGCCCTCTTTTAAACCCTCTTACATAAGCCACTACTCTCAGATGTGTGATATCATGCGGCTATTTTTGGCTTTTCCTCTGAAAATGCTCTACACAGTTAGATAGAGACTAGCCTATTCTTTAAATAATACATCGGAGCTTCCTTTCATATTCACTGTCTTAGTACACTGTTCTCAAAATTTGCCAAAGCTGACTTGAGCCCCTTTCCCATTGGACAAAAAAACAAAACGGCTAACACCCACGGACATTTGGCTTTTATTCAGAAATGTTACAGTCGGAATTTTCCCATGTGACAAATTACTTTGCAGTATTCACAGGTATTTCTTTGCAGCTCAGATTGGCGGTGATAGAAACATGACGCGCTAATTTTCGCCACTTTTGCTATGACGTGCATCTGTAACTTCTGCAACTCTATCGTCTTAGCCCCAAATTCTTTCTCGTCATTCCAAATTAATCAGCACAGAGTTTGAAAGAGAGTCTGAATAAGTAAAATATAAGAAAGAAGTAACCACCATAACACTGTCACTGGCCTCCATGCTCTGCACCATTGAAAACGTCCCTTGGAAATCACAAATGAACTGAGAGGGCCCTGACTAATAAGCATTTGAAATTAGTCTGGTGATGCCAGGCTAATACTCATCCACTGGCAATGGGCAAGGAGTCTAGCACCTATTTTTAGTATATTCTGTGCCCTTAAAAAACATATGTATGCATGCTAATTTGGGAGGGCAAAGGCTATTGGATTGACCCGAAATCTGTCCGAAAAGAAAATCATGGCGGTTTATTGTGTTAAACTTTTCTTCTTATTTCACCAACTGACCTGGATTCGGTGCCCAAACAAGACACATCTTTGTCATTGTCCTAGATTTTGCTTGAGATCAAACAGATGGAGAGACTTGTTTGTCATGATTGGACTTTAATATCCAAATTATATTTTCTGCTTTCAATTTTGATTCAAAGCAAAGGGACCAATTTATGTCCAGTCAACAGTTGGTACGATTAATAAAATACAATATTAGATCCTTGTATGTAAAAGCCTTTACTCACATGCACATCTGGTGGCCTCATATTCACTGAACCCGAAGGGTTACTGCATAATTGATTACTTATTGTGCCTTGATGTTTTTTTATTGGATTTTTCAGTATGTGAGCATTATTAGCTAAAGCAGGATGTTTTCTCTTTGATTCTCAAAGTGGTCTCAAGTGGTCAAAAGAAAAGTCTCAGCCTTGGTCTCCTACATATTTGTGTTTTTGAAATATCCTGATTGAACAATGTTAGGGGAATTCAGTTGCAGGAAGTATAGTCAGTGTTGATTTTATGTTTTTCAAAGCTTTATTGCTGACATTTTGGCAATTGCACAAACCCCAAATCATCCTTTATTTTCTCTCAAAATGGATAACCAGGACAGTTGCGCCTAGACTCCAATACAGTGTGTTTATTGGTCAGTATTTCTTTCTATAGTTTACCTGGGATGCTCAGTTCAGTGTAGTGTTGTTTCAGATAAAACCAAGTCAAATTGTGCCCAAAGCAATAACAACTCTAACAAAACAGCCAAAGGGGGAAAGGGATAAGGTTACGGAGCTTCTTCTGACCACAAAGTCTCTTCCCAGTGCAGTTGTGAAAGGACTGGTGCAATCAATTTGGTTTTAGAAGATCACTAGCTCTTATTAGAGAACCATAGAAGTATCTCCCAGTGTGGGTGTAGCAAACAGCCTTAGCTAAACGGAGATTAAGGAAATGCTCGAAAGACCCCTTGAAGCCCTCTAAGACTGGTGGGTGATTTTGGATTTAGCAGTGGTAGCAAGATAAAGGCCTTTATTCCTGCTTAATTGATGGCTGTAATCCATGTGTTGTTTTAAAAGCTGGTCTCGTTGATGTGTGAACACAAACCTCTGTGGGTCTTTGTGGAGAGTGGTGATTTAGAGGGCCAAACTGAGGGTTTCCCACTGATTGGGTGAAGACTTGTAATTTGGGTCGATTTTTCTTCTAATGTAGAAACAGTATACAGAGGATAACATACTTAAAGGGCCCATAATATGCTCATGTCTCTTGTTTTGGGTTTGTACTAAAACATATATATGATTTAATGTACAGAAAGCAAATTTTTTATGAACTTTTTGATACTTTCACAGTATTTATGTAGCACCTCAAACGGCTATATCACTTTTTACAATATTGGACCTTTAAATAGAAATACTCTTGACCTTCATGCAGATTATTTGATACGTAGAGAGGCCAAACGCAGTTCATATAAACACATGCCCACATTGCCATGACACAGACCTAGATAAAAATCAGCAAAACATTTCTTGAAGTAGTAAACAAATCTATTTGATTTGCCTATGATATACAATGCCCCATCCAGTCAAATCAAGATAAACTGTTCTATCTAAGGGTTAACATAGCTTATAATAATATAGCAGTTTGATAGCTGAAATGCTATTTAATACCATTACACTCCTGGGACTGCCAGTACTGTATCTAAAATGATGTTTGGCTTTTGAACGACTTCTGATCCTTTACTGTAGATAAGTTGTCACATGTCTGACATTCTAAGTCAGTTACTCTCATTTCAACCATGCTACAGTATAGTACATTTTCAGTGATAATCAAGTATCAACCATGTTATCAACAAGTATACAATTTTACCACTGTCAATGAGTAGCGAAGATGTCTACAAGTGGATCTAGTAAGGCTTAATGAGAAAGATCACAGTCTTCCCCTAAAGTTAGGAGGTGCTTGAACTCCTCAAGGCTTTAGCAAACCTTTAGGAAATCTGCTGTTGTACCTCTTGGTCTCAGTCAGAATTATAATATCCTTGTGTTGATCACTATCATAAATCACAAGTTCTGCTTAATCTCTACAAAGTATGTAATTAACCCTGCACTGATTTTTATCGCTCATTATATTACCATAGATAGGATTTTGAAAATAGAGCATGGTGCCTTATTATCTCAGCTCAGCTGCTATAGTGCCTAAATATTAAATATCTTTCATACCTCTGCTCCCAAAGTTGTGCATCTTAACCAATGCCTCTACGATTTTTTATTTAAAGACATCCGTACAGTACCTAAGACTTGCCTGTACCTTGTCGGACATTGTCTGGCAGCGGGTGCTGCTGTGAGCCCCTTCCCCGTCCCAAAGCACTCACAGGCGGGCACGCTCGCTCCTTTTAGCAATCTTCTTGGCAACTTTTTTTTATAAAAAGATACTAGCGACCAATTTAGCCACTTATTCAGACCATCGGGGAAAAGGGAGAAATATATGGTCAGCTAATTTATTGACAGTCGCTCAGAGTACAGTTCAGTCTGTGGGTCTGCCTCTCTCCTCTAAGGCAGCAGCACTGTTGTTATGTGACACCGCGCATAAAAACTGAATGCTGCCTCTTCATTTTTAATATTAAATCTGGGGACACAGAGCAGACCTGTCCCAAACGATCTGAGAGGTCTGGTTGACTGATAGTGGATGCCCTATTGTTGAAAATGTGTTACAAAGTGGAAGAGTCAGAGCAAAACCCAAGGTGGGATGGGAAGAGATGAGGAAAGCCCCAACTTTTAGCCTCAAATATAATTGTGTATCAGTTGTAGACATTCTCATCATGTATCGTGAGCATATTTGCACTATATTAATTGCTCAATAAAAATGTTTTCCAACTATATTGAGGGTTTATGCCCGCTTTTTTAACTCCGCTCTTTTAACTGAAGTCATGCGTTTAAAGGTACTTTGGTTTCAGTGGTTGAAGTGTGTGTGCGCGAGGAAACTGATCCAAACATCTTGCATGCGAAGAACGGATATGCTTTTAAATTACCAACCCAGAAGTGAATCATAGTGCTAAGCTGCTTTCCTCTCTCCATAAAAAGCATACACAAACACACAACAAAGTATTGGCACGCCTATGCATACTCTAAGACACACAAACACCACACACACACACACAGGCGCAGTATGAAGCCAGATTGAAAGGTTGTGCATACATGGGTCATCAATTCCACCCAATATCTACAGATCTATTTACAGTTACACTTTAAAGGGGCTGATTCACTGACATTTGAAGTAATTTGAAAGAGCTGATTAGTTCACACCCTTAGACTATGAATGAGTATGTGTTCAGGGGCGGGGGCAGAACAAAAATATGTCATCTGGTACTTTCTGTTCAGCGACATTTTACTTAATAGTGAACTGTTGGTACAGCTTCTGTACCAACAGTTCAAGTGACACCAGCATAATCTGACAGTTTGTTACCATGATTACAGAATTTAAGTCCATAGTATTTAACCCTCACTTTATTTTTCTTTCCTTTGTCATTCCAGCTCTCCTTTGCAGCAACAACCCCAGTTCTGGGAGACAAGAAAAAGTACCCCAACTTCTTCCGGACCGTCCCATCGGACAACGCTGTGAACCCAGCGGTAGTGAAGTTCCTCAGCTACTACAACTGGAGCCGTGTGGGGACCCTCACACAGGATGTGCAGAGGTTCTCGGAGGTCAGTGGTTGTTGTTCATTCTTTCGAGAGATTACATTTTGATATGTAAACCCTTGCAAAAGTCTTTCTGTATATTTGTTCATTGTGCATACATACTGTATTTTAAAGGTTTTACAATCCAAGAAAGCAGACCAGATACATAAATATAAATCTGTAGCTAGAGTAGTTAAAATACCACACTGTCCAGTGAACACGTACACATTTAATTTGTGTTATCAGTTTTGATGCACACAGACCTTTCCAGTGGACAAGGATGTACAGGAGGTTTTGTGTTGTATGGGATTTTTTCAAGTCAGTGTAGTTTTATACATTCTGGTCTTGCCGGCCTTATGCCTCCCAACTGTATAGGAGAAACTTTTCCATCTCCTGAAGGGAGGGAGGGAGGGGGGGGGGGGGGGGGGGGGTTACATCTCACTAATATAAAACATTCGATATATCCTCAGTCGGGTGGGGGGTTATCTTGAATTACAGTATACAAATGCAGAGACTGGTACCTGTGTCAGTACTGAATATTGATTGGCATTTTTTAAAACAAAAAAAATTATTATTCAAATGATGCCAACATGATTTGAGTGGATGGCAATTATTATCAAGCCATTTTTCACTAGTTAAATGAATGAACATTAACTTCTGTGGATGGATTCTTCATGAATCTGAACAAATGCTGCACCCAGGATTTTGCGCTGGCCAAGGCGATTGGGATTGGTCTAAAGAAGTACAAACTAGCCAGAACGTTTTTCCCGCTGTCCCAGAATGTTAACTAATGCAGCAAGACTTTTTCTCCAGTGCTGACACAGCACTGACGAGAGGTCTGGCAATGTGAGACTGTCTTTAGTAATACATAAAAACAATTTAGTGTCTGGAAATACAGACAAAATTGGTTTCCATCCACTTTTGTACCAGCAAAACAGATAAGAGCAGAGAGTACATCCTAACGTCATAGAAAGTAATGTTTACGTATGAGATTTTGCTAGATTTTTTCTTGACCAAATGTTATCTTGTGTGTAGTTTAATGTCCCTTTCCTATTCATTAGATACAAATAAATCCAGGCTGATTTTATGAGAAGTAGTTTAAGACCTATATCCTCCCTTGTTGTGATAGTAACACGGTGAAATACAATAGAGGACTTATTTTGGCTGTAGTGGTAAATTGCATTTAAGCTCTGGACAGGAGTGGACACATTTGCATTCTCCAAGTAAAAGTACTTTCCACTATTATGCTCAGTGTCAAGCACCTTTTCACTATTCAAAAGGTAGGTTAAAATCATGTTATACCAAAATGGATGGTAACTAGTGAGACAAACATAATCCTGGTTGTGGTAAGAATAAACATTAGCGTAACATACACATGAGTCATGACTTTGGATGACGACTCTAACTCATGGCACAAACATAAAACCACATCAGCGATACAGGATCATTCAGTTAAAAAAAGACATGTCAGAGGAAAGCATGAGTTTGAGGAACACATTGTGAGCTCTTGCCTCAAGGCCCTGGTTGAACACAATCTGCTCAGCAGCTATGGGTGGGAGGTGGAGGTGGGGGGGGGGGGGTGTATAAGAAGTCTCGCTGCAAATCTCAGAGCCCAAATCCCTTTATCTCTCCCCTCCTGAAAGCACCAAGGGGCTTAGGACGGGAGGAAGACGGGCGGCCCGATTCAATCAACCTGCCGCAAGATTGGCCTCTAATCCTGATTTACAAATATGCAAGCATCACTTTCGTGCTTCATGATTTGTACAATCCGCTGTCAAGTTCAGAGCATGTCTGTTTTTGGTGCATGAGGAAATCACCGTAGCGTGTAGAAAGACAAATGGTTGATGAGATACAAAGTGCTAAACATTGTTTGGATACTGCTAAAGAACTGAAACAAATAATAGCATTACAATGCATTATGAATATATTGTTACATTCTTATACAGATGGCATTGTTTAATTAAAGGATAATTCAAGTTTATTTCAATCTGGTGTATTCTACATAAATGTTGCTATTGCGGTTCTATGGGTTGTGATGTTTGTTGGAGGAATTCAGAGAAAATCAAATACTGTACACAACGTATATTGAAGCAACGTGCAGGAGCCTCTAGCTTTCCAAATAACTGCTTTTCACATCATTTCAACCTTTACCCTGAGTGTAACTGAACGTAAACACAGAAAGAAGCCACCTAAAACAGCCAACATGGCTACCTGCAAAGGGACCTCCAGCAGTGCTGTTTCCCAGGGAGTCTATGTTAATGTTATGTAACACGTGTAAGGGATCCAGTAGGTGTCCAAAACACACACGCACTCACACACAATCCTACACAAAGACACTTGCACACAGTAATCAACATTATTGCGGAGATTGCCAGTCAAGCAGGGCTCACACAGATACACAGCAGCCATCATCTGCCATTCAGATCACAGACCTGACTGAGAACAGGATTAGGACTCTGTCCTCTGCCCGGAAGCCTTTGAGCTCAAGTGTTTAATTACACTTTGACCACTGATCATCAATTTAGCAGAAGTTACTCTCTCAGCAGCTACATTCTCTCTCAGGTCCCTTTCACAGAAATCTTGCTTACAGTTTAAAAATTGCTTGGTTAATGTCCTCATTTGTGCATTTGTGCATTTGGCCATCAGCTGCTGCTCATTACAAATACCCATGTTATGTTGCCCTCCCTAGAATGACTAATTCATGCCAATATATAGCACATGAAGAGGAAGCCATTTGAGACCTTGCCATCAGGCTGTGGAACAACCACTAGTTTGTATTAGTATGTGACTGGCATTATAGTCTGAACTCTGAACTCTATATAGCGCTGTAGCACACAGTATGAAGGACAGACGAGTGCAAGGACCCATCACATTGCCACTTGTGTAAATTGCATGAGAATGTACACGTCTCATCCTCTGTTTTGCTGTAAATCTACATAATAGAAGTGTTGGTACACAGGCACAAAGCTCAGACAGACGGATGGAATGATAAAAAAAGCACCTGCTAACACCCTGGTTTTTGTGACACTAATAAACACACAAACACAGTCAAAATAACCATTTCAAAGATGCTTATGCTGTGAACATGCCTGGAAACTAAGTCTTAATGATTTGAGGTTAGACCACTGTGGTCTGTCTGCCTCACCTTCATCAGGACCTGTGGGAAACGTCGAAAAGTGTGTCTGCCTCACAGTGTCATACTGGTAACATCTGAATCATCAATAGCTACTCACTTACTCTGCATCAGGGTACGATTGTTATATTTTGTTAATTGTGTCTTACATATGTAAACTAACTATCTTTTGGACTACTTGGTCAAAACAAAACATGCAATTTGAAGACATCACCTTGGGCTTGCATGAATGGTAACAAGCATGTTTCTCTCATTTTAACAATTAATTGAGAACTTAACTTGGCTGTAATTCGATTGATAATGAAAATTATCCTCAGTTCTAGCCCTATAACATACACACTTAGGTGTAGATGAATTATGAATTTTAATGATGCTCACTGCTGTACATTGCTTATTAAAATCATCTACAACTTGAGAACCAGAGCTCTGATGACAGAGCTTTTAATTTCCTATACAGTACATTTAAAAGTGCTTCAGTGTAGAGCTATGACCCCCCCCAAAAAAGGCCTGACTTGAGATGAACCCAAGCCTGAATAATGGCAGCAGTTTTGGGCGCGATTCATGTCTGAGAGAATTTTGTGAAATTACTGCCTGACCTGGCTCGTCGGGTCAGGACCAATTAGATTCAGGCAGAAAATACTGGCTCTACTTCAGTGTAAGAGCCAATGGAATGGAAGACAGCATCCACAGGCAGTGTAGGTGTTGGATGATACTTCATTCTGTCACATACACCCCAAAGAATCACCGGGTATCTCTCAACTTTAACTCATCAGTGAATCTTCATTTAGTTTTTTGTGGTACTGTATATGTGTGTGTGTGTGTGTGTGTGTGTGTGTGTGTGTGTGTGTGTGTGTGTGTGTGTGTGTGTGTGTGTGTGTGTGTGTGTGTGTGTGTGTGTGTGTGTGTGTGTGTGTGTGTGTGTGTGTGTGTGTGTGTGTGTGTGTGTGTGTGTGTGTGTGTGTGTGTGTGTGTGTGTGTGTGTGTGTGTGTGTTATTGTGTTTGCAGATAAAAACATTCTGCATATAAATAGAATCATTTCCCCTAATGTCCGTTCTAGACACCAATGCATTGCACACATCTAGTGCGTCTGATATGTTGTCCGTCATGTGTGGGTGTGAACTTATGTATTTGTGTGTGCATGTGCGTGCGCATGCCCAGAAGCGCAGTAGGATTATTTCTCTTCTGTATTTGCTGCTGGGGATTCCCAGGCTGCCGAAACAATAGAGGATATTTTTGTTACGCAGCAAACGCTGCTCACTTTTCCCCCTCCTTCTGTCCCTCAATCCATCTGTCGCACTCCCCTCCACCCCCTCACTCCAGTCCACCAGAACACAGATGCATTTGTCCTTTTCCATCTCAGTGGAGAAAATGCAAAATCAAACCAATGAAAATCCTCTTGTGACAAGGGCTTTTTTTTCCTCGGAGGCGAATGGCTTTGTGTGTCAGCCCTTGTGATATTGTGAAGGTGTACTGTATTTGTGAGTCTGCATATATAACATGTCTTGTATTTGAATCCATGTTGTTATTCCATCCGACCGTGTGCTCGCTCCAGCACACCTTTTCAAACACCAAACTAACCTGCTGCAATCCCTCTCTCATCCAAGCCGGTTTCCTCTTAGCATTGCAGCAGACAGGCCTTTTAGATCATCGCTCAACACGACAGGATATTGTACCTTGTCCAGACCACCACGCCAGTTGTTCCTCAAGAGCAAAACCTGGTCCCATTGATCCGCTTCGGCCTCCCTGTTGTTTCAGCTCAGTGAGCAGTACATTGGAGGGAATGTTTGAACAGGAGTGAGTGATGTACAGAGTGATTTAGAGCTCCCTCCAAGGTACCGGGGGAGGAGGCGATTATGACAACAGACATTTAGAGACATGAGGGAAATAAAGTGGAGGATGTTCAGTTTCATTGATTTTTAGATGGCAGCAATCTTCTTGCTGATTACATGAAAAAGTTGTAATAGCTCATTTTAACACTAGCAGCAATAGTAACAGCAGTGATGGTGGAATTAGTAGTGGTAGTAGTCATGGTTTCATATCCTAGGGGATGCTAACTGCTGTCACTATGCTCACAACTCTTTGATGTGCTGCACCTATTCATGAAGTGTTACTCTACCTGAAATCCAGGTTTCTTTATTGGCAGAGAACAAAACTTTGGTCAGCTAGAAACTACAATTGATCCCAACCATTCTAAATTTTGACAGCACAAATCAGTATTAAAATTGCCATAGCAAATTTTAAGCTACTCCTTCTGCATAATTCACTTCTCTGCTGTTAATTTCAGTATTTTTCACAGTTGTGTTTTTGTTGGAATATGTCCCTCTTTCTGTCTCTTAAATTTTACGAGAAGCTTATGCAGCAGAAATAGGTTGAAAAGCTGGATGTTTTGATGCCTTTATTCTAAGATGACAACCTGTTTAATAATATAAATTGAAACTGACGCTACCCTCCATTCTCTTTCAACTCACTACAAACAAATCTCAAGCTAAACAGAGATTTTGGATTTCAGTATCACTCAATATACAGTGTTTCTGTTTATAAAAATACGAGTTGCATTCCATTTGATGCCAAAGCAGTCCCCAATCTGTATTTGAAGTAATATAGGACGTATGAATATGGATATAACCTATGGTGCGTGTACACAATTACAGACAAATGTAGGGCAAATACACAGGGCCTTCAGAGCAGTTAAATGTGGTCTCTGCCAACTGAGCTTGGCATGCCCCTTTGAGCGCCCCCCCTCTCTGATGTCTCAACATGGCCTCTGGTGCCAAGCTCTCAGGCGTGGAAGGAGAGGCCAGTGACTGCAGGGCATGGCCGGAGGACATCAGAAAAGAGAGAGACGTGGTGTCAATAGTTAACCTCAGCATGGCAATTATACATTTCACAGAGCAGACATTTTGACTTGTTAAACACAGGTGTAGCATTAATAATGGCTTCATTCCATGTAGGTGCTCTGCCAGTGCCCTTGTATTGTGCATGTTGGCTCACTGGCATGCATTCCTGGAACACGTGACTGGAACAGAGCCATCATTAATGTTATTAGTTTCACCTGTGCTTTACGTACTATGACTAAGTCACAATGAATGTTTGCGGTGAAAAAAAGGCCCCTAAAATTGTGCCAATAAGGTGGAAAGCAAGAGAGATGTGTGTGTGTGTGTGTGTGTGTGTGTGTGTGTGTGTGTGTGTGTGTGTGTGTGTGTGTGTGTGTGTGTGTGTGTGTGTGTGTGTGTGTGTGTGTGTGTGTGTGTGTGTGTGTGTGTGTGTGTGTGTGCGTGTGTGTGTGTGTGTGAGGCAAGAGAGAGCGAGAGGCAGTATGATAAACCACCTCAATCTCGTCATCACGGTAGGGTACCTGCTCCATTCTCTTCCTCTGATCCCATTACCCACCATTCCACTGAATCGATACATCAAAGCAGATGTACAACTGTTGTAGATACTGTACATTCACAGTATCGCACATATGTCTGCCTTTTGTCAAGCTAACCCGTCGAGATAATACAAAGCATACAAACACATACATTTAAACAAAGCAAATCACTGTGACAAATGCACGTTTGTGAATGTTACAACTTGACATTGAACAGAGTGATGACAATGATAACAGTTTTGATGTCTTCAGTAGCCAATGTGTTTCTCTCACGCTGTAGTGTTTGTATTTTCACAGTTTCACAGTACAGCATGATGGCACCAGCTCAGTAGTTGCTTTTACTTCAACAGAATGGTGTTTTTCCTCTTGGGGATTTTTGAGTTTTTTAGACCTAATGGATGTGATGTTGACTTTGGCTCATTAATGGATTCATGAATTTCAACGTGAAGTCTTTTGTGATTACATGAATGTTTTTAATCCCTCCCCTTTTTTGCCTATATTGGAATATCCAACAACCAGGAAGTTCATACCAGAATGTAAAGAACAGAGTGATGAACATCTTACATAGTAAAGTATAAACCATGCTCATGTGTTTTCTCCTTCTCTCTCTCTCTCTCTCTCTCTCTCTCTCTCTCTCTCTCTCTCTCTCTCTCTCTCCCTTTTTTAGGTGAGGAATGATCTAACTAGTGAGCTGGAGAAAGCAGATATTCAGATTGCAGATACAGAAAGTTTCTCCAACGACCCCTGTGTCAATGTCAAGAAACTCAAGGTAAGTGATACAGACAGGGCTCTGAACAATTCTATGGAACTAAATAAAAAAAAGTTCAGATAAAACAACAAATGACTAGGGTCCAATTGTCTTTGGTGTCACAATTGCTTTTGGTGTTTAGTATAATACTGTATTTCTGTATGATTTGATGGCATCCAAAGTGAACCCTGTATGATTAATAATTTATCAGAGGGTTGTCCCACTTTGACTGGGCAGAGCAGGGCAGCTCTCAGTGAGACTAGTGGACGCCTAAGGAGGCCTCTAATGACCTGCTCTGACTAATGAACGGTTGATTGGCCTTTTAAACAGAAAATATACACGTATGCACACACAATTTCTTATTTTCTTTCCTCTCATCTCCTCTCCTTTCTCCTTTTGAAATCAAATGAGACGGTACAAAATTAGACCATTATCTTGCCTGCATTGAGATGTTAGACCTGGACATCTCTACACCATTTACTTCTGGTTTTTACATGCACTATTGATCGCTTTGATGAAGTAAAAATGCACGACATTCAGATGTAAATGTAGTCATGTGTGATGGCTAAATTATCAGCCTCAGCTGTATATGCACAGTCTGTCAGGGGCAGTATACATTAGGAAACATAGTCAGTAGAAGTAAATGAAATATGTGACCAAGTGGCTGGAAACATACTAGCTGGCGCTGTAAAGGAGTATAAATGTTTATTTTTTTATAGGAAGTAAAGCAGCACAGCTAGATAAAAGATGATGGAAGCAGGATAGGAGAATGAAAGATAGAGGTCTGATATGTGAGTGGAAGATATGATGTATGCAACTTAGCGCAGGTTGAAAGAAATGCAACAGAAAGATGACGAGACAGAGGGGAAAAGAAGGAACAGGAAGATAAGCTGTCTTTCCTAAAATATATGTGTAACTCTCCATGTTGAGGGATGACATTTTAAGCTGACACCATCCTTCCTTGATCAGCTCTGAATATGCAAATTACAGTGTCGCCTCAAAAGCTTTTCAGAACATTTGGATGGGGTATGTGCAGGCCTCTGACACCCTAATGGTTCGTTTTCCGCTCATCTCGTCACAGCGGTTTGCTGTCTCCCCAACAGCTACGTAATATGATGAGGTAGAGGGTGACACAGATTTCGTTGTGAGGGCTGGTCTTTGTTGGTTCCCTGTTGTGTGTGTTTGTGTGTGGGGGGATAAGGGGGCCATGGCGTCACTGTGCGATCCACAAATAGAGCACTTACATCTGTGATCCAGCTGGAATATTCAAAAAGCAGACAGGCCTCTCTGCTGCAAGGCGCGGAAGCAGCCTTCTGCATTTCTCTGTCGCTCTGATTTTTTCATCTTCATCTCGTGTTCTCTGTCCTAAGTTGCCTGATTGTTACTGTAAAGGCTGACAAATATCAGAAAACAAACACAGGCTTACACATCCACACACATACATATACACAAACACATGCGGCCCCACCTCATTTTACAGACCAGGACTTTTTTAAATGTTTGAGACGGAATGTCAATTTTTGGAGGGCCACATAAGAAAATATGTGCTGGAGTCTAAATTAAGTCTAATACACTTTATTATTTATTGTGATTTAATTATTTATCATGCATTCACAACTCTTGTTCCTCAGATATGACGTAGAAGGGGGTGGTCCATTTCTTTTTGAAGATTTTTTGCCCCATTGATGCAGCAAAATTGGCGTGACAAAGGGCCCTCGATACATACATTATTTGAAAAGCAGCTATTTCGATTTTTAGTTCTCAGTGTTCCCCTAGGATTGTGAATGTATTTTTGGTTGTCCCTCTTTAACCTGTGCAACAGCTGCTGTATATTGGACATGATTATGACATAGAATCCCAAAACTTTTCTTTAATACGGAGGGATTTTTGTATGCTACATTGTAGTCTTGTGGGCCTAAAAACACAGAAGACTGGCTAAAGACAATGGTTTATAGCGATATCATTATAAGTCTATCCATTTCATATGGTCTGTTATTGATAATATCACCAGAAGAGCTGTTCCTGTAATCTGCAGTATTTTCTTGGCTCTATTTTCAATACTGATCACTTGACTCAACACACTGATAGAGCACCTCTGCTTGTCCACAGAACACACAGTCTTCCTCACGTCCCCGTTTAAGGACCAATCCACACCACGTATATACATACATCAATATAATTAATAATGCCACATCTGTGGTGGGCAGTTAATGCTCACCGAGGATCAATTTGTGACCAAACACACACAAATCTGTCCTGCACTTGATCTCATGTGCACCCCGCCGCACAGTTAACACCACAAACACAGGGGAATGGTTTAGTGGGTAGAAGCAACACATTGCCCAGTCTACAAATCACATCTCCAAGAAGCTCATAAAAGGACATCATTAGTAGTGTGTGTGTGTTTGTACGTGTGTGTGTGTGTGTGTGTGTGTGTGTGTGTGTGTCTAATAAGCCTTAACAGTGCTTGATTGGGCTTATGAGGAACAATATGACTCCAACCATTCACATATAAATCACCATCATAAAGTAACAAACAGCCCTGCCACAGATAAAGAAGACGAGGCTGCCCTTAACACTCCCCTCTTTGAGAACAATTATTGTTGTAGTTATATAAAAGCCTGCGCAATGAGGGTAATTTGGGGCCCTGTAGTGACACAGTCCATCTGTAATGGACAAACACAACACACTCACTCATGCCCCTGCCCACAATGCAACATAGTCTTTTCATGTTGCCAGCAAGGCCAGAATTTATACGGATGCTGTGGTTCTTGGCCATAGCTGGAGTCATTTGGGTTAAGTGCCGTACCTCCAGGAAAGGGCAGTGTTATTGAGTAGCCTCTCTCATACGCACACAAATACACGCACAGACACACACACGCACAGACACAAACACACACACACACACACACACACACACATTCACATTATAAGAAAGAGTTGGCCCCAGAACAGTTAAATGTACAAAGTGGTGGAACAACATTAAAGGGTGTTATACAAAAGACGCCTTAAATGTCCCAGCATGCTCTCTTGCTCTGATGAGAAACCACCAAAGAAGCCATTTGATTGAGCTGTTCGATCATCATCTATCTAACTAATCAAAATCTAATTTCTCTATATATCCAGTATATCCAGTCTATTTAGAGGAATAACTACAATGTTTGGCTGTTGGGTCGCTCTGTGTGTCTAATCGCCTTGAGGAATGTGGAATTAAGATGACAGTGATTGGTTGCCCCCTCTGATCTGTGGATACATGACATATGGTAGAGATTGCCTGAGGGAAGAGGACTTCATGAACTGTATTCATAATGATTTCTCATTATCCAGAATACAGACAGGACACCATACATTAGGGTCAATGAAATGACAGCTGGTGTGTTTATCACTTAATTGTCCTTAAAAAACTGCATTTGTTTTCATTTTTCAGTACAGTTCAACCAGATTGTAAAAACTGTTTATCAGGGTGTTCTGTTTTATATGTGTGTTTCAAAAAAGTCCAGCAATCACACTAAAAGCTTTCAGTGTATGGTTGTTTGTAATGTATAGTATTTTCTCCTAATCAATAAAAGACAGAACTGAACACACTGAGCAGTTAAAGTGCATAAAATTGTCGTAGAACAAATACTCAATATTAACTATGTTTTCCTAAAGAATGAGAATCCTATTACAAGACAGTTGTTGGTGGTTTGTTTTCGGTGAAAATGCTGAATAAGGGCCATTTGATAGACTTTTCCCTCTGCATCACACATCACCTCCAGCCTTGTTGGCCAGATGTAGATTCATCAAAACAGTGTATTATTGGATTACATTTGGGGTAATTTTCTAATGCTTGTGTGCATTGTTGGTTAGTCTGTGCTTATATTTGACATTTAAGCCATGACGTATTATTTCTTTTTTCAGGACAACGATGTGAGAATCATCATTGGCCAGTTTGATGAAAACCTGGCCTCAAAAGTCTTCTGCTGCGTAAGTCCTCAGCTTACACTTAGTCATAAGTAAAAGCTTAGAGATATCAATGTATATCTTGCCGGGTGATTTGGCTTTAGATGGTTTGGACTCATGATATATTTTACCCTTGTTACTTAGTTCATGATTTCACGGATTTTGAAGCGCTAGACCCAAACTCTCAAGGCAGGCTCTAGTTTTTGATAGCCAACAGCTCACATTAAGTAAGAATAATACCACGTATGCTAATCTCCATATATCATACTGTATCGCCTGCTGCTACTGTACATTGCCTTAACCTCCATTTTTTTTCTACCCCTCCCAGGCGTATAACCTGAACATGTTTGGCACTAAATACCAGTGGATTATTCCTGGCTGGTACCAGGGTAACTGGTGGGAGCAGGCCAACAGCACCAACTGCACCGTCAAGAAGCTGCTCACAGCCATGGAGGGATACATCAGTGTGGACTTTGAGCCACTCAGCTCTCGCCAGATCAAGGGCATCTCTGGCAGGGTGAGTGACACCCACTGTCTCTTTAGATGCATATTTTTAAACGAGATATCTCAACAGAAATCAATTATGGGAATAATGTTCACACTGCATTATCCAACACAGAAGCATCACTGCTAAAACAGCAATTCCAGTAACTTTGCATCTCAAATTGTGTGAAAAATTAGGGCTGCCCATTGTCATTTAGAGCGCTTAATCAATTAATCGACACATATAAATATATTTATATATACCTTATATATATATATGTATATATATACACCCCCCCCAAGTATAGCCTCAGCAACTGAATAACATAATTTTACATAGTTAATAATAGTTAATATCCATTATAACCATTTACAAGTGTGCACAGCCGCGTGCTGGCAAGTCCTCATTCTGAATGTGTCAGAAAAAATCAGCAATGAGACGGTGGATAGGCTTAGGGTACTTACATGTTTAGGTGATAGGTCATGTTCGTCGTGGACGAGTGATTGGCAAAGTTTTTTTCTTTCAAAGTTTGGGGTCATCCTTGTTCTTTTTACAGTGATCCCATATTTTAGACGTCTTTCCCGACATGATGACCGTGATGTTGAAAGACCTGACACTGAGAGTGAGTGAGGGAGTGTCATGACTTCCTGTATCCGGCCCTTCAAATTAAAGGCCCTCCAGCCTTTTAGGCCAGCCGCCAGTCACATAAGTTTTCACTTAATTTTAACAAGGACATGGCTCAAAATGTTTTGTTTTTTTCCCCTGCGACCAATGGACTAATGAAATTTCGATTAATGATTTTTTGGTCGACCAGTGCTTGGTCGACTATTTGGGGGCATCCCTATGAAAAATAATCCGTTCTCCTTGGACTTATTTTAAATTTAAACCAGCCAACATTAATGCATTCTTTTCAAAATGTTAGGAGATGCACATTTTCTCATTTATATCTCCTCTCATTCACCTCTGTGTCAGACCCCTGAGGAGTACAAGAGTGAGTACAGTCGAGAGCTTCAACAGAAAGGTGTGGAGGCTAGCAAGTTTCACGGCTTTGCCTATGATGGGATCTGGGTCATTGCTAAAACCTTGACTCGAGTGATGGAACTGCTCCGGGTAAAACAACGGCAGAACACCTACCACAACTTCACTGTGGACGACCGCGAAGTGGGAAAAATGGTGCTGGACGTTATGAACGAGACCAACTTCTTTGGAGTTACAGTAAGTTATGCAACAGATTGCATTCTTTAAAAAATATGAACAGAAATATTTCAAGGTCTAACATGTTGGAAGTAAAGGTCCCATATTGTAAAGACCAAGATGTCCATGTCTTATTGATTGTAAAGCAGGTTGAGGTGCTGTTTAACTTAACAGCGTACCTTTTAGATTAGCTGCACTGTAGTGTTCAGACAGACAGTATGAGAAAAATTATAGCTATATAAAATTAAAGCATATAAACATGTTCTACTAGAAACTCAAAATAGTATGGACTTGACTTTAAAAATGGGTTCAAATTTCTTTGCTCATTTTCATTATAGATCATAGAATGGTAAGTGTGAGTAGGCCTATGTGCAGAACAATCGTTGTCTACACGTTGTCTAGTTGACATATGCGAATGCAAGAATACTCTCCAGTCACTCACATACTGTACATTTACATGGACATGCAGGAAAAAGGGGTTTTGTTAATATTGATGAGGCATATACTGTACAGTGAGGGAGAAGGAGAAAGACACTCATACATACAGTACATATGCCAGTACAAACGAGTTTAAAGCAACACAATCAAAACACCTTAAAATATGTTACTGCTGTTGATGAAGCATCATCATACAGTATATATTTACTGTGTTTGAACAGTATGCATGGAGTGGGTAAATGTCAGAACAACATATTAATTACTGCTCCGTAAGGCTGGAAGCTTGTTTGCAGAGAAGGTTACTTAGCCATCCAGTCTCTGTATGAAGCCTAAAGTGCTGTCATTTGGTGCTGCCGACTTACTCCAATGCATTCAAGATTGATCCTGGTGGCTATGCTAGCTACTGTGTGTGTATGTGTGTGTGTGTGTGTGTGTGTGTGTGTGTGTGTGTGTGTGTGTGTGTGTGTGTGTGTGTGTGTGTGTGTGTGTGTGTGTGTGTGTGTGTGTGTGTGTGCGAGAGAGTGTGTGTGTGTGTGTGTGTGTGTGTCGGTGTATTTGTGTGTGAGCTGTTTGGGAATATCTCCTGTTCCCGTTTAAAGGCCACTCCATTATTTGAGGATAACATGCTGCGCTCAGCCTCGACAGCCAGTAGGCATGCAGGGCCTTACAGTAGTACAGTCAAGGTGGGACACAGGAAAAATGTATAGAGATAATTAGATAGTAATACAGATTCTAATACAGTGTATGTATCAGTAACAGAACAAGAGAGAGGATAGTAGCGTTGGGGATAATAAGTGCATGCTCCTAACATCTCTCGGGGTATAAGTGTGTTGCAGTACTCCACCAAATCCTTCCGGCCTTCATTCCTCACCCTCTACTCTCAACTCTCTCAGCAAAGACCCACTTAAAGCTGCTGATCAGGAGCAGGCTGACATTGAGTCTTTCCTCAGACGCAGGGCAGCAAAGCAGTTCAGGAATATTGATAGTCATTCAGCATTTTTTTCACGTTTTACTCCAGGCACACAAATAGATGATGAAGTCCTGTTAGGTTGTTTGGATGGGCTAGCGATCATATTATCTCCTTTTATATCAGCAATGACTCATATTGATCCTACATTATGTAGTGATCAGTGGTAGAAGAAGTACTCAAATCCTTTACTTGAGTATATGTCCTAATACTTCATTATAAGCAAAGGCAATAAGTAGTCAAAATACACTAAAATCAAGAGTCAAAGTGCTTATTATGAAGGAGGGCCCTTTTGAGAGTGTTCTCTCTCTGAACGTTGTAGAGTAAAAGAAGAACATTTAATAAAATTGAAGCTCTCGAGTGAGGTATTTGTACATTACTTTACATTGCACTAAAGTATAGTGTTTGAGCAAATATACTTAGTCACTTTTGACCTTTGGGAGCTATGTCCCACTTTATAGATGAGTGGGAAGCTTGCTGTCACAAGGTAATGGTAAAGTGATGAAGTAAATGATGAAAAAATGAGCCACTTGATTTTGACATTTTAGAGAGAGTCTGCAGTTTTTCTATTACAATAAAATTGTTTTACATAACATAAAAGTAATGGGAAATGGACACAGTAGAAAAATGATCAGTAAATCAGCATGCTCTTACTTTTCTGATGTAACAAAAGATTTGAAATCTGTTGACTACTATAGCAGTTCTTTTTTAAGGGATTACGAGAAATGAGGTCAAAAGTGTTCCCTGTATGTAGCACACACTTAGCACATACTGTACTTCTACCCACACAACAAACAGACATAGGAAGGCAATTTCTCTTCCAGACTACATACTTCTTTAGTATTATTTTTGTATTCCAATTTTAAAATGGCTCTACACAACTCTTGACTTTTACTGGGTTTCCAATCAAATTGATCCATGTGCAAGCCCCAGTGAGGCAAATTCTGGCTGCTTCTCCTTGGTTCATATATCATGTGTGCTTGATCATATGGGATCATACCCTGACCTAAGCCTTGTGTCTTCTCTGATGTCATAATTTTAGCCACATATTTGCTGTGTAAACACACAGGTCTCATGGGACCAACCATGTCCATTCTGCTGAATCTGTGGCCGGGGAAGCTGTAGCAGCAGCAGGAGAGTGATCATGGAGGGCCCTGCTGTATTGATCTGGTGACTGTTAGTGCGATAGAGAAGAAGGTTGATATTAGCTGGGAAAGACTTCCAGGGCATAGAGAGTGCAGATAGCTCCCAGAACCACTCATGGGAAGAGGGACACAGTACGTTGTGATTGGAGATGACAAGTGTGTGGGTATGGGTTTGTTTTGTTGTTGTTGTTTTTTGTCAGTGATCATCGTGTTGGTATCATTGTTTTTTATGGTGAATAGTATAATCGGAGGTTTGACAGTCACCTCAAACAGACACACTGAGGTGAAACAGAGAGGGGAGGTTATGTGCATCTGTTTTTCTCTGTGTTTATGTATGTGCATCCCAGTTACATTCACATCAACTGTGTTCCTACCTCAAACCCTGAGAGCCCGCAGGATTTCACACCTGCAGCCCACAGTGTGACATCTCATTTGACCCCAGCATACCTGTCACTGACAGTATTCCCACCTCCACAGACAAAGTGATTCCTGGCTGCCTCCACCATCTCCCCTTAGAAAGATACATTCACACTCTCTCTCACACACACATACACACACATATGTAGACACAGTGCTTGCTCCATCAGCCACCATTGTGACTCAGGTCTGAACGTCCTTTGGATAAGAGACACCTGTCTGAGTCAGTATACTTCAGTGAGGTTGCCTAAGCTGCAGAGGAGCATAATACCTTGTGGAAAGAGGCTTTACAGTAACTTATTTGAATATTGGTCAAGGGAGGTTCATTTAACCATTGTAGAACAAGCATTTATTTCCAATTAAACATGTCAGAGTCAGTGCCTCTGCATTTGTTTAATATACGTTTCATATTCTCCAAACCGTGTATACAGTTAAGGGAACAAATTGGGGGCTGTTAAAATAACTATAGGCCATTACAATAAGGTTTGTGATGGCTCCACTTTTGCTGATGCGAAGGGAAATTATTGTGGCGATGCTAATGCACAGTGAGAGCATGATGGTGCAGCTACTCTAGAAACCTGGATACATACACTAACAGTCATTATAGGTTCATGTCAAGTTCCCCTATTTTCAACCAGCAGTGTCTGACCCTGTTTACACACCACAGTTATCTGAATGTAGTACCTAATGAGCTGAACCGAGGTGCACTGCTCTGTCGTATTTACACTGCAGGCATAATTGCATAGCATATTGTCAGAAAATGCAGTGTGTGACAAAAGGAACTTGTTCAAGTTGAAAAGTCAGATTGACACTCTGGTGTGAAATTGTTAGCAGAGGATCTGTTGTACACCCTGGGCCTCAGGAGTAGTTTGTTTGCTCACACGATCCATCATCCGGGAAACACGTGTGTGAGTTTTATGTGACCAGACCTGGGCAATATGGTCAAATCTCAATTTGATCTCGAACAAAATATATCACAATATAGCATGCTTAATGGTAATTCATTGAAATAATAGTCTATCTGAAATAACGACATGGTAGAGCATATTTTTGTACACTCTTGTGTGAATTAAAAATTTGACAAATGAAAGATACTGAGTATTTCTCATTTCATTAAGAACTTTAATGAAAAATAAACATAACTTGCATTCATCAGAACAGAAAGGGGCATCCATTTTGTGGATATTGCCGTAATGCAGTTCGGTCGCTAGTTGTTCCACATTGCAGTATAGTGTAGTATATACGATAGACATTTTCTATAATTTTGACGATATATATTGCCTTTTTTGATTTTTCAGTGGCGATATATGATATGGAAAAGAGACTT
The DNA here is from genome assembly GCF_963691815.1 of Echiichthys vipera. Lineage (NCBI taxonomy): Eukaryota > Metazoa > Chordata > Actinopteri > Perciformes > Trachinidae > Echiichthys > Echiichthys vipera. The sequence continues at coordinate 15,376,426 of NC_139838.1, read as the reverse complement.
TATCTGAATCTAGGTGATGTTTTATCTCTCTCAAAGGTATTGTATGTAGAAAGCATGCAATTTTCAAATTATATTCCCTGGGGTATTTAAGATAACAACTTCTGAGAAGTTTGAGTTAATGTGCGCGTTATTGTCAATTTAGTGTTATTGCATATCACGATAGCTCAATATGTTTTTTCACAATATCGATTCCATTTAAAGACGATAACCCATCATGTTGAATTATTGCCCAGCCCTAAATGTGACAACCTATTAAGTGCAAACATATTGACATGATTTTGCATGCACACACTCAGACAACATCAAAGATGGCACACAAAGACTGGGATTCAAACAGAGGGGCGGGATTCTGCTCTGCTACTTCAAAGCTTTCCATCTTTTTGAGGCAAAATTGGCTCTCTGGCTTCCTTCCCCCCTCAACTGTCTTTAAATCAGCCAATGCAAACTCTCTCTCTCTCTCTCTCTCTCTCTCTCTCTCTCTCTCTCTCTCTCTCTCTCTCTCGCTCTCTCTCTCGCTCACTCGCTCTGTCGCTGTCTGTCTGTCCGTCTCTCTTTTCACCTATTTTGTTAGCTAGCCAGTAATATGTAAACCCACTTAAATGTGTAATTAAGGATCTCTGTAAGCAGATGGTGGGCTGAATTAATTGAACGGTCTTGGTAGATGAAGAGAGAGAGAGAGATAAAGAGACAGAGGGAAGGAGAAAATAGAACAAGAGAGAGAATACACGGGAGAGATAAGGCGACAGAAGCCAAATTGATTTGAATATGTCTTACAATATTGCCACAAAGTTGAATTGCTTTTGTCTACCTTGTCTGCTGTTGCTAGACACTGCCTGGCTTGAAATTGCTTGTCTTGTTCCTGTGAAGTTTAAATCAAAGACATTCAATTGTTTTCTTTTTCTAAGGTGGCCGTGTGACCTATAAACACCTTTTGGGTGAGAAATAAATATTGAGAAAAAAAATTGTGGAATGAAGGAATAAATTCACTCACCACTACACACTTTCCTGTAGCCAAATATGAGACACACAAGCAGCCTTTTAAATGCAATCCGAACCTAGACCTGTACCAATGCTATGCAAGCAAACACAGTTCAATCAGGCAAATTTGCTAACCTGAAATGGTTCCAAAGCTATTAGCAAATGAATTGGCCCGAAGATGATTTTGTTTTCCTCTAAAAACAGATCAGTTTTGGCCACTTATAATCAAATGAGATGCAGCGTGTGCAGGAGCCAAGGCACTGCCCTTTGCCTGCTAACGCTGTAGTATCGGAACAGCACTGTGCAAACATTTAGTTGAACTAAGATCCTATTTCTTTTTTTCTACTGAAATTCACTTAACTGCTTATGCTGCATCTTCTTCAGCAGAATAGAATGTTTTTACAAATATCTGAACTCATATGAGTTTCCAGTGTTTTATGTTATATTAAAGACACATTGTTTTGTTTTACCTTCCTTTCAGGGCCAAGTCATGTTTCGTAACGGAGAGAGGATGGGCACAATAAAATTCAACCAGTTTCAAGGTATGTGTGACACTACTACAACTCTATTTGAGGACTCCTGTGTATATTTACAAATCTTTACATTTGTGCGTGTTTGAATTTTAATTTTCTTCCCCCAAAGCATAAAGAACTTTGTTTTGCCAAGTCAGGTCACGCACTGCCATCCATGCTTGCTCTTGACGTTACTCCACTGAGTTTGATTTAGAATTAGTCAACTACTGCATGTCTGTGTTCAATCAAACCTGCAATTGCTTGACAAATGTTGCAGGATTACCGCAGTCTTTGGAAAGCCACTTACAATTTCTCTCGAGCCAGAAGGCTGCCACAGTTGATATACAAGTAGTGATAATGGTTTCTGACCAATAGGGCTTAAGAAAAAGCTTGCAGCAGAGTTATACAGTATACATGTGAAAGGGAGGCTGAAGGATTTAACAGTTTAGAAGTCAGAAGCTTTGTGCTTGCGTTAGTTGTTTTTCTAGAGAGGAAAGTCATTATTCGCATGATTGCAGGGGTTGTTTGTCAGAAAAACATAAAAACTTTTTCACATATTTGTGAGGAAAGTCCCCACAACCTTTTTTATATGGGTTTGCATGTCTTTCCTGCATCTGTGTGGGTGCAGGTTAGGTGAATCTAAAGCTTTAAGGTGCAAGGCCCCTGGAGCTTTACTGTGCTTGATCTCCTCTGTGGTGACAGGATGTATGTCAAGACTGTGAAAGTTTGTACATACAAACATGCCTCAGTTCTCTCTTTCCTCATAGCATAATCCTGAGGTTGTTTTGTAGCCGGCAGGGCCTGCTGAGTAGGAGAATAACCCTGAGATTGCATCTTGATGCAGGGAATTCCCAGCTCCCAGGCTCCCCCGACTGTATGTAGCACACTGCATGGGGCTGCTCAGTCCTCTGCTTAACCATCTTATCTTCCCCACTGCAGTGGGGCTCGGTCCCTCTGGCTGCATACATCACACTCTGTGTATGTGTGTGTGTGTGTGTGTGTGTGTGCATGCGTGCGGTAGTGTTAGAGAGAGAGATAGAGGGCAGTATGTGAGTGCTTATGCACATTCTGGTGCGTGTGTGTGTGTGTGTTTGGGTGTGTGTGTGTGCCTCTTTTGGTGAACCGTAATGCTATTACAGCTAAGGCTCAGTGGGCTTCACAGAGGAGACCACATGTGTAGTAATATTTTGTGTTTAACTAAAAATGAACACAGACAATATGTCTATAGTATTGTGGTGTTACATGGACGTGTGTCATTGTATGGTAAAGACAAGAGAATTTACAAAATTATAAATTAACCATCAGGGTAGTGGGTGGTGAGAGAGACAGATGCTGTGTCCCACTTCCATATTAGAAGGCATTTGTACACACTATGTACTTTCTAACATTAATCATAACATACTGTTGCTGTTAGTAGAAAGGTGTTTTTTAATGTCCTGCACTAACAGGAAATAACTGGAATGACAGTAACAATTAAACTCCATTAGAAAGCAGTTTTCCAAATACTTAATGCTTTTTTTTTGTTTAGGTCATCCACTCAAGCACCACAATCAACAATTGATTTACTTTTTTCAGCTGTGACCTCAGCTGCTCTCTTCCTTTGTACAATGCATTGTGGGACAACAATGAACATCAACAGCATGCTCAAAATACAAATATTAATCAAATCAAAGTTGTTGTTTTTTTTATAGAGAACAAAGGCTGCAGACTGAAGGCCTGCTTAGAATTATCATGAGGTATGGAACTGAGATCCGACTGACATAGGTGCATGATATTAGATCTGATGTCTGTCCTTTCTCTACCGATATGTTAGCTGCAATAATAAAACCAAACAGCAGGAGGAGCACTAACATGGGGACAAAAATCAGGGTTTTGCGGCTTTAGATAACTTAGGAAAGTAAATGATATCATGACTGAAATACATGAGTGTTCTCCATGTTTCTCTTTCTCTTCTCCCTGAACTGGCTGTTTACTGTGTCTCCAACACACACTTAACCCATTAACCAAACCCTCTCCTATGTCACAGCTATCTATCACTATCTTCTTCTAGCTTCATCATACATCATCTATCCCTCCTTAAGCTTCACTCTATCACTTCTTCCTCACTTGTCAGGGGTCGTGAATTTGTCACCCTTTTGACACCCCGAGGGCCTGATCTGGGTGGAGAGGAGAGGAGGGACAGCCCCGGTTTGAATATTTCAAAAGGCAGTGATCCTCAACATGACCCTATCATTTGTCCTCAGCCTCTGATCCTCTGTTTCACCCTGTCAGGCGTTCTTAGTCAGGGGCCTGGTTGGCTCTTATTCCCACTGTCTCTCATGGGGATAAGAGATAGCTTGCTACCAGAGGTCTTGATCGCAGTCGCAGTCCCTCTGAGTACAGATTTAAAATTGACGCACCACCAGGCATGGTAGATAAGGAAACATGGCGTTTGTCATTCTGTAAGGAGAGGAGAGGTTTAATAATATATCAGTAAGGTGAGGTTGTGATATGTGTGGTTAAAAGGTTACGATGTTACGATGTTTTGGATCATTATAGATAAATGATAGGATTTACTATCTACAACAACACCCCTCAAGTAAGAATTAATTTCCTGCTTTTCTATCATCAGGAATTTGAACTACCAATGCCCTCACTGCTGTCAGTTTACCTCCAGGCCATAGTCTTCTCACAGTCCTTTCAATTTAAATAACTCACAAGAATGTCATTGAACTTTAACACCAATGCTTTTAAATGAAACGTTTTTTTTTCCATGTTGGAATTTCACAGATGTGACATTAAACGAAATAAAAATGAACTTGATCAAAGGCTAGCAAATGTGAGCCGTGTGGAAAAGAAATCTAAATTAATTGCATCACATTTACAAACACTTCTACAAAGACTGGTCAGAATGTTGATAAAAGATGTGAAATGAAAGAGCTATACTGCGAATGAGGTCCGGCAATCACCACTTTGATATTTGAGTTTTCAAACCAGTGTGAGTCTTTGCTTCAAAGAGGGCGAGTCATCTGGGTCTGAGTAGCAGCTGCGTCAGTGACAAAAATTCTTTATCGTAAAGCGTGTCACTGATTAGGTACATTTACTTCAGTGCTGTGCTTAAATACAGGTAGTGTAAATGTATACCTACATTTTATACAGCTGTATATTTTCATGCCACTCTATTCCATAGGGATGTATTGTACTTTATACTCCAGTACAGGTTTTTGACAGCTGCAGTTCCCTCTTTAGAATAACATTTTGAAACCTACAATCACCTACTAATATAAATTATAATCTATTGTAACGCTGTAAATCTTCACAACACTCCCATGGCCAACTACAATGTTAAACCAACACCATACAATGTTATTACACTTGCAAAATAGAAACGGTAGTGATAATAGTCGGAGTTACTTATTTACAGTCTGGCAGTAGCCTTGTTTTTATAAATTAATGTTAAAATGCCTTTACCAAATAAGTTCTGACTTAGTGAACATAAATAGTGTATCAATTTGGAAGCAATTTAATCTGCGGATTTGATGCACTACTGAGTATTTACAGCAGCAGGCGTGTATGTGGGACTGGTTCAAAATGAAGTCAAACGCCCAAGTCGATCCTAATGAGGTTAGGAGCCCAGTGTAATATTGTGGCTTATTTATGTGTTTTGAACAACAATGTAGCTTTATTGCACAGAGGAATACTGTAAATGATATCAGGCTTTGATACACAAACACACTTTTTTGTGGGATAGATTCAGAGTTTATTTCTTGACAGCAAAAAGAAAAACAGAAAATATTTTGTCATGAGTATCTGAGGAAACTAAAGGTCGTCTTGCGTCTGGTTTACAAATTCTACTGAATTTACAGGTATTCAAGGTGACCACTCAAACACTTGCACAGGCTGAGGTAGTTGCAGCCACCAATATGCCCTGTGGGGATAGAGTGAGGGGATAGTATTTTAGCATCTCAAAGGAAGAGCGCTGATATACAATCCCTTCTGCTGTTTAGATCCGAACAAAGGACGTGGTCGAGGGAAACATGGTTATTGATCGTCGTTCAGCACAGAGGAGTTTGAGATATACAAATCCCGATTGTGTATGCACATAACATTTACTGTTCTGACATTTTCAACTTTTGCTAATGCTTTGATGCCAGAATTTAGAGATCAAATGAGGTGATTCAGTGAGAGGAGAGGAGAGGAGAACGCAGTGCCCTGTGATGCTGCAATAGCTGATGTTATCTGTCATTTTCCTAGTCAAGGACAATGCTGCCGAGGAGTTCAATGAGCCTATAACTGTGTGATAACAGGGAGGAGCAGAGACAGATTGGTGCGTGCACACCAGAAGAAATTGCAGGTTGTTTGTAGTGCACTGAGAAAAAGAATCAGAATAATCTATCCCCTCTTTCAATCGTTCTTCTCTCCTCCTTGTATACTCTAAGTGAAGAATCTTGATGAGTGGGGGAGAGTGAAGGCCCAGGTGTGTCTGGCAAGGTCATGCTTCCTTCAATATTACACGTGGAGGGTTACAATGATGATGATTACACTCATCATTGTTTCTAAAAGAGAAAACACAAAATCCTGAAATAGCTGTGGTGTTTGCAGGCTGGGGTGCACAGCACTTTACTGTATAATCGTGTGACTGTATCTAGGAAATACTAGCGTCATTGTATATTAAAATATAAATATAGAGGTACAGTTGCATATATTTAATATTTCCTTCCACACTAGTTGGACATACATGTGAAGGCTGTTCTTGCACATATGAGGTTTTTTTGTATGTCTTTATCTTGTGTCTATGGTATCGGCTCTTCTTTGCCCCATTTCCTTGAGAGAAAATAAACTGATAATTAACATTGTAAAAAAACAAGAAGATAATTTCCTGTCCATATTAGGCTTCATATGAAAGCTACATTTTGAGAATCAAAAAAGATTACTATTACTTACTGAATGCCTTTAAATTCTGTTAAGGAATATTTTGTTATATTATTAATGGGTTTTGAAAGATCGCCCTGTGATTTGCAGCTCTGTTTGAGGTTGTACCACTGTGCCAGACTTTACAGCTTAAAGCTGAAAGGGGTGTTGGCATCTAGAAGCCAGTTTGGACAGTTTAAGTATGTGTATTCATTCTAATCCCTACGTGTGTGTGTGTGTGTGTGTGTGTGTGTGTGTGTGTGTGTGTGTGTGTGTGTGTGTGTGTGTGTGTGTGTGTGTGTGTGTGTGTGTGTGTGTGTGTGTGTTTTCTAACAGAGGGCCAAGAGGTGAAGGTGGGAGAGTACAACGCAATTGCTGATGTGCTGGACCTCAACACCAGCTCCATAAAGTTCCATGGTATGAAGAAGGCTAGATACAGTGCCTTGAAAAAGTATTCATGCCCCTTGAACTTTTTCACATTTTGTCACTTTGCAACCGCAAACTTAAATGTATTTTATTGAGATTTTATGTGATAGACCAACACAAAGTAACACATAATTGTTAAGTGGAATGCAAATGGTACATGCTTTACAAAAATTTAAGCAAATAAAAATCTGAAAAGTGGGGTGTGCATTTGTATTCAGCCCCCGTGTCAATACTTTATAGACCCACCTTTCGCTGCTTTTGGGCTATGTCTCTACCAGCTTTGCACATCCAGAGACTGAAATTTTTGCCCATTCTTCTTTTCAAAATAGCCCAAGCTCAGCCAGATTGGATGGAGAGCGTCTGTGAACAGAAACTTTCAAGTCTTGCCACATATGCCCAATGGGATTTAGGTCTGGACTTTGACTCGGCCATTCTAACACATCTTTAATCTAAACCATTACATTGTAGCTCTGGCTGTATGTTTAGGGTCATTGTTTTCCTGGAAGGTGAATCTCCTTGCCAGTCTCAAGTCTTTTACAGCCTCCAACAGGTTTTCTTCCAGGATTGCCCTGTATTTAGATCCATCCTTCCTCCCATCAACTCTGAGCAGCTTCCCTGTCCTTGCTGAAGAAAAGCATCCCCACAGCATGAGGCTGCCACCACCACGTTTCACAGTGGGGATGGTGTGTTCAGGGTGATGAGCAGTTACTTTTCAGCCACATATAGCTCTTTGCATTTCGGCCAAAAAGTTAAACTTTGGTCTCATCTGTCCAGAGCACCTTCTTCCACATGTTTGCTCTGTCCCCAACATGGTTTGTGGCAAATTGCAAACAGGACTTCTTATGTCTGTTTTTCAACAATGGCTTTCTTATTACTACTCTTCCATAAAGGCCAGATTTGTGGTGTACACAACTTATAGTTGCCCAGTGGACAGATTCTCCCACCTGAGCCGTGGATTTCTGCAAATGTGACAACGTTCAAGGGGCATAAATACTTTTTAAAGGCACAGTATGCATGTATATGCCTGCATTTGTGTGTGCGAGCATTGACTCTGGGACATAAAACTCACTGAAGAAGAAAAATGTATCCTGATGCACCTGATGTGTGTTTATATATATGTTAAAGGCCCATCACTTAACATCCTGAGCACTCTCCTGTGTCGTTCACTTGCTCACTTGAACCCAAACTCTGTGCAGCACACATACATACTCAGACGTACTCAGACACTACCACCACTCAGTGTAGGGACTCGCCACTCTCCTTTGTCAGCTAAATTATTTACCAGTCCATTTTTCACCCCTCCCACGTTTGCTTGTGTTGACATACTTTATAATTTGTTCGATCCCCCGGCTATTCTCCCCTTCACCACACTCTCACTCTTTCTCCATCTTCTCGGCCTTGCCCCACATAAAGAAACTCTAGGGCAGTACCATCTGAGATGCACGTTTCCACATCCCTGACCACAGTAAGTGGAGATGTGTAAGATGATGCCACTGCAATCGATTGGCACACTGGTGGGAGAAAAATAGAGCAAAAGATAAGAAAGTGCAGTCTCTAACCACAACAACTTGACAGTGGCGCATTGAGATACATGCACTCAACTACAGTAGGGGAAACCAAGGAACAGGAAATTGGTCTCAAATAAGTGGGTGTCTGCTGCAGTGTCACTATTTTGTAGTTGAAAAGAAAAAAAACGATTTGAAGGGAGCAGGTCTTAAAAAAGTGAGAGTGAACCTCACTGGAGAAAGTAAAGGTATCCAAAACCTGTGTGGTACAAATACTCATGATGACATGATAATATAGCATAAAACATTTGAGAGAGCACTTTCAGTGTTAAAATTTGTTTGAGGCTGACTCATGTTGAGAGATGGTTGTATTTTAGGTTTCTACATTATTTTTCTCATACGGCCTGAATATATACCGCTATTCACCCTCCGTCTCCCTTAGCATCCCTTTAAGCCCCCCTCCTAAAAAGCCCAGTCTGCTTTTATTGGCATGCGAGTATAATATGATGCACTTTTGCCAAGGTAGTTCTCAAGCAATGTGTTGACATACTAAGATAGGAGGTAGTATATTCTACTGAGCCTGTATGTGACATATTTTCTGTTCAAGGCCAGCCAACAAAAAACCCACAGAGTTTTCTCATTTCACAGTTTGTGGGTTGATAGGCACTCCAGATACCCAAATGAATGTGCACAAGCACTGATTGTGCCCCCTTTAAACAAAATCACACATCTTGTCTTCTTCTTAGGCAAGGAGCCCCCCAAGGACCGTACATTTGTGCGTCTGCAGCGGCGCCACATCAACGTGCCCCTCTACAGCATCCTGTCCACCATAACCATACTGGGTATGCTTATGGCAGGGGCCTTCCTGTTCTTCAACATCAAGAACCGCAACCACAGGTCAGCATTCAGCATTGGTAAAGCACTGTTTGGGGAGCCTGATAATGGGGGGAGGGGTTAGATGAAGGCTAGCTAATAAAAGTGAAATAGATAAACGTAAAGTGCTTAAGGGAAGTAAATGATGGGTTAGTGTTGAAAGGATAGTTTGGCTATTTTGAAACAGGTTCTATGAGGTACTTATCCACAGTCAGTGTTTTACCTACACTAGATGACAGTTAGCAAGGCGCCAGTTTGAAGAAGCAGACAGGAGTACCGACACAGAAGCTAAGCAAAAAAATCAGTTTCAGTTTAAGTGTACGCTATATTTAGAATATTTTTGTCACTTTACCTTGCTGTCACACAGCGCTTTCCTCCAGTTTCCACAGAAGTTCCCCCGTAACATATTGAAGTATTTTTGATGAATAGGACCTATTTTATTTTATCCTATTTCCCAATCCTCTTCTCCCTTCCAGACTAATCAAGATGTCCAGTCCCTACATGAACAACCTGATCATCCTAGGAGGCCTGCTATCCTATGCCTCTATCTTCCTGTTTGGCCTGGATGGAGGTTTTGTCTCTGACAAAGAGTTCGAAACCCTCTGCACTGTGAGTTCCCACAACACTTTTCACTAATACATACATAAAAATACATAAATAATAAATGTGCTCATTGGCTAACAAAATAGCTTTGAACATGAAGCTCAAATATGGACAATACTACTGAAGCAGTAATCATATGCACTATGCGACCAACTAAGTGAAAACAGATCGAATCTCTCTCTCCAGCTCTCTAGCTAGTATAGAGCACATTAAGTGTCTCCCCTCAGGTAGGATAACTGTGTGACTATGTAGATGCTGGATTAATTAAAGAGTTTTGATTACAGTGATAACCGGTTTCCACTGAGATACCACCCTCCCAGACACAGACACACACACACACACACACACACACACACACACACACACACACACACACACACACACACACACACACACACACACACACACACACACACACACACACACACACCAGAGTAATGGTACTGTAGGCAGGGCAGGTCTCAAGCTGCCACCACCTGTCTGAAGCTTTGCTGCAGAGCCAAAACAGAGCGTGTCACTTCAGGCGAGGTTCTACAGCAAAGGACCACAGAGGTTGATCCATTCACCACCAATCAATATGTGCTGGTCTCCTTGAGAATAGATGGTGTAATTGTTTTTTTTTTCCACTGTCTTCTTTTTTTGCTGTCTTCTTTACCCAGTGCTCTCTGTTCCTGCCTGACTTGACTTCTCTCTATATATGGTAGAGAATAGAACGTGAAGAGAGTCAGCTGTAAATGTAGCCCCTTTCCCACTGGACAAAAGAAATGCACTGACTACTTGCCATTGTCTTTAGTGGGAAAAGCTTACAGTCGGCATCCATTCCCAGGATAAATAACTCTATGAATAACTAATGAATGCAAGTCACCCAAGTGGATAGGCTCATTTTAGCCGCTGTCCTGGCACTGTGCTATGATACCTCTGTCTGTCACTTCTACCATTTCACCATTCACTTCAATCTCCGCCCAAGTAGCGCTGGAACATCCTTTCAAATTAATTGCCACCAAGTTTGAAAGAGAGACTAAGAATAAGTGAACGATATAAAAAAAAAGAAGCAAGTACCGTAATTCACACTCATTTTTGTGTATGAAGGTTAACAGTACTGTACGTGTATCACTGACAGCAGTCGAACACATATAGTATACAGAAGCACTCTGTAGCTATTTTAGGAGGTAATACTCTTTATTCAAATTCTAAGCCTTTAAAACACGTCAGCAGTGTCCTTTTGTGCCAAAGCAGTAAGAGGTCTACATCTTGTTTCTCATTAAGATGAAATGCTCTCAGGAGTGTGACAGCTTCCATGGTCCAAGACGGTCTCCCAGAGCTCCACACCTAGAGAAGAGAAATAAATCTGACAGCTTCTTATTTTTAGAATGCTTCACAAAGCTATTTTGAATGAACTTCTTGAGAAAAAATGCAAATACCTGTCAGATCAGATGTTGTTTTAAGCCTTGATCCCTAGTTAAATACATGACACAATTATGTTTGTTCCTGTTGTTCTAATAGGTTCGGACATGGATCCTCATCGTTGGATACACAACGGCTTTTGGTGCAATGTTTGCCAAGACCTGGAGGGTGCACGCCATTTTCAAAAATGTGAAGATGAAGAAGAAGGTATATTTTCTGATGAATAAATGAAAGGAACTTGATTGAAAGGGATTAAAAGTGTATTTATGGTAGTACTATTTATAGTAGAAATTCACACACGGCACAAAGATTAGTACTTTGTATGCCTCCTTGACAAATGTGCTTTGATTTTTCATTCATCTTTATTTATTTATTTTCCAAAATGAGCTGTCCACATGAATTGTCAGTATATGTATGGTGTGGTCCTTCCTGTTTATATCTGGTTCTGAACCATTTATTTTCTATCACACCATGTTGGAAGGTTGGAAGCCATTGTTGGCCAAAACCTTAGTTTATTTCATACGTAGGAGATAAACATGTCCAGGTGTGTATTTAACTTGATATTTGTTGTTACAATTATTTTACATATTGCATTTCTTGCATCCATATGCATCATTTACACATTAGGTAGGCTTACGTTGCCTGTAGGCACTGACGTGAATATTAAGTAGACTGTGAACCACGCAGTCTCTTCACAATATGATTCCATCAGAGCATATATCTACACTGTTTAACCCAAGTCTGTACCTATGCACAGTCCCATTATGTTTTTCAGACATTTGTAGTTATGTAATAAGGTAAAACATTTTTATTTTGTTGCATATTGCTGAACCTCTACTTCCCTTTGTATCGTGCGTCAGGCACCAGCCTAATTAACCCTCAAAGTTTATCTCCTACGTAGGAGATTTTTTTTTTCACTTTGCGTTTTAAGGCTTCCATAGTTGATAACTACTAGTTCATATAACCAGAGACATTCCCATACATTCCCAACATATATGCCAGACAGTCTCAAGGAAGCTGCACATGCTTTTTGAAAGCCCAAAACTGGTGTGTGGGTGCTTGTATTCACACATGCTTTTTTAACAAATACTCTGAAAGACTGGCAGTCCCTGGCACCTGCTTTTAGAATCTTCTCTGCGAAAAGAAAAAAAAACAGAAATACAAATGGCTTTTTAAACATCTGACACAATCTGTTTCACTGGCCTAGTTATATAAAGTGGTGCCGAGTGTTGTAACTATGCTTGGCCTTTTTGTATTTATAGATCTTGCTCTCCCCCTCTCTTTGTCTCTCTCCCACTCTCTCTCTTTCTCTCTCTCTCTCTCTCTCACCCTCTTGCATATCGGAGGAAGTGTGGGTGACCTGCCAGAGAGAGAGAGAGCAGGAATAGAGGGAGGAAAGAAGGATGGATCAAAGAGTGGGATAGATTGCAAGGATGTAGGAAAGTAGTGGCAGAAGGGAGAATGGAGAGACAGATGGAGGAAGGCAAAGCAGGGCAGAACAAGGGACAAGACAAACAACGTGGCACGAATGACAAAGAAAGTAGGTTGGACACTGTGAAAAGGAAAGGGAAATGTTAGAAAAAAGAGGGCAAAGGATTTATAAAGTTAAAGATAATCCATATTACATGTTAGAAGACAAAGAGCCATGACCAAGCTCTACTTTCCCAGTTTTCATTACAATTCCGCAGTCAGGTCAACACAATGTCACCACGCATTTTCTTAAGCTGTTTCCAAAGGAATGACACTCCACCTAGCCTTACTTTTTTTTCTTTTTTGATTATTGTCTCATTGAGAATTGAAGAGAGCAAACAGTTTTGCATCTCCAAACCTACTAGCATACCTGTACTGTACATGAAGATGGACGGCTTGACATCTCCCCAAAAGTGAAGCCAAAACATCTGGATCACCCCTAAGTGGCTGGCTACAGTATAGGTCAGAAATCCCACCCCCTCCCAACCTAAACTAAAAAGTCAAGAAAGTACCCATCAATTAAGATTTTCCCAAAGATGATTTCTGTCATTAGTTCTAATCGTGCTGATATATGTTCAAGTGTTCATTTTTGGGATAAGTTTAGTTTTAATTAATTCTTTGATGCTATAAATACAGGTTGAATGAAATGATTGACAGCTCTGATCAAAGCGATTGGTCGAGCGGATGCATGGACAGGACTTTGACGACGCAGCTCCACCTGATCCCTATTGCGCAGACCCTGGCTCCAAAATTAAAACACAGCGGCGCTTGTATCCGGCATATTTTGGCTTCCCTTTTGTACAGTGGGAGGAAGTGGAGCCGCGTCGTCCATCTTTATATATAGTCCATGCGTCATAGCCAAATATCACTGCTCAGTTGTCCTTCTCCCAGCCTCTTCCCCTTGCTAATAGAGACAAAAATATTCTTCAACTTTTTTTCAGAAGCAGTATTTACCCCTACTGCATACTTTAGCCCTTAAACCTCAAGGTGTATTCTCTGTTGGTTCATGGCCTGGGTCTGTTTTCAGGACACACAAATGCCTTGCACTTCCTCCACACTGATTGAGTGCAGGTGCTTTGGCTTTAGTTGAGTGATAGTTTCTGCTGGTGCATTGAAATCTCTGTCAACTGCTGTCAGGGGGAGAACAAGCACAAGAGTTAGCCATCTTTTCAATCTTCAAACTATGGGGCTGGAACTGCCTCCCCTAGCCTTCCCTCCACCTTTTTTCCTTTACACTGGGAGAGCACAGATTGTAAATCAGGAGTGTGTTCGATAAGGGTTCCACACGGCGGACTACGGCCAGCAATCCTTCACTTCATAAAGAGCTTGGTGCTGGAGACTGTGTGTGTGTGTGTGTGTGTGTGTGTGTGTGTGTGTGTGTGTGTGTGTGTGTGTGTGTGTGTGTGTGTGTGTGTGTGTGTGTGTGTGTGTGTGTGTGTGTGTGTGTGTCTGTGTGTCTGTGTGTGCGTGCGTGTGATGCGGACGGGAGGGCTGTCAATCAATCCTTCTCCTAATACACACTTTCCCTAGGCCACTGTAACAGCTATTTCTCAGTCTGCCTATCTTGGGATTTACTGAGTACTCCTTAGTGACACATTGCTGAATGCACATTTCAACACACATGCACACACACGGGACAAATCTAAACAAACACACAGAAACGGAAGTGTTTAGTTAAGTAGAAATATCTACATTTTGTTCATGTCTGTGGAATAATATGCATATATACACATCAAAACTTTAGTGAAAGATGCAGCAGCACCACACACACATGCGGTTTGGACACACGCGCGTGCCAGATGCAGCAGTTTCAGTAGGCAGCCACCACACACTGCTTGAGCGTCTGGTCTGACCCGGACGTTAGTGTCACATTACTTACTGGATCTTGATAGATCAGTAGTAGTATGCTACCTACGGCACTTAAACTCTAATTATGTTACAGTATCACAGCAGTAACAGCTAGCCTTTGGCTTTGTTGGTTTACACTATATAGTCGATGTATTATAGATGGAAAAATTACAACCAATTCAGTTTTAAAAGATAATGTACATATAGTTGAGCGTGAAAGCTAATTTTTGACCTTGAAAGCAGTACTTTCAAGTTAATTTAAACAGTAACTTTCAGAGAAAAGATCTCATGGGCAGTTGTGGAGAATAGAGAGACATGTTTATTTCTATATTCTATTCCTAATCATGTCAGGTCAGGGTCATGTGCACAATCAACGTTTAAAATGATTTGGTCTTTTTGTTAATCGAAATTATAAGTAGCCATAGAGACTAGACTAGACTAGACTAGAAACCATGTATGTATGTCAGAGTGCCAGCATTACTGTATGAACAACAAAACCACTACATAACACTTCAGTTGATTTAGAGTCATTATGTAGTTTGTCTAGCAGACTCAGTAGGCAGAGTAACATATTACAGTTGGGCAGATGGTGGTTTGCTATTCTTAATTTCTCCAGAATATCACACTTGCATGTCTTTGTTTCAATCAGAATAATGGAATATTTGTTTGTGTTATCAGAAAGATTTGACCAGAATAAATGTAACATACATGTCTCTTTATTGTTTTTTCCCCGTTGGCTTTAAAGGCCATTTCCCTGTCCTGCTCTGCTTCTATCTTCCACCCTGAAGCATTGCAGTATTTCTACAAGAAATGTCCCTCGTCTAGCCTTGCCTATATTTGTTCAATGCCAGCACCATCAAAAGACACCAGATCAAAAAACAACCCCCTCATGCATCTCTTCCTGAGCCCACCAGCGGATGAAAGCCTGTGTGAGACCACTGTGCTGCATCTAGGCAATGTGATGCTCTCCAAACACAGGCCAGCCGGTGTTCCCTGACCTTTCCTTTGATCTGCCGTTCCACACAGTCAAATGCTATTATAAATAAAGATCACAAACAGGTCATGGCTTTCATCCCTCTAAAGTTCATGGTACAAATGAGGAGCTTTGGTGGTCCACAGCGTTGGGTCTTGTTTGGTGCATCTTTTCCACATTCTCTGACCACAAGGTAACAAAATCATGGCTTGCCAGTGGCCTATTGACAGACTACGTAAATGTCCGCTAGTTGTGCAGCCTGCTAAATATACTACATGTGCCACAGTGTAAAACAAATTCTGAACCGAGTCTTGGTCTTTTGGACTTATAGTTTGGCTGGTTTCCTATCCTAGTAGGTGGTTAATTGCAGATAAATGCATTGTAATTACTCTGTGATTAGACGTTAGAATGAAACCAGCAGGGCTCCAGGTTCTAAGATGGGATAAGAATCACATAATTACAGTGGTCAATAAGAAATGTTGTCTGAAATGACTCTATAGACACATACAATTATTCTAACACTAGCAGGTGTGTTCTGTTGGGCTAATGGAGGCTGCTTATCTTGTTTCCCCCCTCCAGATCATAAAGGACCAGAAGTTGTTGATCATCGTTGGTGGGATGCTGCTTATCGACTTATGCATCCTCATTTGCTGGCAGATTGTGGACCCACTTAAGAGGACTGTGGAAGAATACAGCTTGGAGGTCAGTGTGCATTCTGATGTTTTTTTATTACATCTCATTGACACTTGTGTTACATTGTGATTTTGTTTATGATGATATAACATGATTTGTCCTAGCTGGGGGAATCCCAGGGACACAGATTATTACTATAAATGCCTGTGTATTTGGAGTTTAGGCAAATAAAATGTCGGCCTTAGGCTGTATCACGAGCATCTTTGTTATGCTTGTTATTTTTGGGTCAGGATGTGAGCAATTGCTGCCTCCTGCTCTCATCCCATGGCCGGACATTTGCCAGCTTGGATGTGATACTTTGGCAAAGCCCGTTGGAAAAGAGACACTTGGCATCACTTTCTCTTCACTGGAGAGGTGGTGTGGTGTGGAGTAGAAATGAACTCTGCTCTGCCGTGATTGGTTAGAGTAGACTCAGATTTTCTGAGATTGGTACAGGGTTAGTGTTAGCTGTGCACCCAATTGGCTAAAATGAACATACTGTAGTTTTGGCATTAGAGTTTGATGTGTGTGAAGTGTGTGACATATTAGCACATTACTGTCAGTGGTAAATTAGAAAGGCACAACTGCACATTTATTTTCCCAAAGGATTTAGTCACATTGGTTAAAGATTGTGTTTTTTCCGCTGTCATATTTCTTTAGTATTAAATATTATGCAGTATGGCTTCACTGTTTGGTACATCTGTCTTTCTGTACAGCTTAACACTAAGACGGTGAGTTAAATGTTTGAGTAAGGAAGATTTTTAGCTGCATATATTTAAATAGATTTGAGAAGCCTTTTGTGTTTGTTTTGTTTATGAGAATATCAGCTCATGCTGTTAAATAGATAGTTCAATGTTCCACTGGTTAAGCATAAGAGGCGGCAGAACTCCTCAATCTACTAAATTGTTACATAAAAAGACAGGCTTGCATTAGGCCAAGGGCAGCTAATGTGGTGTAATGGTAAAATGGGTTATAGAGCTGGTTCAGTGAAGGATACTGTACAATTGGGATGGGAACTGTATGTGTGTGTGACACTGAGCTGTTAACAATGAAATTCACTTCATGAAGGTATGCCTGGCCACTGCCATGAAACAAAAACAATACTGAGGCAAGACAAATTCAAGAGAAGACTGATGTTCCCCTAAATGATTACAGTACTTCACACTCAAACACATTTTTGCTCAAGAATTCGAGGTAATATGGGTGATTAATTGATATCTAAATGATAATTTTGAGGGTGAAGTTTTCCTTTAAGTGTATTGGATATGTCCATGTCACTGGGTGTGTTGAAGTTACAGTAACATTATTTTACAAGGATTCTACTGGTATATCTCGTATATTATTCCCTTTATGGGCGGACAAATATCTCAATGGAAAATAATAGATTACATTTAGTTTACTGATGCTGCTCACCACTGACAAGCAGGTCCTATTATTCCACTGCAGCAGAGATTAAATCATCTGTCTTTGAAGACCACACACTATGGATACTGCCAAGTGGAGCTTTGCCATAATGAGTTGTGTTTAAAGTCCCCTATACTACATACTATATGTAGGCCATTAGACTGTTTACTGGCTCCCAAGAGACCAAAGTCTTCAATCATCAGAAATCGACAGCATTGGTTGTATCCTCATTGACCCTTCTACTAAACAGAGGTTCTTAAAAGGTTACTGCAGTGGAAGGCAGAGTCTGATGCTAGATTTTCATGGAGACTTCTTTTGATCGTATAGAATGGATTTTCATGTTGTTTGCTTGCCTGTTGCCAAGGTCCTGCGGGGGATGGAAGGGTGGCTGACACCGTCTGACACCCAGATTTGACTTTTCCATGTCTTCAGTTAAATGAAAACCCTGTGAAGTGATAAACAGCCCTTATCTAAGAGTACTATGAGCAGGTCAGCTGTTCTGAGGTTATTTTTTCTGTTTTAGTCCTTGATGAAGAGATTCCTGAGGGAAAACTCTGTGGAAGAGTGTAGTGCAGAGATGAATGATATCTTACCAGACTTATTTACATTCTTGTGCTCATTATGGTGTACATTGAAGGTATACTTAGGACATTTGTACAACTCAAGACAAAGCCATATTTCTTTTGTGATGATAGCCGCTTATATATTTAAGCCTGCCTAAAGGGTGTAGCAAAGCCTTGCTTAACATATTCACTTGTGAATGTTGTCAGTGTATGCAGTCGGGTCTTCGTGGCAAATTCTCAGCCACTAAGCCCCTGGCCAGGGGAGAGTTGTGAATATATTAACCACTCAGTATAAGAGTCTGCCTCCCCCCTGGGGTTGTGGATCTGCATGCCTGGGCTAAGGCAGAGCTCCACATGCCTGTCTGCCTGCCATGCCCAGCCTGCCAGATTTCCAGCACCAGCAGCAGCAGACCCTTGGGGCTCTGCTGGGGGAGAGGCAGCATGGGTCTCTTCTGGGCCTCCAGGCTTTTCAGGTGGGACCAGAAACCAGATGGCAACCCAAATACCCAGAAAGGGGGTTAGGACGAGAGTGGAGCAAGGGAAAGATGAAGACACATTAGAGACAAACAGAATGTTTATGGTGATAAACAATATTAGGCATATTAGCAGAGACGGAAGACAGTTAGGCCTCGTTCAGATGGACATCGTCGCTGCATCAAATAACACAACCTCCTGCTGTATTGGCGAAGCAGGGGCAACTAATGAGTCAAACTGGACTCACTGGATCTTATTTAATCTTCTCTCCGTTACCTGTAGTGACATGCCCTCATCAACATATCCCATGCTCTCTAGAAATAGGGATGATTGGTTGAGTGGGTAAGGAATGGGTCCATGGAGGATGGTCTCCATAGAGCTCAGGAGCCCTGGCTCTGACTGACTAACAGTAATTGGTACAAGAAGAAGGACCATTAGTTACCCAGTTTTCTGTGAACTCACATCATGCTAGGACACATCTCCCCTGTGACTTCCCTTTATCTGTTCTCTGATTCATTTTTTTCCTTCCGTTTCTGTCTTTATCAGAACCCCCCCTTGCATTTCCCTTCCCCCACTGTGGAGGATTGGGAATAACCTGACCTTGGGTTCACAATGATGTAACTACCTGCTGTACCCAAGGGTATGCAGTGTGACAACATGGTGTTATTGAACTGTCACAGTGCTCGCCGGCCATCACATTTGTCTTTACAGTAGAGGTAGTTGCTTTTTGAGTTCAGAGTGTGAAGACACTCAGGAATGATCATCAATGTGTGTGTTTGGGAGAGAAACGTACTGTAGTATCCTGAAGTGGGTTCCACCATATCTATTCTGTGGTCACACATACAGGTACATCCAAAGAATTTTAATTCGGTAACTGGCTTTAGTTGAGATTCTGTGTAAAATGATCTTGCTCATGCCATAAAGGCAAGATTTACCCTGTGGAAAGTCCATATTCTGCATTACAAGGGGTGAACCCCCTGCTCTGAATCCAGCAAGCTAAGCTTAATGAGCTATCATTAGCAAAACTAGGGCATCCCCCTTTGCATGCTTTATTAGCATTAGCAAGAAGATGAAACTGTAAAGAGGCTGACAATAGATCTTTGGGGAACGCTTCATAAAACTTGACTGATTTAATACCCTCCCAAATAAAAGTAAAGAAGGGCCAGAGATCATGTAGGGAGTTAAGTCTTTGAGACTCTGAAATGAGAGCAGAGTGACCCCAGAGTCTTATTTTAATTACAGTATGCAGATAATACGCGTTCGCCAGAAATGACTTGTGACCTTGACATTGTCCCCAACCTCTTTAAACCGCGCCTGGCCTCTGATCTGCACTTCAAAATGTACTGTACATAAAACACACTTACATGCTAAATTCAATAAAAATGGTGATAAGATTAAAGACAACTTGGCCAAAATGGTAATTGCAACTTCATCCCCTCTCCCCGCTTCTTTATACTGGTCCGACCCCAAATCCTAATGGCATCCTAATTTTCTGCGTATCAGTGTCTTTCTTTCCCAGAGAGCTTAACGAGAGCAGGAATAACTCTGGCTGCTCCAGGAACGTCCTGGGAATGCTGATGGAGACGTTTGGCTGCAGTGAGCAATTAGATCCATTTTGTGGCTCGTTAATAATTAAGCATTTGTTAATGGCGTGGATGTTTCAGCAGCAGGGAAGGCTGCTGGTTTCCATTAGATAATAAGCCTTGCAGTACACACACACATGTATTGAAGCATGTGAGTGTGCATGTGTGTAGATTGTTTGTGTGATTGCTGTACTTTGTATACAGCATGTGTGTGTTCATGCATATGACCTTGTATGTATGTTGCAGTCCGTGTACATTTGGTGTGTGTGTGCCCACTCATGCATGGATGTGCTTTTGTACGTATGCCTCTGTGTTTACATACACATTAACGCCGTCTTTTTGTTGTCCTGGGCATTGTCTCCTGCATAATGAAGGACAAATTGTCGAGAAAGGATGATTAGCATTCCGGTGGATCCTGCCTCAGACCCCTCTACACTAGTCTGTCCTCCCCCCCAGCCCGCACCCCACCCACCCATTTCTCTGTCGTTTATCCCAGCTTGGAAGGTGCTGCGAGCAGCGGCAGGCAGGCAGGCTTATATTGCAGTGTGGCATTACCATGGCAACGGCCGTGGTTTATGACATCCATATCGCAGGGACTCGCACTGTTGATCCATAAGACAAAAACATTGTGGGTTAGGGTATGCACTTCAGTATGGCGACACATGCAGAGAAGATCTATATAGAAATGCATGTGCTTGGCTGATAGATTATCAATGACTTACTGAAGCAGAAATGGTGTATATACACAAACGCACTTATGCATGCATATTCCCAGTTTAGGAGCTCTCCCTGAGATTTCTCTCTGCTTCCCTGTCTGTGCCATCCCCACCTGTATGCAGTAAGGCAAGGGGAGAGAGAGAGAGGGGGGAGGGAGAGGGGGAGTTTTAACCCAGTGCTTTGACAATGCACACATCTGTTTCCAATATCATATCACTACAGTAGCAAGCCGACGTATGACTCACTACGAGCATTTAATGTGGTCATATTCCTTTTTATGAGCTGATGAAATGATGGTGAAATGATGGCCTCAGATATGAGGTAGCCATTTTTTAACTTACTGCATGCAAACACATCTAAAGTGGCTGTGCTTAGATTACATTGGTATTTCTCTTGGGGAGAGGCTGTGAAATACCATCTGCTCTCATAATATTTACATGCACTATTTTAAAAGGATGGGGAAAATCATTGTCAAGAACACAATTTGTGAAAAAAGATGGGCAAATCATTGTATTTAACATATATGCTGTAGGCAACATATGAGAAGGATATTTTTTTGCATCTGATGGTATTGCTATTAATAATTACGTCAGAACAAGTTGACAGGAGATACCTGCTATTGATTGTTCTTCGTGTTATATCCTGACTCTTTTATACTACTCACTATTCATGATGCCAATTTTGTGTTTTTACTGTTTGTAGTGCTACTAGCAATCAGCTTCTTTTACACAGGATATTTAAGTTCTATTCAGCTATAGCTTGATCACACCTGCACCTTAATTTCAAGATTAAAGCAGCGACAGTAACGCAATACATGGATATTGGGTTATCTATATTTAAGCTTAAATGTAAGAGAAATCTTTCCTTCACCCTTCTTTTCGGTCCATCTTCTTCTTTTCACTTCTAATGGCAATTTTTACCAGAGTCCTCTTGCAGACCTGCTAACACACTCTCTGCTGCTTCCCCAGGTATGAGGTTTTCTCACATTGAATCCCCTCTCTTTTATTTATTGTGTTTTCATTTGCTTACTTTGGAACTGTCTCTCTCTCTCTCTCTCTGCTTTCCACCTTTGCCATCTATTTATTTCATTCCTGTTGTCTCTCTGTGTGACGTTTCTCCGTTGGAATTGTGTTACCAGCCTGTTCTCTATTTGCAGACAGCTTCTTATTCTGCTTGCACCCATATTGCTTTACCCCTCTCCTGCTTCTCCTTATTTGGCCAGCTCATACCCCATGGGAGTGCGCTGAAAAAGCTTAGAAAATCGAAAACAAGCTTGTGACAGCTGTACCGGTGGGCAAGACTTAGGCTGACCGGAAATATTCCCTTTCCTTTTTCCTACATTTTTCTCCACCTCCCCTTCTCTCTTTCTCTCTTTACCTTTCCCTGGCTTTGATTTTCCTTACACTATCCTCCATCTCCTGCTCTATCAATTTTCCAATTCCATGTCACCTCTTCAAAGGGTGGGAAAGAGACACCGAGCCGTGCCTCCACGGGTGTCGGAAGGGTGAGTTGGAGAAAGTGTAACCAAAGGGAGTGAGACTTGTGCCAGCAAAGTTCCCCCTAGCCTGACATGTGTCCTTCAATAGGAGTCTATGTGGGTCGAGATCAGCAAGGCAGAGTGCATGTACAGATGTTTGAGATCACAACAAAGAACTGTACCAGTTGGATATGGTTCATAGTGACTATTCCTTTACCTTTGCAATCAAAAATATTGTTTTAAAAACCTCCTCCTGATGGGTGGGCTTCGTAAACCATACCAGGACTAATCAGAAACAATTTTGATACAATACCAAATTTGCATTTCCCTTTCACAAAGATCATGTTTTTTTATTGTTTGCACTCTGACTGAGTCTCCTGCAGCACAACTCATCATTTTTCAATCTCAAATGTTGATATATTCATATGTTCTGAATCCCCCGGCCAAGGATTTTCTTGGTCGACCAGTGGTTGTCATTTAGAGTAGTTAGTCAACTAATTGACGTGTGTGTGTGTGTGTGTGTGTGTGTGTGTGTGTGTGTGTTTGGAGAAGGCGATGCCACCTCTATCCTTAACATACATAGCCTATTTATTTATTTATTCATGTGTTTGTAACTATTATCATAATGTGTGTACTGTCTAGTGAGACATAACAGGCTCTTTGTCAATATTTGGATGCTGTGTTGTTTTAATCAGTATTGGTCATTCCAAACAAAACAATAAAATGTGTGTGTATAGCCTCAGCGACTGAATAACATAGTTCAACATAATTAATGACCATTACTGCCTGTTAATAACACTGGCAAATGATCTCAACTTCTTATTCTGAATGTGTCAGAAAAAATCCACAGAAGTCTGTCAGAACGGGCCGCCATGGGCAGGTAGCTGGGCTAACGTTACTTACAACTTTAAGTTGGTAGTTCATGTTCGTCTCGGACGAGGGATAAGAAAAAAAATTCTTGCAAAGTTTGCATGTGACCTTCTTGGCGGTTATCCTTGTTCTTTTCAAAGTGATCCCATATTTTAGACATCTTTCCCGACATGACTGACTAATGGTTAACTGTCTAACCACAATATCGAAGGGACGCGGCTCAAAAAATGTTTTTTTTTTTTCTTCCTGCGACCGAAATTTTGGTCGACTATTTGGGGGCAGCCCTATCCTGAATACAACAAATATTTGAAGCACATTACTACAACTAGATTATCTTGCAGTGATAACATAAGCTGAGTTTGTATTCATGTGCATCTTGTACACACAACTATATACAGTAGGCCCCAATAGAATTATATAATAATGGGTGGAAAGAGTGCTGTATAGCAATCATGGATTGGTGTTATATGAAGGTGAGTAATTGTTCACTGCGTTAAATGACCAATCTCTTTTTATATAATGACATTAAGTGAAACTTAAACCGTCCAAAGATGGAAGAAATACATTGAAAATGTGAACATCTTTGGTATGCATCGGAAATGATAATGTAATGTAACAGTAATGTAAATTATATTTGGTTTGTAGTGTTTTTGCACAAAAATGTGTACACCCCTGTATTCCATGAATACTGCAGTTATACTCACACACACACACACACGCACACACACACACACACACACACACACACACACACACACACACACACACACACACACAGACACACACAGACACACACACACACACACACACACACACACACACACACACACACACACACACACACCTGCCCACGGTGTTGTTACTCCCCCTCCTCCTGCTCTCTCACACAGGTCTTACACTGCAGTCAACTGTTGATTGTGTGAATACCATCTGAAGGACACAATGCTCTTGTTTCACTAATAGCCTGTTCAGTGAAAGCAGGGCGGAAAATAGTCCTGTTTACATTTAATTTCATCTAGTTAAAAAATATATGGATGGTATTTTTGGAAAAATAAATATATACAAATTGAATTAGTCCCAGTCTCATCCCTTTTTAACTTAGATTTGGGTAGATTAAGCAAGGTCTGAATTGAATTACAAAGGGATTTATCCAGGAGTAATCATATTCCCAATGACAGAGACAAAGATGTGAGATGACAAGAACCGAGAATAATAATAAAGAATGTATTCTGTAGAATGAAGAACAATGTCATCTGCAGCATTATTCATGCAGCAGGAACACTGCTGAGATGGTGCTAAGATGAGCTGCGAGGCTTCTTTGTTAGCACTGAGTAAAGCACTGGCTGAGATCAATACCTTTTCAAAGTAAACTGGGTCATTAAGGGATAACCACCACCCACCTAGGCCTTTTCTTATCGACAAGCTCCGGAGGAAGGAAGGAAGGGAGAGAGACAACATAAGGGAAGGGAAGGTTAAATAGAGCTCACACATTCTTTGCGATTTGTATGGCTGGATGAGTGTCTGAGAGCTGGTCTATCCCAAAAGCATGTTTATGCATTGTTATGGTTAAAGTAAGGTATTGTTTCTGCGTGTGTTGCATTATTAGATTACATCAAGTTCTAGTGTTGTGGCGAATGTAAGACGGGGCTCAAAGTAGCTGCATTATTAACTACCCTAGAAGCCTCCATTAGAAGAGTCTTAGTTGTAATGATAATTCTGCTGATATAACATGAACCACCTGAAAACCACCTCAATATAACAATTTCAAATTAGAGGCACCTCTATCAGTCTATTTGGCAATCCTATTTATTCATAGCCATTTCTGCACTTATTATGCATGCTTATACTTTATGGCGAGCACAGAGCAGCATGGTGCCTCTGACATTGGCCTGTTATTTTGAAGCCCTCCAAGGTAAGCTTAAGTGTGTCATAGGTGTTACCTTGGGGGATATCCGCTTCTGTTTATAGTCTTGCCCAGCCAGCACAGGGAGTCACGACTTCACTCCACATGAAAGGACAAAAAACTCAACCTACATAAAGAGTGCTGCATTGTGATCATTGTGTGATTCCAAAGCTGGATTCTTCTTATTTTTACTTTGTAGCTATCAGCTTTTTCTTGAACATTATGAATTTTGTTACGCATCAGAAACCAGAGGAGAAAAGGAGACAGAAGAGGAAAAATAATCTTTTAAAATAAGACACACATTAAAATACAAACAATTATGTGTATTACATGAATTTTAAATTCCTTTCGAAATGTTTAAATTTAGTTGAAGTAGAAAGTAGAAAAAGAGAAATAAAGGATTTTTCTCTGAGCTGAAAGCCGCAGCTATGGATCTTTTCAATGGAATTCCATTGCTAGGCAACAGCCTAGGTCCTTGTTAATTTCCTCTCTAAAACCTAACATTGACAAATCATCTAAGAGAAAGACATATGGTTGTGGGCACTGTCACAGCCAACAGATGAGATTATTTAAAGCTGCCTTTCCATCAAACACTTTAAATATAGTAGTAACCTTTTGAACCATACGTAACTTGTACGGACATGTACAGTACATAAACACTAGGTCTGTTTTGTGTTTCCAGTAGAGATGCACCTATTTATCTACAGAACATTGGTATATACTGTTATTTGCCTTGTTGATTGCCAGTGGCCTATCAGCAAATAACATGTACTAACGGCAGTGGACGATGTTTGTGTTTTTTTTGCGGTTGGACAACAGTCTTCAGTGGGGAATAAGTCACTGACTGACACGATGCGAGCAATGGTGAATGATGTAAGTGGTCAAAGCGTGCTGAGCATGTGTGATTTATTTACAGTGTGAGAAAATGTCGGCCGTGTGGGAGTATTAAACCATGCCAGTGAAAGATCAACAATGTAAACTGGCACCCGCAAGACTCCTTGATAACTACAGCATTTGAGAAAGGGAGAAAAGTCTCCATGAACAGCAGGACAGCTAAAGAGATTTCTAACAAGGTGATGGAGTTCATTACATATGTCCAACCATTCTCTGTTGTGGAGGATATGGTGTTTGAAAGCTTCAAGCTCCCGAAAATCTACAATGTTTTGGCCACAAACATTCATGAGCTAACATTACTGCAGAATTTCATAATCGGTGCATCCCTAGTTTCCTCCACAGACGGTACTCTTAAATGTAGGTGTGGTTGTTACAAGTTGGTCAACCACACAAGTAGCATGTTGCTTTTAGTTTTGACACTTCCTCCTGCATTGCTCGAGGTTGGACGGGAGCCGTGGACAACTGTGCTCTGAGAAACAAGCTGAAAAACCTTTTCATTCCTCACTGCTCCATCCAGCTCTCACTTTATTACCTCTAAACCGACAATGCATTGGAATTTTTGCTCCAATTAACGGACTGCAAGTGTTTCTAGCTCTGCCATTTAGTATCGGATCAGTGTGATATGTACCTCAACAGAGGATTTGAATGGACATGTAAAAATAACTCATCTGTAACTACATTTGCAACTGGCCAGTGTTCCCACATTAGGTTAAAGAACTTGTGTCATTTTAAATCAGTTTAATACAGATCTTAAAATGAATTCTCTGGTGGTCAGGAATGTGAGAGACATCTTTAATGCTAGATCAGGGCAGTCCCACCTCCAGTGTTTCTATATTTAGAGTTGCATTTAGTTGCACTTATCTTGCAGTCAGTGATTTTACCCCTGCAATGGTTCAGCAAGTAAGCATGTTCAAGTTGTTCAAAAGTTTTAGAGCATTTTGATGTTTGTTGGGATTTTGTTTTGCCTTGGCTAGATCTATGCTTCCATCTATTTTGAGAGGGAAAGACAAGGGGAACCTGGATATCTAGCCAAGTCAACACAGATGTCAGTTTGCACAGGATTTCATCATTGGAGAATATTTACACAGTATGTTTTGCCATGCTTTGGCAATGCACTGTTATTTGTCTTGTGAGGGACAACAGTGTACGGTATGTGTAAGCTGACAGCGTTATCAGTGAATCATGCAGCAAAGCACTCTCAAGGACTGCTTCAGAGGTGCACTGTTTGTTGACAATCTAGCTGGTAAATTGGACATGTGGTTGTGCATGGCTGAGCCTGTTCAAGTGAATCTGTCGAAAACGGAATCGGGTGGCAATACCTACCTTCTCTTACTTTCTCTCCATCTGTATGTGCTGCATGATCTCTCCCTCCCTCCCTGTCTCCTTTCACCTCTGTGTAAATCTTTCTCTCTAACACACTAAATTACCCCCGACCTCGACCATCACCAGCACCTCTTTTTTGCTCTCCTCTCACTTTTCGCCCATCTCTTTTTTTTCCCCCTGCTCTTCTCCTGCTGCTCCCCCGGACTGTAGTTGCTAGGCAACAGCTGATTGAGCATGAGGGGTATGCAATTGACCACTTAGAAGTCTTCCAAATGAAAAGTGGTGTCAAGAGTTCCCACAGTTACAGCTAAGGCTTTATCCAGTGTATACTGAAAGTGGACACTGGATATTGTACTGTATGTATACGTGTGCACATACATGCACACATACACACACTGGAGGATGTGTGTCGTTTCTGTTTGTTCATTCGGTTGTTCAACATGGACTTTTAATTATAGAATATGTAGTCATTATAATATCTAATATCACTATCTGATATCTGATCTCACTCCAACACTCGTATACACTTTGCCATGTTAACCAGATTCCACTTCTCCCTTTTATTTGTATAAATAATGCCGTCCAGCTCTCTGTTTCCCTCTTTCCTTTGCCTCTTGTCCCTTCTCACATTTCTTCTTTCATTCGGGCCTTATCCACTCTCTCTATTGTCCTCTCTCCCGTTGTCTCTCTTTCATACCAGAGACACCCTCCATCAGTGACCAGACACATCCATCAATGTTCCTCCTCCTCTGCTCATCCACAGCCCTGAGGATTCCATTATGGCTCAGCTGCTCAAACACACACACACACACACACACACACACACACACACACACACACACACACACACACACACACACACACACACACACACACACACACACACACACACATACACACATACACACATACACACGCACACACACACACACACACACACAGTTTAGGGAAAGGCAGCTCTATCTCATCTGGCCACAGGCGTAGACATGATTAGTTAGAGACTCGAGATAGTGATGTAGCTCTTGATGATGGCGATGAATTTGTATGTGATGATGATGATGATGATAATGATGATGATGGTGTTCCCAGAGGCAGTGAGGTGATGATGAGGTACACTTAGACACAAATGTTTCTCGCAATTGTTCAGCCCCTCCATCCATTTGACCACCATTAACCTCGTTATCACTCAGAAAGCTGTTTGAGTGAGCAGCCCTCAAACCTTTAACTTATCCCAACCAGGGGCTTTTCACTGAGTAACCTTTTAGTTCATTGGGGATTTATTTTCATTTTTTCATTTCACATTCTTACATAGTATAATATATTCTGTATTACTGTAGTTCTTTTATCTGTATACAGATAATACTGAAACACTGGAGGATATCTTACAGTTATTATTGAAACCCAGTTTAATGGGCAACAGTAGAGCGCACATTTAAAGAAAAAGACTGAAAAAGAGACACAGAGAAAGAAGTTTCATTCAACCTTGCTAGGGCGTTACAATAAAGTTACTTTTTTTCAAATCCATTTGCACCATTAAAGCTGAAATTGGAAGTTGTTTTTTTCATATTTGCTAAAAGTGCCAATAGATCCCAATGAGACACACTTTAAAAAAAGTAATGTGCCTCTCTCTGTCTGCTTCTAATGTCATCTGCTAGATCTACTGAACCTGGCCAACAGCAAAGCAGAACAGAGAAGTCACTGATGCATTGTCAATAACTGCTCTGAACTCCAATCATAACTAGAAACCAAGCAGTGCTGTTCAAATTTGACTTGATATTATGCTATTGTATTAAATATATGTAGTGGATTTTTCAGCAAATATATACAGAAAGTTGGATTAATATGTGATTTGTAAAAAAGAGGATGTTCTTATTTTACAGATTATACGCACAGAGTGGGGGGTCTGCCCTTGGACAGACACCCCAAGCAGTTGGTAGTTTACAGTGACCCTTCGATTCCCAAGCCAAGTTCCCACAAACTGAGCTACTGCGGCTCCCAATGACCACAGCAGTTGTCCCCTTTGCTGCTAAACACTACTCTTCATGTTGACAGCATGAGACAGGATAGAAAGACCAACCGATTGCTGTCACTAGTGCTGTGCCAAGGATACTATATGACCTTTGCTGGCTTACCACGCAGCACTTAGCCAAGCTGTAAGTAATGCTGCCAGGCATTGAACCAGGTGGAGGATTGCTTTTTACCCCTCTGTAACATCCAGGAGCCTCAATCAATGTGGTACCTTGACAGACTTTAGTGCTGACTGGCTTAGCACAACTTTGTGTGTTTAAAAATTAGGAACAAATCTGTAACTTTTTTGGGTAAATGGGAACACATCTAGGGCCTGTTATGTGTCATTTATGGTTATTTTATTCTACCTCTTTTTTGACAATGTGCTTGGCACTCAATCAGCACATAAAACCCAAAACAACATGAGTAGCTCAGTGATATATCACACCTAACTGTTGTCATTTCATGTAGCTGAAGATGTTTTTCTAAAATACATTTTTCACACATAATGAATAAGGTCAGTATTTTCTTGTATGTAATAAACGACAAACCACAGTTAAAGATTCATGAATATATTAGCAGCTGTGTGAGTTGAGAACTGTGTTATTGCTGCATCCACCGGCAAGTATTTTTTCGCCCTCATTCCTAATTACTTTTCACATGAACTCACAAGCTGTTGCATGCACTCATACCGCACTGACGCAGCACTGCCTCTGCAAAGCTGCGTGCACCTCAAGGACGAAGAGGCACCGCTGAGAGACTTTTGTGCCTCAATGCCACTGTGTGAGGGGAGGGGTCAATTGGACAAAGGTTAATCACTGATACCACACACACACACACACACACACACACACACACATAGATAAACACACTAAACTCACACACACTGCTCCTAGGAGTCAGATATAGGAGACCACCAAGGTCGCCCAGTGATGGGGGGAGATGAGAGCACTTCGCCACTGCTTGAACAAAGTACCAGCGCTGCCTCAGCACTATGAGCCCAGGAATACAAATACATTCAGCTAAGTGGAAGAGTTCTTTTACACAAGACCTTGAGCCTTGGGCACACTGCAGACTTTACACTAACAGTATAGAGGAAAGATAGGAGGACAGGGAAAGAGTGATAGGGGACTCAAGGAGACTCAAGGGAGACGAGTGGAAGAAAAGCAAGAAGGAAGGTAAAGAAAGGGCAGGGGAAAAAGAAGGATCAAAAGAGAGAGGAGGAGGGAGCTACAGGGAGCGTGAAGTAGCCAAAAACAGAGAGAGCTGCCAGCACAACAGCTATAACTACTGAGATAGAGACGTAAGGGGAGATGAAGTCGAATATATGTGATGAGAGACAGTGTGAGAGAGAGGGAGAGAGGGGAGAATAAGGGGTGTCATGGCTACTTATCATCACACTGCCGAGGGTGACATTGATTAGCACTTGCCATCGGCAGGGAGCCTGTGAGCCAGTTGATGGGAAGGTCAGATAATTAAACCCAACGCCGCCGCCGCAACAAGCTGGCACTATGCCAGTCTCCTTTCCGCCTTGTACTCTTTGGAGTCGGACAAACTGTTGTTGTTTATGTTTTTGCTTACTGGTATTTGTGTGATAAGTATGTTGAAATGTGTGGGTGTAGGTGGGTATACGCGTGTACTTGGAAGGCATGCAGAACATTTAAGAAACGACTCTGGAAAACTACTACAACTGAGGCGTGCTACCTGGTTGAATTTGCTGATAATGTAGGCATTTTGAATATTAAATGACATGATCGATGGCAGCAAGACCAGAGAGAAAACACATGCTGTGTGAACAATTTATATACGCAACTGTTAGGTGGCTCTCGCTTTTTTTGGTTTGTCTGACCATTGGGAAATGCCCAGCTGATGTAACTCAGTCCTCCGGAGGGATATGTTTCCTTTGCAGGTTTACAATTTCTCTCCGTCAGTTGTGATTGTATATATGTAGTAAATAGTCGGCCATTCTCTCATCTGTTTGTGATGTGATGTTGAGACAGATATGTTCTGACCCATCAAACTAATGTATTGGGTGTTTGTTTGCGTGCAACCTGTGATTTTATGCCCTGTCATTTCCAAAGTCGACTCTTCAAAGAGCCAGAAATGAGTTTCTTTGTCCCTGTGAGTGGAGCACAGTGAGATTGGATTTGACCCTCGTGAATTTTCCACTTACTTTGATCTAAGCATGGATCTTTTTTTCTCTTTTTTTTAAACCAAGCCTGTACACTTTTTTGCTGTCAGCTTGGCAGTTAAAGCATTCATATTGCTTCAGGCATTATTAATAATGCTCTTTAAATAAAAAGGAAGGGGTGGTGTAGGTGATTGGAAAAAACATTCAGAGGGGGAAATGGTTCCAATTAAGTCGTAATCTGATGTGTGGCATTCTAAATGAGTTACAGCCACACAGGTTACTGTGTTAAGCAATCGATATTTTCATTTCAGTCAGATTTAAAGGGTCAGCCTGGCCCAGATGATCATTGCTGTCTGTCTTATTTAAATAAGCCATTGCTGCCAAGAACTAGAGATGCAACAATCTGATAGACGGATCGGATATCGGCTCCAATATTGACTAATTAACTTTATTGCTGTGTATGATATTAATATTAAAGAAATGAAAGGATCGGAACGCTGGATCGGCCTCATTCATCCAATATCCAATCCAGTCATTCCTTTTATATTTATATCAGGTCAGGGTTTTAGATTACATTTTAAAATATCTGTGTGCAGTGCACTTTACATGGAAATGTGATTTATTTCTTTTTGCGGCTAATTTACACCTTATTTTTTGATAAATAATATTAAGTGCCTTTATATCTGTGTTAATTTGTTAAAAAAAAAAATAACAAGGCTAAATGTTTATGTCAAGCCTGATGCCTTCACTCACATGGCAAGGTATACGGTTCGTTCATTTATTCAACAGTGGTGTTGGATCTGTATCGGGTATCGGCCAATACGCTCAGCCCAGGAATCGGTATCGGATTGGATCTGAAAAACTGGATCGGTGCATCTCTACACTGCACCCAACATCATTGGATTGCAACTGATCAGTTATCAGTATTATGCATTTTCTAATGCATAACAAGCTGCCCTTGGGCCTAATTTCAGGTCTCTTATTTCCCCTCTCTCCCTCACTGTCCCCCGGTGTCTGCAGCCATGTCTACCATCCCCAAACCTCCGGAAACACAAAGAGCAGAGGGAGATTATGAGCGTCCTGGATCAATACTCCCATAAAGTGCATAACAGGAGGGAGAGGATGTAAACCATATGGCACTACTTGATCTTTACCCCATTCACTTATCTTTGCTATTGCCTCTTTCAAAGCTACATGACATCCTTTTTTTTCCAATCTGACACTTCCCAAGTTTAATATAGCAGTAGCGTCAGGGTAGTGTTAGTGTGCTCGTTGGCATCAGACCCATTTAGCATCTTGCAACATTAGTATGAAAGTTTTTGCCAAAGCTAAGGATCAAGTGATCTTTGTTAGCATAATCTCTCCTTAAACAAAAAAGGAAGAGCAGCATCCTAACCGACATGACTTCATTCAACATTGCATAATGCTACAAAGCCTATATAAATGTAAGGCCCAGAACTAGAAATGACAGCTGAAAATTATGGTCATTAATGATGAATTACCTGTCATGTGTGAACTGCTTGTTTATTTCTGTGTTAAATGGTCTGATTGCTTCTCTGTGGTGCATTGCACATTATCAGCTGCAGCGAGGCAGGCGCTCTCTGCGTGAGATTTGAATGGTGAGATGTGTCACTGCGAGAGAGTGAGAGAGCAGCAACGTCGAAGAGGTGTTAGGAGCAGAGGGGAAGAGGGAAAGCAAGAAGAGGTGATGGCGTAGAGAAATAAAAAGTAGTTGATGGAGATGACTGGATAGCAATGAAGAGATCCTTGCATGCTGGTCACACAATCTGCCGATTGCCAGTTGGTTTGCCTATATGCGTGTGTGCACATTTGCTTATCATCTGCCTGTGTAAATGCATTATGTATGTGTACAGAAGAGGTGTCATTATTTTTCAGGCATGACACCCACATCCACACCCACCCAACGTCACTGACAGCCATCTGTCCGGTAATTAACCTGACTGAGACATTGTGCAACATCGACTGCCTTACTGCCCTTCAACAAATCACTGTGTGTTTGTATGCGTGTATTTGTTGTTTGTGCATTTATCCACCTGTCTTTCATTTTGCTGGCCCGCACTTTCTCTGTGATCCTAATGGATGAGTCGGTGTGTTCTCTATGTGTGACACACTGTGTCCATGCTCATTGTTGTGATGTTATCCGATTAAGAGAGCAGTATCAGTATAGTATAACACTGTTGACAAGCCAACTGCAGGGGATGGCAAGTAACCGCCACAACCACTTGTTTTTTCTTTTCATGAGACTAGGTCCTTCTTGTTTTACACTTCAGTGCATGTGCATTAAATGTTAAATAAGTGTTCCTTCGGGGTTGAAATTTAGCACGGGCTGAATGTGGGCGAATTTGAATTGTTCCATTTTGTTTTTTCCTCATCCCGGGTTATCAGCACATTGGGTGATGCAAGTGTGTGCTAATATTGCAATTCACACTGTTGAGCCATCCTAAATCACTGCAAGGGAAATTTCTTCCTACAGATAGATAGATGGATAGAGAGAGAGAGAGAGAGAGAGAGAGAGAGAGAGAGAGAGAGAGAGAGAGAGAGAGAGAGAGAGAGAGAGAGAGAGAGAGAGAGAGAGATATGATATTCCATAATTAGTGAAGGTAGAAATGCAGACTCACCTTGCTATGCACTTTATAAACCCTTAGGATGGGTATACGTATTGTATGTGTGTGTTTGTGTGTGTCTACTATATATATGCATGAATGAGTGATTGAAGAGTTGCCCTGCAGTATCAAAATAGCCTAACAGCAGTGCAGCATTTCTCATATAGAGTATACTGTATCTGCAGTGAGGTGTCTGGTTGCAAGCCTGGAAAAGCTGCATTTCCTCTGTCAACTTATCGATCTATATAATTTCCTCTATACCGTATGTCTGTTGTCTACTTCATATATATTTTTCTCAAATGAGATTATACGACAACATGACAGTTATACATATACTAATTACATGCTGGTAAATGTTATGGCTTTCTCTTTATTACGCTCTGCAGGCTAATTGCAGGCGGTGCTCAGGTATAACCTTTATTCTTACCTGATTTATAATAAGGTGGCATTCGTCTATTTCTGAGCGTGATTTACAGCACTTTTGTTCACATGCATACAGAAAAAGATTTTCAATATATAAATACATATACACTTTGCATTCCTTCACAAGACATAGTGCTATTGATCTGTGCTCAGATTAAATGTGCTGCCATGTCCTCAGAATGAGATTCACGTAGCCTCAAGAGCCTGATTGGATTGGGGGATCGATAGGGTGGCAGAGAAATGGAGAGACGAGAAATGAGAGAGAGCAAGAAAGAAAGGGAGAGATATTCACTGTTCTTCATTACACCTATAAAAGGAAAGAAATGAGAAGTGGCAGCAAGGGAGTAGTAGCATTTTGTTGCACAGCAGTCCCAACCCCGAAGTACTTTGCATTATGCCTCTTACAGCATATATGTATAATGTAGTAAAGAAATAAACTAAAATGTGTAAACTCTTAATGCATACTTGTATCAGTAAGGTACAAATAATCAGCGATAATGGCATTGAAATGCTGCAATTCCCATAACAGAGGGTAAAGTAGAGCTGATGAATGTATCTGCAATGTGAACTTATATCCCTGAAGAATACATTTACTAGAGACAGAGGAGCTGGAACTAAAGTGGGACAATGCCAGAGGAGCTGAGGTGAGCATCACAGAGAAAGACAGACAACGCATCAGAGGGCTCATCTGTCTGAGATAGTTGGGTATAATTAACAAGGCTTTGGTTTTTAATTAATCGGCCTCAATCAGAGTAGAAATTCTATTCTTACAACTTGGACTAAATTAATTCAATGGCGTGCTCAAACAGCAGAGGCTACATATTTTACACCTGCCTTTTTTGTTCCTTTTTTCATTTGTTCTTGGATTGCTTGTCCAGGTATTTTTTTTATTAGTTTTTTTTGTTCATTCTGTCTTACTTTATTGTTTCTTCATTCATCTTCATTTAGATGAACTCTGATATGATCTTTCTGGCACAATCCTGCAAGGAAAAAGAGACCAAAATAGTGTGTCCTGTGTTCACAAGATTATTCTAGTCACAACCTTGGCTGCTAGGGAATGTGTCAACCCTGCAGTGCCCTCCAATGGTGGGTTTGTGCCCAGGGAGGACGTGGCAGCACCTGGGGATGATCCCGATGGCCAAACTCAACCAGCTGAGTCCCGAAAACAACCACCATCTGACCATCTGACGCTAGTAATAATCTCTCTGTCACACTGCCAGCTCCATGTGGCCGGGACATCAGAGAGAAGCTATTCCTCTGCTTTGCTGAGGTTTACTCTCTCTCATTTTTTTAGGGTTGTTCCGATACTAGAATTTCAAAGTCAATACAGATACACAGGAAAATATTTGATACTCGATACCATTTTAGATACCACAGGGAGAAGATTACAAAAACAGAAGACAGCATTTTTAAAATAAAGATTAGAACAATACAAACAACATCAATAACAACACTTGTAATGTATTCCGCTTCCGTCCTATTTATCTTCTGTGTTTCTGGTGACTTGGCTCCATATTATCGTTACTGATTAAATAGAGTTGGTATAGTAGGCTGCCGCTGTTTCTGTATCACTGTTGGTTGCCTTTTTAGACACGTTATTGTGTCATCCTGTTAAATTAAAGTCTCTTAACATTAGACGGCAGGACTGCTGATGTTAGCTGTTTAGCTCCGCCGTTAATGTTACTGTCTATTATCAGATGCTAGCCTCTAGCTTTACATCCTTATCCTTTCCCTGGTTGTTAGGCCTTGTATGCTAAATACTTCCAAACAGCACTTTTGCTTTGTTTATTTTCTACTAAAACTGGTAGCGCTAGCTGTGTTTAGTCAACTCAGCTGTAGCTTCTGTCCTGTTTTGTTTGCAGTGTTGCAGGCGGAGGCTGCACTGTTGATGGCAAAAGTATCGAAGCTTTTGCAAGTTAGTATTTAATCCAATACTCATTTTTAGTATAGATTATTTTCCAAGGATCAATTTCTTTTTTTACAACCTTACTCTCTTTTTAATAATTTATCTTCTGTTTGATCAGTTGATGCTACACAGTATTCTGTGGAGAGACTGTCTCAGGATATATACATGTCTTTGTCTTTTTTTTTCTCTCTCCATTGAAAATACAGTGTGTTCACAGACAGACTTGCCTCGAACTAGAAAAAAGAAGAACCCAGAGAGGTCAGAGGAGACGGCCACTCCACCAGTTGTACACATGGAGTTCAGTTTACTCGTCGCAAGGAGTTCTACTCCGTAAAAACAGGTTGGGTCGATCAAAAATGGGAGTTAGTATGGAACCTCTCAATCTATTTTTAGTTTCTGAGAGGTACAAACAATATCTGTAGGCCAAAATACCTCTGGACACAATTGGGTGGACCACAACCAATCAGAGCAATGAAATGTGACGTAGCGCTGAGACCGACAAATGTAAACAGACTACAACTTGCGGAGATTAGCTGTGATGGTGTAGCATCAACATGCGAGCGAGTGCTGCCATTTTTTACCATCAGTATTTAAAAATAGTACTTCAACAGAAAGTTCCACATTGGCGGCAGTCATCCTTATTCTTTAGAAAATGCTTCAAGGGCGCTACTAGGTTTATGCTTGCGGTAGTGTATGCAGCGAGAGGGTGCGTGAGCCAAAAATGACATCATCACATATTTTGCGTAAAACTACAGTAGAAACAGATTTCTTCTGGTTCCCAGGCTTAAGTAAATTAAGGTAATACTGTTGTTATTTAATTGCATTGTGGCAAATGTAATGCAGTATAGGTGTTTTTGGAGCTTGACCCTGAACTAGGGAGTTAATTAGGGTCATGGTTAGTTGTCTGTGGCCCATATTGCTTTTCTGACTTCTATAACTGTCGCTACCATATGTGAATGCGTCCTGAAATATTGATAAAAGTGGATTCATACAGGATAGCAACAAAAATCGAAACACAGAAAAATGTCCATGACTTTACTGATGTGTGTTAAGTGAGAGGCCTTTGAAAATTGACTGTGAGATGGACGTTTAGTTTTTGTGCATCAAGTAATGACGATTTCTGCTGATTCGATTCATTGAAACCTTTTGGAAAGCAAGTGATTGTGGACACCCTGTACCAGACTGCACGGCTATTCTGTTACTCTCTGAACAGTGTCCAGCCCATTACTGTGAAAAGCATATGTCCTTGCTAAAATGAGAACTCAATGAGGCACTCTTTGTCCAAAAAGCATCTGTCTTGTGCTTTGAACTCCTTTCTAAACAGACACTTTCTTGGCATCCTTTTCCCCTTTAACTGGACAGGAGGGACGGCCGTGATCAGTGAAAGAGATCAAATCGGCTTTTTTTCTGAGCTATAGCACAGAGATATTGAATTGGTGAGGAAATCGGGTAGAACTGGATGAAATGTAAGTGTTTGCGTGTGTGTGTGTGTGTGTGTGTGTTTGTGTGCGTGTGCGTGTGTTTGTGTGTGTGTGCGTGTGTTTGTGTGCGTGTGCGTGTGTGTGCAAAGGGAGCTCCATTCATCAATTTCTACCTTGAAAATAAATGTTTTTTCATAGCTTAATTTTCAGGCGCACTTCAGCAGAAGATTTGTACGTGACCTCATCTACCTTAAATCTGCCTTTTGCCGTTATTCAGCATCTTTGCTGATACGATGTACACAATGGTTTCAATCAACACAGAGCACAGAATATGTCCCTCTTCAAGGGAACAGGGACACCATGGTATTTTATTGATGGTTTTCTAGCAGGTCAATTAACTATTTACATGCATATCAACAGACCCTCATCGCTGTATTGTGGTGGTCAATCAGCTGAAAATATCTGACGTCACTCTTCTGTCTGCGACCAAACCTCACCTCTATGACTCAGGTGGGACCCTGCTCTGCTGTGATTGGTGGCACCTCATCATTCTTTGGGGTGACTGGTTGCTGTCCTTGGGGAGGCAGTCCAATGACAGTTGAAGTAATTGACTGTTAAGCTCTTATGGATTTCCTGCCTGCTGCTGATGTAATAGAGGGCTGATCAGTCTGTACTGTACACACACTGGCATTTAAACAAGCTCTCTATCTCTTATGCCCACACATTTAGCTTGGTGATAAACACAAACAATGCAAGGTGTGAATCATTTTCTGGCATACGTTTAAGCCTTCCTAATTGCAAGTGTATTGAATTGTATATAAAAGCATTAAGACATTGACTTGCTGTGTGTACCGTTAGAGATAGTACAGGGATGATTAGGATGGTGTGTGTGTTGCTGTTTCTCCTTGGGCACTAGTAGCCAACCATAAGGTGTTGTGTTTGTCAGAGCCAAGCTTAAGCTAGGTGGAGAGATGCCCCTGGGAGTGTCTGACTCACCCATATTTGTGTGGGTATGGGTATGTGGGCATGTGTGTGTTCCATGCAGAGGCTGTGAGGTGTTGGCAGGGCTGTCATATTAAGCCAATGGCACTGAACTCATTATGTCAGCTCCTGCAGGCTGCTATTGATGCCGCTATCCTATAACTTTCTCCTCGTCTTCTCAGTATGGCACACTGGCCACTTTCTTGTCACTACTTGCGCCTGACACATGCGTGCAGGCATGTGGGAGGACATTTGCAATTGCGCCTCTGCAGCTGTGCCTGAGTGTGCATGTTTGTATGTGTGCCTACGTTTGTTTTTTTTTGGGAGTGTGTGCGCTTCCTTCCTGCTCTCACAGCGCATCATGGATCTCCTGCAGAGCACTGCTGCATTTCTGCATCATTAGGCCTCTCCCTAAGGTTGAGCGAGAGGCCAGACCCAGCAGGCAATGGATTGGGACCAGAGAATAGGAAGAATGTAGAGAGGATGGGAATGGAAGAGAAAGTGAAACAAGACAGTGTATTAAGGAGCAAAAGATTAAAGTAAAGGGAACAAGTGAAACATGGCTAACTGAGAGGAAATATGAGAGAAATTGAGAGTAGAACGATTTATGGGGGACTAAAAAATGGAGATTAAGTCACTGAAGGAGCATATGGTGAAAAAAAAGAGAGGAACATGATAAAATTGTTCAGTCAAACAGAGAAAACAGAAGTACATGGTGAGAAAGAGAGATGTGGGGGAAACTATATAGTGCCAGGCCTCGAGGAGGTTCTACAGCAGTTAATGTGTATTTTAATTTAATGCTGAGCTTTTAAAATGTTGCTCCTCTTAAAACAACTGAAAACCAGCAGTGAGGTAGAATCATTTCATTATGTTTAATGTTCTTCCACCTGCTGAGTGACTGCACTGTAAGTGTTGACATGAGGTCATCACTTCACTTTTTGAAATACATGTGCATTAACTGGACATTTTTGCAGTATGGTGTAGCTTTCCAAATACCTGAGTTCTGCAGCTGAGGCTGGATGATGGAGGGAGGAGACAAGATCTTTTATGCTGTCTGCTCATATTAACTTCCATACACCATCACAGACACTTAAGCTTATGAAGCTAGCACTGCAGAAAATAACATCCTAACAAGTCACTGAAGTGGTTCTTGTCACAAGTTTGCTGGTGGAAAGACAGTAAAAATACTGTAGACTGCATCAAGGCTGAAAACTATGTGAAGAAGCATTAAAACAGGATTGAATATTTTACCACACTGGCAGATTTTCACATTAAAAAAGTTGGACTTGAGTTTGAATATATCATGATAAATGATTTAAGATTGACAATTTGCAGGGAAAGTTAAAGAGGAAGATAATGGAAAGACGTTTTTTTAAGAAGGGAAAAAACAGAAGGGCTATGGAGTCAGTGGGGGGGGGGGGGGTAGATGATCTGATTGTAAATACGATGGTGTGTAGAGAGTGAAAGTAGAGAAAGAGGAAGGGTAGAGTTATATAATTTCAAAGAAGAAAAGTCTATGAGCTTCGTAGAAGGTACCGTTCCAATTGAAGATGCAAAACTTGCTATATGCGTAGAGTAAGATGCTAAATTGAAGTCGGTATAAATATTGCCATCGACTCCCCTGGAAAAGTAGACAAACAGTACTCAGAGGCCTCTAACACCAACACTGTACAATACACTGTGGTTCGCTTGTGAATAACAGAGCCAATTAAGCAACACAACACAGGACTCATGGCAACTTGAGGCCTCAAAGGACTCAATTACTGCTCTTGGTTTGCAGGGACAGAGGGAGAGAGAGGGAGAGAGAAAGAGAGACAGATTCCTCAAAAGAGGATACTGTGGTTTCCCTCTACTGGAAGTAAAGAGATTCTTATTGCTATTCACATGCAACATAGGTAATCAAATATCATGATGACGGCATGTTTCCAGAGAATAATGGGGCTGGACTGTTTGTTTTTCTAACAGGAAAATGCCTTGTAGGGATTTCCCTAGCCAATTCCCTCCCTATGCATAAATGATAAGAAAAATGAATATTTGCAGGGTTGAATTATTATTAGGTTATTTATAGTCTGCATTCTTTTTGTGCTGAATCACTGTTGCATTAATGTTATTAGGTACTGGAGCAGGACGTACCTGCAAGCAAATTAATTAATTCTGTGAACATATTGCGCTAGCTCGTGGCGGGTTTAAATGCAGTAGGTCTGCCTGTTCAATTAATGTTTAACATGGCAGATCATTTCTGGTAATTTCCTGGGAAAGATATCATATGATATAATGGGGTGGTCTTGTATCAGGCAGTGTAAACAGGCAGGGGGAGATAATGAATGGAGAACAATGGAAATTTTTTCTTGGCAGTAAAGTCAGTTCCTGTTTGACAAATGTAGTTAGGCAGGAAAAATGAAAAACCGTTATAACTGATATGATACTTGGTTTTTATTTTGGCATATTATGGTCCATAATTACTTTGACTCATTTGCAATAAAGGCCAGTGGCCCCAAAGGTCGTTCTGATATTGAACAAAATCAAAAATTAGCGCCTTGAGGAGAAAAGAGGGGAAAGGAATAATAATGGGTTGAAGAGGAGTGTCGCAAGTGGGATGGTGAAATAAGGAAAGGGAAAAGGTCATCATTGAATGTCACCTACAGCCCTTCAATCTTCAGAAGCTGGAGCAGATATTATATAGGAAATTTTCTGTTGAAATGAAATTTATGCGACGCATCATTTTTTGTCGCAGATGTGTGTTTGTTTTTGGAAAATGTAGAATTAAATATGTGCTGCTTGTGTGTTATTCCTCACTTTGTACAAACACC
Source organism: Echiichthys vipera (assembly GCF_963691815.1). Classification (NCBI taxonomy): domain Eukaryota; kingdom Metazoa; phylum Chordata; class Actinopteri; order Perciformes; family Trachinidae; genus Echiichthys; species Echiichthys vipera. Next base: position 15,334,761 of record NC_139838.1, on the reverse strand, counting down.
TCCACTAATCTCTGGGAGTGTTGATATAGAGGGACATTGTGGGTTCATCTATCCTGGAGTGGACTCTCTGTCCAACCGCAGATGAGTTTTGGAGTCATCAACCATACAAGTCTGTTTTTAAGAACTAGAAAAAGAGGAGCTGCTAAGAGAGAGATAGCTGGAAGGAAAATGAGAGTAAGAAAGATAGAGGAAGAATGGGAGGAATACCGAAGGGTGATGTGATGTGTGGAGTAACTTGTCATATCTGATGGCTTATCCCCGGCTCTTGGTGCTTTCCATTTGTCACTGAGTCAACCAGGATTTATGAGCTTCTTCACAGCTACAAATCATGATTATGGTCCTTCAGATAAAGAATGGCACCCAGGTGTTAAAGTGAGTGTGTTTGTGTGGTCTGGATGGTTTAATTTTCCTGAGGTAAAGTGGAGGGGCATATGTGTGGAAAAATGTCCACAAATATTGTCTCCTGTTTGTTTTCCAGTGAATTAACAACATTCCAAGTATTTTCTAACTTTAAATAAATCTTTGAAAATAAAGACTGCTGCAATTCTGGGCAAAACAATAATATATGTTAGAGAAGTATTTGTCATTATTGGTATGCATAGCGACATACAGTACAGTTATAAGTTAGTTAGGACCATTAACATCCAGTATTACAGTACAGCTATATGAAACTTATGAGACTTAGGAAGGAAAATACTAAAATTAGCAACATAATTCAAAATAATAACCCTGACATTGACATATTGTATGACTGAGGCTAGTTAGCCTAAAGCATACAGTGCTAACAAACTACATTTGTTATTCCTATGACCTAGGAAATGTCAGTCTATATTTGTGTACACGAGCTACTCTCTCTTGCAAACCAGCGTAGTGTGTCCTGAACTTGTGATGTTCTCAACTCTAAAGTCTGGAGCTGCTCCATAGACAATGAAAGGGGGGCTGGTTTTGTTTGTTTCCTTTTTTTAGACCCAAATGAGCTTATTTTATTATACAATGTGTGAATCTTGTAAAGGGTTGTAGTTCCCCTTTAAGCAGTGTTTGTGCATTGCCAACAGCGCGTTATGACCTAAGCTTTACTATATTATTTCAGAGAAAAAGACTCTAGTGGGGACAAAGATTAGCTTGCTACTGAGACCTTCCCATTGGCTTCTGAGCAAATATCAAGTGGGTGAAATCTGCATTTTTGGTTTCTTGAAGATGGAAGTTGGCACAAGTAAGCACTCTTTCCCATCAAGGGTAATTGACTCTGTGACTTTTCTTCAAAGACCTGGATTAGATCTGTGTCGACACAGCTATTGAAATCCACAACCATGTACAAACCCAGAGGAGAAAGTTCTGCAGTGGTGTACAACTATACCTCCAAAGCAATGTACTCTCCTCCCAGTAGTATACAGATCTCATTAACAGTATTCCCACTTCTGGCATTATACTACCTCCCAAGAAATATACGCAATCCCCCAGCACTGTACAAACGTCCATAATTATGTACCCACCTCCTCCACAACTGTGGCAACAACGACAAAGCAGTTACAGTTACATCCAACATACAGCCCTAAGCTACACAGATGGGTGCTTTGATGAAAGCTAGCATTATGACAGGGAGTTATGTTAAAGAATAAAAGCAGTTGGAGTCTATGATAACAAAAACTTTAGCTGGCAATCCAGCAGACTGCCAGGCTATACCACAGCATTTGCATATTCTAATGAGCCCAATGTTCAGGGTTAGCCGCTTACACTAATGACGCGTTTAGCTCTTAATAAATCAGTTAAGGCAGCTCCCTGCTGGAGCCCAGGGAGCTGCACCCTTGTGTGTGTGTGTGTGTGTGTGTGGGGTGGGGGGGTGCGTGCATGCGTGCATATTTCATTAAAGTGTAGCTTTGTGTATTTGTCTATGCCATTATGCTGTAATTTTGTGAGAATGCATAAGTGAGTGAATAACTCACTCGTTTGTGAGCACTTATCTACTGTCTTAGTACTACGTGTGTGTGTGTGTGTGTGTGTGTGTGTGTGTGTGTGTGTGTGTGTGTGTGTGTGTGTGTGTGTGTGTGTGTGTGTGTATGTGTGTGTGTGTGTGTGTTATTTTGCACATGTGGAGGGGGTAGTAGCTTCTATTCTGTTACTTTGAAGTGTCTTCTTTGAAGTTGTGGTACGAGCATAAAACATATCTGTATTTCTCCACATTTTACCTGTCAAACTTGACCTGTCGTACTGTTTTACACTTCAAATTTCATCATATCTTTGTCTGATTGCTCTTGTGTCTTTCAACCTACATTTAACTGTAATGGAAAAAGGGCCAAAACTTTATGTTCTGATGCGGAACACTTGAAACAACTTGAAAACATATCAGCCTATGAAAACCATCTTGCAATGGGATCACACCTGCTGTGACTGTTACCTGACACATTAGACGCTTTGTCACACAGAACCATCTGCGAAGCCTTCATTGGAAGACTGGAAAAATTTGGCAAATGGTAGGCATTTTCAAAACAGACCTGGCAGGTGATTGGATGAACCATCTGTCTGTCAAACTCTTGCTGAAGTCAGTAGGGAGAAAGTGAAAACATCTTTTCCATCAAGAAAAGCCTTCAATGCCATTCTCTTCTCTCGATGAAGAAAAACTCTAAAGTTCTGATAAAACGGATGTAATTGCAACATCTAAGCTAACTATTTTAGGAGCCGGCATTGTTTTGAATGAACAGTCACCTCTCGTGTCAGCTGTGTTCACTGCACAGCTTGGCCTCCACGCTGGTCCTGCAAGCCGGTACCAACGATTTAAAGAACCACCAGTCCGACGTCCTCAAGCAGGACTTCAGGTCCATGGTGGACCGCCTGCTAGACACGGGGAAGCGTCTGATTACTTACGGCCCGCTTTCCCCGCCGTGTTTTAGAATAGACTTTAAAATCCTTCTTCCCACCTACAAAGCTCTTATTGGTTAGGCTCCGTCGTATCTTAAAGAGCTCATAGTACCATATTACCAACTAGATTGCTGCGCTCTGAGAATGCAGGGCTACTTGTCGTTCCTAGAGTCTCCAAAAGCAGAATGAAGGGCAGAGCCTTCAGCTTCCAAGACCACACAGTCTATACCTACTCTGTAAAGTGTCCTGAGATAACTTTTGTTATGATTTGGCACTATAAATAAAATTGAATTGAATTGAATTCAATGCCGGCCACCCCTTCCCCATCCCCTACTGCCAGTAGCTCCTCACCAGACACTGATTAACTGGCTCACCTTCGCATGGCACACAACCGCATTACTTGGAGCCTGTCAAGATGGATTTCTGTGTGACAGCTGCTGTGCAAGGTAATAAACACCTAGCAAAGTACTCAAAGGTGCCTCTACGGTAGTTCCCGCCACAGTCATGTCTCTAGGACCACATCCTGCCACGATGATACACACACACACACACACACACAGACTCACAAGGTGAAAACAATACCAGCAATCACGGCTGATAATTACTCTGGTAGCCCTTGCTGCCTGCCAGTGTGGTGACCACCTCTGCTGACACTGCTGTCAAGAGCAGAGGGGATTATAATTGAAACACTGTTTTTCGTTCAAGAGATTTTCCCTTTACAGCCATCAGATGCCAGCAAAGGCACTAAAATGTGATTCTCAGGCAAAATGTGAGACTTTATGTGTATGCTGACATGTTCAGACAAATTTAATTGTTCTGAATAAAAAATGCTGAGCAATAATAGATATAACAGGGGAAGAAACAAGGATATGCTCCTGTGCATGAATAAAACCGACCCTTAGCCAGTTGTTAATTTCCCTGCATGAAGCTCTGGTTTGGGCAATCGTAGGTCAGCCAGTTATCTGAACAACATTAATCGATCTTTTGTCACAGCAATATTATACCACTCCCTTGCAGAGAGGGGAGCTACAGGAAAAAATAAAATCCTTCCACAACTTCATCACTCCACTTCCAATTTTGCCCAGTAGTGGTTAAAAGGTCGCTGGGCCAGGGTTTTATCAGAAGGATTAGTCCTCAAATGGGATTACAGGCTTTTATGGAAAAAGGAAGAAAAGGGGGTGGTTGCTCAAGCAAGCAAGAGAGCAGAAATATTTAAATGCAGACGGACACATTTAAGTAAAGAGATCATTTTATCATCATTAGTGGGGTAAAGGAAAGGAGGGGGAGTAGACTCTAAGGGGGATGGAAACTGCATGGTTCTGTAGTTTAATGAAGATTAAAGATTAAAATATTTGGAAGAGTGTGTAAGATTCAGAAAGAGCGGTGTAGTTATGTTTTATTTCTTAATTAATTTATTTTTTTGGTTTTATTTTGTCACTATTGTTTTATTTTTCTGTCCGCCTCTACCTTGTTCTCTCTCTCTCTTAACTGAGCCAGAATAATATCTGTGAAGATGCACTGGAGTGGAATATCCTGGTCACCCATCCGGTGTGACTAGGACACTACAGTAAAACACACACATAAGCGCTTTCTCTCTCACACACGCGTACACATGCATACACATGCGTACACACGCGTACACACACACACAAACACACACACACACACACACACACACACACACACACACATACACACACACACACACACACACACACACACACACACACACACACACATACAGTTTTCATGCACACTGTGAAGTGGGATGGCAGAAATCCACATGGCTTGGAGTGCCAGCGGCGTCTTGCTGCCCTGTCACCATGGCCCCTCTGCATGTAGGTCAGCCTCGGCCAGGGGTCCACCACCCTTACACTCCCTCACTACTTCTCTCTCCCACACCTCCCTCACTTCTTCCAACCCTTTCTCGCTGGCTTTCTCTTCCCTTCCTTTCCTTTATTTTTCTTTTTACAGTTCATTCATCTACAGCAAAGAATTAGAATGGCACCCTGATACCAGTTGATGTGCTACAGACCTTTCGGAGATTGTACCATGAAATTTGAAATCAAATTAAAAATAGTTCACTTCTTAGCATATTAGCCTCAGTATTTCCTTAACGTCACGTTACTGCCTAGATGTAGTCCTGATATTCCTTTAAATTTTAAAATATTTGCTTTTCTGTAAAAACCATGTATCTCCAAATAAAAGATATCAAGCCCTATTTTTTCAGTTTTGTGTCAGTGCATTTAAGATATTTCAATGAATTTATAAGGGTTAAGTTTAAAACATAGGAGAGGTTTCATAACACACAAAAGAACGCTTAAACTCACAGTTTATCTGAAAAATTAAAAACCTGTTTCCCTGGACATTGACAATGTGCTAGTATGTCTTTCTCCTAGGGTTAGGGTGAGTTATCATAACATATCTCAGCCTTTATATTCTTGAATAAGTGGAGCGATACTTAATAACAAACGTTTTTTTTCATTAAGTCAAATAGAAACAAGCATTACAATAAACTAAATAGCTCCAGAGGAGCAATTTCATAAAACAAAACTCATACTGAATCATTTTGATCACAAAACTAGACAAATTTCATAAAAAATTGATGGGAAAGGGGCACAGTTCAGACGCTGAGTTAATATCGGTAATGAAAGCCAAACATTGTTAAGATAAATAGTGTGAGCCTCCTTGGAAAGACATTTTTCAGAGAGGTCACTGTTGTGCATCATATGATATTCTTTATCTGATCTTCAAGTTTAGAGCCTCATTAAGTGATGGAATCCGGTGCTTTGTTGTTATTGCACACACAGCTTCAGGAACAGAGGAAAGGTCCTTCAATAATTCCATCACCTCAGTGGGGAGGCTCAAACTGGAGGCAGCGCTAGTTTTAAACATCAACATCAGTACACTTATTGCAGAAGGAGAAAAGAGGAGGATATAATGCAGTGTGTAGCAGAATGACGCAAATTGCTTAATTGCAATCGACAGAAGTTAGTTGATACCTGCTCTGTAATTCTTTAAACCATACTTCAGTCATTAAGTGGATGATCCCACGTGTTTGCATGCCATGTCAAGCTGCTACCTGCTGTTGTTTTGCATAAGGAAATATTTGTGATCAGCTGACGTGTCACTCAACAGGTATGAATGAAGTTTATCGTTACCATAACTACTGTAGAGTCCTGGGTCTGTTTTTCCTCAGCCCTGCCTACCATATTAGATCATTGTCCTTTAAACCCTTTCTATGTAAAACTTTATTATTTACCTACCTTATGACTGTACCTATTAAGTATTTAAAAACAGTATATACACATTGTGTTTATAACTGGTTTATAATAAAGCTGTTTGCAGATATAAGGATATTTTTAAGTATTTACAATATGTACAGTGATTGTCAATAAGATAACTTCTATTATGAAGACATATGTTATGTTATGTTATAACAACCTTGTTTTGCTGTGTACTCTTCATTCATTATCTGTTTATACAGAAGCCTCCACTTATACACACAGGAGTTATAGTTGCTGACTGCTTTAATGCACACTTATATCTGCTCACAACTACATTATAGTGTGTATAAAAACTATATAATGTTTATATACAGCTTATAAATGTTAAATCATGGAACTTAAAGTAAATGGTTAACTTCTCTCTTCAAAGTTTTTTTTTTCCTCAAGTTGGTCCAAAGTCCTGAAGTTCTTTGGCACACAACACACTTTTGTCCGTTTTCTGTTTAACAGTCTATTTTTAGGCTTTGACTTTTGTGTTTTAAAAGTAAAAAGCAACTTTTTGGCAACAGCATTGTTGCTCGCAGCCAGGGCAACAGCAGTGTCCAACCAGACTGTACACTGACAAAAACAACTTGTTGGCTTCAGGCAGAATAAGACAAATGGGGGGAATATGAATTTGAGGGGAAAATTGGGTATTTTCTTGAATATGATAACTACTAAACTACAATAACTTTATAACAATAACAGAACAATTGGTTAGGGAAAGGCAGTCAAAGCTGTTGTCTTTAATTTTGAAATTATATAAATGCCATCTAGGTTATGGCTGGACATGTACAGTAGTTGTTGCATCATGTGGAGTCACAAGAACATATCTCCTTAATGGGTGAGCTTCTTTTTTGCCATCTCTACAACATCTCATCAACCTCCCTGTCCAACCAGCTGAGCTAATCAACCACTATGCACTTCTCATATTTGCCTGTCTAGAGGCCATTACTGCCGTTCAGGATTTCATAAAGGGCTTGTGAAAACGTGCTTTTCAAATGATTTCCTACAAATTACTGTGGCACCAAGATGCCTTTCATCTTCCCATCTCTTTGCCCTCTGTGCTCTTGATGTGTTTTTCTCCCCGACACTCTCCAAATCTCTCATCCTGGCTTTTCTACATCCCCTCATTCATTCTTTAAATACCTTCATCCTTTCTCCAAAGACTTGCAGTTGCTTCTCCCGCTTTTACCAGTCCTTGGGACTATAAACCATTTATTACATTTGATTCAGTGTGCTACAGTGTACATGGTACTTCTTGGGTGTCTTCTAAAAACCACTTTCAACACAGAATATTTTCCATGATATGATATTTGTCACAAGTGCAGCCTTACAGTCCTAATTCCCCTCAGTGGAGACTGAGCGTGACATACGACTAATTCTAAAGATGTCTATTTGCATGTATGAAAACAGTTGGTGCCACACAGGATAATGTGTTTGTGTTTGTGTTAGTGTTTGTGTGACATCTCTATCAGGTAGCACTAGAGGAAAACAGTTGGCAGGGCTGGTTGCCTGGGCACCAGCAGAACACGGTGTCATCCACTGATGTTCAAAACCAATCACCACCAATCACATTATCACGTTATCATTATTTAATATACGCCATATGACATTGCTTACTGTTCTGAGAGAGATTTCAGATAGCCTCGGTTTGCATGAATGTAAATTATTGAATCCCTGGAGTAAGCACAACACAGTAACGTGATGCAATGATTTGATGAAAGTTTTACGATCTTCCTTGAGGACAAAAATGTATTGTACACTCTACACTGATTTCCATTTTCTCTCTGCAGTATTCTCAGTGGCTTTCCCTTGGTCATTTTTCATCCCAGTCATTTTCTTCCTGAAAAAATACTACAACATAAATTGCTGCCACAGAGTCTAAAGTTTCACCCAAAATACCTATCTTTTCCCCTCATCACACTCTCTCATTCTTTCAACATGCTGAAATCTCCTCCATTGTAATTGCCAGTATGAGTGATGGAGTGTTTCTGTCAGTGTTTGCCTGATAGCTCGTCTATACACGCAAACGCAAATACACTTTTACACACAAACACCCACACAATCACGGTTATATTACTAATGTTTGCACCAACAGAGACATATGCACGCACACCTCTGTGTGAAGTAGGTTTAGGTGACAATGAGGGAGCTGTTCATTTCCTCCTTCACATGTTGGTCTGTCTCTCTCTGCTCTCTACCAGGTCAGAGGCCGTCGTATAGTAAGAGTGAGATCCATATCCGGAAATAAGCCCTGTTAGCTGTGATTGTGCAGTCAAGTGGGGAAAACAGGAATGCAGGATGCTCAATATGGCTGTCTTTGTTGTTTTTCATTTTTGCTTTTAAACATTAAAGGACAATATACTATGGAAAGTAGCACGCACTTGAATAGTCCATCATGTGCACGGTAGTGTCAAGGATGAAAGAAAACAAAACTCCCGCACTCATAAATAAGTAGTCAAGTGCAGTGAATGGTCTAAAACAAGAAGCAGAATGAAGAAGAAAAATTTTGTCTGGTTCTTCCTAGGGTTGCCCCCCTTTTTAGTCGATTACTCGACTAATCTCTCATATTGGTCTTCGACGACTAGGGCTACATTCATACTGCAGGTCTTAATGCACAAACCCGATTCATTGCTCAAATCCAATTTTTTTGTATGGCTGTTCACATTACGTCTCTTAATGTGACCTGTCTACGGATTGATGTGTGAACAGCTCCTGAAGTAACCTGCATGCACAGTTGATCATTGATGACATCCCGCCACAACAGTGTTGTTATGTAAGCGAACATGGCAACGGCAACTGGTATTGTAGGACTTTATGGTTTAATGCTAAAAACATTAGTGTGTGGCAGTAGCCGGCAAATTTGTGAGCGGGTGATATCACGAAGGAGGAAGAGGAGAAAAATGTTTTAAATCGTAATGATGGTTTCTTCCGTTTTTCTTAACAAAAGGGTACAAAAAGAACTCTTTGAGCTGACTTTCTCAGTAGTTTTCAAGTAGAAAAGGGTTCTGGTTTTCGTAATGCAGCTTTAGCGGGATGAAGGAAGCTGCAACATGTGTACAGAGAAGTATTTGGATCGGTTTACGATAAGACCCTTCAAGTCTAGCTTGCACCGAAGTGTCACCCCAAATACTAATGAGGTCTAAACTTCACTATCCCTCCACTGGCTGCCTGCTTCACTGCTGTCCTCCATGTTTGTTTTGATTCTGTTCCTGGCTTTTTTATTTCAATCAACTTTATTCGTCATTCATTTACAAAACAGTGCAGCGCAGGTCAGAATGACGTCAAAGTCCCATTTAATGCAACTTGGCTGTTCAGATAGGGATCGCATTAAAAAAAATCCGATATACTGTATATCCGATTCAGTACCCCATTTAAAAGTGGCCTAATTCTGATTTGAAGATGTCAGATTCAATGCGACTTGTGCTGTTCACACTGAATCAGAATCGGAAATACTTTAATAATCCTGGGGGGAAATGATTTAATTACTGTCAAAAGCAAATCAGATATGGGTCACATGAGAGTGAAGAAAATCAGATTCAGGTCATTTGTAACTGCAGTGTGAAGGTAGCCAAAGCTTTCTTTAGTCGATTAGTCTAGTTTAGTTTTTAGTTTTTTTAGTTTTTACTTATTTCCGCCTTGCTCAATAGCTGCGTTCATCTCATCCGCGGAAGCCGCAATGTTGTTTACACTGAACAGTCGCTTCTCAGTGCGTCACACTTCGAGCAGCCTCAAAACCTATGCTTATTGGTTCTGTCACTTCGGCAGCCTTCTCCAAATTTTCTCTGCCGCAGGTTACCAGACTGATCTGTGAGTAAAAAAAACAATAGTGCTCGCAAGATCAGGATGGTCTCGCAAGGCTAGGACAACCCTATTCTTAGCTTTGAAAAAAGCATTGAGTCAGTTTCTCTGAACACCCATATTGATAGTAAAAAACATTAGTTTGTCCTTACTCTTTACCTCCATCTCTCCAGCATTCCATAGCTCTCCCTGATGTACTTTATGCACTCGTCCTCCCCTCTGCGCTCAAGTTATCTCTTCATTTTAGGCGTTTTTTCCTTCATTCATCTCTTTGAGGAAACAGGATTGACAGCATCTATTTCTCTTACCTCTCCATTCCATCATGTGTGCCTTCCTTCCATCTATCCTGTTAACTCTTTATTATTCCATTCATTTCAACTTTCATCTTTCCATACCTTCTTCTTGCATCAGTTTTCTCTCTATCCCACCTTCCATTTCTTTCTCCTTCTTCCCTCCATCGCTCCCTTCATCGCCTCATGTAGCTCCATCTCTCCATAGACAATCTGCCAGCACTGTGCCCCCCCCCCCCCCCCAAAGTGATCCCGTTAGAGGGCTAATGCTGTGAAAAATGACAGTGAACCGCCACTTTTAGCGCCATCACCACTGCTTTGAGGCCTGCTGCCTACAGCCCTGTTGCCTGGCAACTCCCCAGACAGCTTCCCTCCAAAAGGCGAGAGCTCCTGTCTGCTCTGCTGCGATAGAGACCCAAGCCTAATAAGCATTTTATCTAATGTTTTCTTATCATTTTGTTGTTATTGACACAAGTTTGCTTGGAGCTGCGACTATGGAAAAAGCACTGATGTGGAATATTTGTCTCATATTGAATGAACAAAATGATTTGCAACAAGTGTGACTTCTTGGAGCATTGTCGTTTGAATAACGGATAGCTCAGCCAAAAACATAAATATACATAAATAAAAAAATGTAAGGGTAACACCAATATACAGAAGGGCGTCAAATAAAAGGAAAGTGGAGGAACACAAGGTCAGAGTAAAGTAAGTGAGAATGAGCAAAATATGTTACAGTACTTTCAACAAGGTGAGCATAATCGGCATCTAATTTCTCTCTGTGTGTTCAACACATACAGTTTGACCTGACCAGTGATTCTGTGACCTTTACGTTAATGTGACAGCATTCAATTCAGACTTGTGCAACAGAAACGTTACTAGGCCTGACCTATATTTATGTATAAAGTCAACAGTGTTACATATTCCATGTTTGAAAAGGGCATAAAGGTCCCATCATTTAGAAAAAAGTGAGTTTCATGTCTTTTTTTATTATAAAGTAGGTCCGAAATAAATCAAATACTGTGTAAATATCAAAACACTCATTCCAAAACGACACAGTCTGTATTCAGATATTCTGCCTTTAAACAAGCAGTCAGGACTTCAGTACAGTTGTGATGTCACAACTATGCTATATAGAAATAGAAAGTGCTAATACAGTGTTGTTACAGTTATTCACCTGAAATGATGGTACAAAGGTCCAGAGAGCGCAGATGTGGAAGATCCTGACCAGTCAGAGCAGAATGGGCTTCATCGGTAGGGGGGCTAAAACATGGGGTGAATAGGTATATGCAGACAGTATAAGAGAAACAATGTGTGTGGGTTTTTTTTCCACGTTAAAGCACGTTCTAGTAGAAACCCCAAATACAAGTATGAATCTGAAAATGAGCATAATATAGGATATTTGAGTATTTTTCTTCCAAAAATGTATGTAAGGCAAGGCAGGTTTATTTATAGAACACATTTCAGCTACAAAGCTATTCAAAGTGCTTTACATAAAACATTAAAAGTATATTCAGTACAATTTAAAACAGTCAATAAAGAATACATCGTTAAACAGTAAAAACAAGATGAAAAATAAAAGCTGCAAAAGCTTGAGGTTGGTACAGTAGAGTGCAAAAAATGTTATTTTATTTAACAAAAGGCAGCGTCAAACAGAAAAGTCTTCAGTCTTGATTTAAAAGAATTGAAAGTTGCAGCGGACCTGCAGTTATTCTTCAGTTTTTTAGTTCCTTGTTTGTTATAGATATGTGGTGCATAAAAACTAAACGCTGCTTCTCCATGTTTAGTTTTACCTCTGGACAGAAGGAAGATCAGAAATGTATTTTGACCCTGAACCATTCAGTGCTTTTTAAGCCAACAATAGTAGTTTTAAATAAATTATTTGACAGACAGGAAGTCAGTGTAAAGACCTCAGAACGGGAGTGGAAGAAAGATGGACAGGCCTGTCTTTGTAGAGCTTCATCTTCCATGCTACACCATGGCTTCTATCAGTCCGGGGCCAGCAAGTTGCAGAATGCATGGCTTTATTGTTGACATAAAATATAAAACCCTATGTATGTGTATGTATTTCCAGTGACCAGAGATGATTTGTGCCACTGCCCACAGACTTATGCATAAGTCATGATTTCCTCTTGCTCAGTCCCAACACATTACTAAGTTTGAAAATAGGTTGAAAAATATTTTTTTCATGAAGACATTTCCTGAAGCTGTACCATGGAAATGTCACGATTCAGTCTCAGGATCCCTTTTCTGTACTGTGTCAGTTAAATGTGGTCCTTGTAAAAAAAAAAATTTAAAAAAGGAATAGCCTCTCAGTGTTTTATCTCCTACCCCACTTTCCTGTGTTTCTACCTTCTTGATGGCTTTTAAAGCAGAACCCTAGCGCTACCAGTCTTTCGCCTTCATGTTAACAAGAATACAATACTCAAGTCCCAGAAATGAGTGACATGAGCCATACGGTTGCCACAGGAACTCTCAGGAAAGGTTTACAATAGTGCTTTGACAAAGTGTTTGAACTCACTGCCACCAAAGCAATCCTCACTCTTTAATGTGTTTCTGTTTTGAGACATCAGAGGTTATGAAGATCTTCAACAGGTGGTGGAAAAATTGACTCTACATGGGCGTTGAAGGGGGGTTACGCCTGCTACGTTGTCGCAGTGTCTTTTTCCAAATGGTGTGTGATGTGTAACTGCATATGTAATCCCTTGCAGAATTGAGTGTTGAAAGTGAAAGCCAGCAAGTGTAAGCAGGAAGTGGAACACTGTGTGAAAGCAGTATTTCCAAGGAAGAGGCATGGGAATTAAAGCTAGAGAACTGTACTGTAATACATCAATTGAAGGATATCCAGAAATGATACAGTATGGGTAAATCAGTGGAGCTTTTTAAGCACCAATTTCCAATTTAAAGTGATCATTCTATAGAGAACCACTAATTTAAATCCATCAAGATCATAGAGAAAAGCATGAAAATCTGCAATTCCCATCAACGGGAGCTGAATGGACAATACGGGGTTCAAAATGACTAGTGGGGGTGGATTTTGCAGCCCCTAGATGGATGTCTATGTGTAGGTGTGTATTTATTAATAATGAGGACATTCACATGAGACATATTAAACAAAGTGCACACTCAGTGTAGTATGTTTGAGGACCAAAAGAAAGCTAACATTTCAGCATATTTCCTTGCTTTATCTCTCATCATCTTGCTTTCTGCCTTAAAGGACATTGTGAACTGAATTTCTGCAGATCAAACACTTTACTGTGGATGCCTGTACACACTAACACACAAGCACCATCTGCTGAGCCACTAGACATGTCTTACTGTAAATAAGCCTGAAGAGACACACTCACATACTTACACACACACATACACAGACCTAGCGGGCAGCATGGCATTATGCCCAGCCCTCCCAGGTGTCTCAGCGTTGATATATTGGTGTGGCCTCAGATGAATCCTTGCAGGGCAAACTAATGCTCTTATTAAAGGCTTTTTAAAGCTCTGGCTAGCAGAGAGAGTGAGAAGGAGAGAGTAGAGGTGATGTGTTTTATCATATTAATATCCACCTCAGGTGCTAATTTGCCCCGTAAGCCACATACGTCACCAGCTGCTGTGAGAGAAGTGGAAATGAAAAGAAAGCTGAAGAAAATAGAGAGACGAGCAGTATGGAGAGAGATGGCGTGACAGAGACTGAGTGAGAAACAAGAATGAAAGAAGAAGGTGTAAATTGAATTGATGAAAAAGCTTCATTAGTCATGCACATTAGCATCCCTATTAGTTTAACGTCATCCAACTTTGGAGAGGCCCAATGGCCATGATGGGACACAGTTTGATTACACTCCTGTATGTTTGATCACTGACACCCTTCATTCTGACTGGCAGCAGACAGTCTATGTAACTTTTTGCACCTGAATGTGAAATCAGAACACCTGCAAAGAGAAAATAATGTGGAAACATTTGCATATTGGGGATTTCTTCCTTTTACTGTTTTTTTTCCTGTTGGTTTTATTGCTCCTCAAGGAAATGTTGCCTGTGCCACTGCTACTGTACACTCGACACTTGCTTCTAGTTATTTGTTCATACGTCTAATTTGTTTTTCCAAATTATAAAAATACTTTTTTTTGGAAGGTTGTTCTAAACTCTCTTCCTTGTCTATGTGTTTGTGTTGTCAACAGGCGGACCCCCAAGGCCGAGACATTGCCATCCGTCCCTTCTTGGAGCACTGTGAGAACACCCACATGACCATTTGGCTGGGCATTGTTTATGCCTACAAGGGATTGCTAATGGTGAGAGGAGAGAACACAAAATTGCATCATGTACCCAAATACACTATAAAAAGCACTGTCAAATGAATTTGCTAACTCCTAATAGATTAGGTAATATGGCAATATTAGGATTACAATTTGGAGAATAAGGTTGTGAATGAGTAAGCGTATTTCCCAAAATGTGAAACTATTTCTTTATGTTTGTGGTGATATCAGTTTAGACGTGTGGCTTACCTGACCCTTGTTCTAACTCCTACTAATCTAATGCAAAAAGACATTAAAAAGCAATCTTCTAAGCATCATTATGGGCTATACCCGAGCATTTACCTGAGACATGTATCATGCATTAAAAATGTTCCATTTTCCCACCACACAGTGTGGTAAAGCCTCCGTGAAGCAGGAGCAACTGTAAATTATGCAAACCTTACTGCATTTATGGTGAGGTGAAGGAGAAGGATTGAGACGGATAATCATTTTAATGATTTCTTCCATCTTTGAGAGAATGCTGAATAAAAATACTACTGAAAATGTTAAAAACAGAGTGATGGAAGGAGTGAAAAAATTGTAGGGTAACAAGTAGAAGAGGTTTTGATGTGAAAAATAATGAAATACAACAATGAGTGGAGCGGTAGGAAGTCAAAAATGAAAAAAATGAATTGACAGTAGGCCACATCTGTATCAGGCACAGAGTGGGACAGCACAGCAAAAAAAGCATTAAAGCTTGAGTCAGCCCTGCCTTTACACACACATACACTGACACTCACACACAAACACAAACACAATCACACACAAACACAATCACTCACACACACACACACACATGCACAGATTCACACGGTCACACACCTGAGATCCACTCATCCTTGATGACTGCTCCTGTAAATGTGCGGCTTGTCATTCCACTAACTCTCATTTAGACTGTAGGATAAGCAGGAAGGCCACTTTACAGAGCACACAGTGAATAATTCAGCAGGCTATACAGACTGCTACAACCCTAATGTTCAACCAAACTAACAGTTGACTCTAAATAAACATTTTACAAGCATGAAACCTAAGGCTTTTTTTATTTTGTTTGATTTTTTAAATGTATTTTAAAGCTAAGTCAGATAAGATGAAATGTTTATTTGGAGCCTGCACTCCGTTTTCTGGAAATAAAATGTTTAGACTAGCAGAAGCTAAATAAAATAAAACTGCATAGTTTCAAATAGAGAGGATGACCAATCGTGTTTACTGTGTGTGCATTTCCCCAGAGAAACGAGTTCAGACTTTTGAAGCAAAATCAAATACTGCCTTCAGTTTCTCTGTAATGCCTGTGTAACCTTCTCTCAAACATATTTTATTACTTTTCTTTTTTTTCCATGACAGTTGTTTGGTTGTTTCTTGGCATGGGAGACCAGGAACGTCAGCATCCCTGCTCTCAATGACAGCAAATACATCGGCATGAGTGTTTACAACGTGGGCATCATGTGCATCATCGGTGCTGCAGTGTCTTTTCTGACAAGGGACCAGCCAAATGTCCAATTCTGCATTGTGGCATTGGTGATCATCTTTTGCAGCACCATCACACTCTGTCTGGTCTTTGTTCCCAAGGTCAGTTTTTGTGTGTGTGTGTGTGTGTGTATGAGCACAGGTGGATAACTACTTTATTAAGAACCAAAGTGCTTATTAATTATCACACATTCACACACCCCACTTCACTAAGTCCTGGATTCTAAAAATGCAGCGTAAACAATAATGTAGCTTTTTATGCCTCTGTAATTTTATCCCAGAGTGCAGCTGTGACTAACACCCATAACTCCTCTTCCAGTTTATCACCATGAGAACAAACCCAGATGCAGCCACCCAGAACCGGAGATTAAAATTCACTCAGAACCAGAAGAAGGAGGACTCCAAGACCTCCACCTCAGTCACCAGCGTGAACCAGGCTAACACATCGCGTCTGGACGGACTTCAAACTGATAACCATCGCCTTCGCATGAGGATAACAGAGGTCTGAGCTGATGAATTCATGAAATATATATTATTGTATATATATTTTTCACCACTGATCATCATTTTACAATATGGGGATGACAGGCTTTTAAATGCAAAAGTGGGATAAGGAGAGGCCATAAACATAATTATAGAAACAACAACTGAGCACAAGTTCTAAGAAAGAAGAAAGAAAAGCAAATAATTTAACTCCATTAAACGGCACCTTGCTGTAAAACGTATGAGTGTGCTGTGTTATTATTTTATTGATAAGATTTCTGTTCTTAGGGCTTTACCCGCTTCATTTGCCAAGGACCCTTCTGTTTCTCCTCTCTGCCCAGCAGTCTTAGACTATTTTGAGCCTGTATCATTCTCCTTATTGTCGAAGGAAGTGCATTTTTAATACTGTTGGATCAAGTATTCTTACACTGATAGACACCTCTCTTAGATCAGGAGCGTTCCAGCTGCTCTTTAACATGCTGCTGTGCAGCTGATTATCAAAAAGAAAAATCTGGACCTGTCTTCTGTCGTTAACTTCAGCCCTATTTCTAGAATACCTTTTCTCTCCAGTACTTATCCAGTTACGAACATTTTTAGATAACCATGATATCTATGAAAAGTTTCAGTCTAGATTTAAATCAGGCCATAGCACTGAAACAGCTCTTTTAAGAGTTTCTAATGATCTCCTGTTAACTGTTGACTAAGGGAACTCTGCTATCCTGGGTCTTTTAGATCTGACTGCTGTCTTTGACTCTGTGGACCACAGGATCCTTTTATGAGCTCCACGCTCCATTCTGAGCCCTATCCTCTTCACATTGTATATACTGCCTTTAGGCTCCATTGTTAAAAAACATAATATTTCTTTTCGTTTTTTTACTGATGATGTACAAGTCTATTTGCCTATAAAATGAGTAGAAGAGTCCCAGCTTTGCTGAACTGTTAAAACAATAGCAAATCTTGGAAACGTTCTCAATCTTAATGAAAATAAGACTCAGATTGTTTTGTTTGAACAACCTGACCTATTGAATATATTATATTTACCTGTTTAAGCCAATATCCTAATCATTTTACTTTAAAAAACAGCAACTTTATGCATTAACTACTATTTTATAAAGGTGACACCTTCTCTTTGCTTCATTTCTTTTAAAAAAGTGGCGTTTGAAAAGAAATCCCTGACAAATCATCTTGGCTTTCTGCCAGATCTCTCAGTGGGGAATTTCTGCTGTTGTCATTGCTTTTGTTCATGACTGTGGCAAATGAGAAGCTACTCAGAAACTCCTGAAGGACAAGTAAAGTTGTTATGTCTTTGGCAGACAGCAGGCATTTCCCTTCTTCGCTGTGTTTTGAAATGAAAAGAAGTAGTTTGTTAGCTATAGATTAGACTCCAAACTCCACACTAGGTTGTCTGCAAATGATTTATGCAAACTTGATGTAATTAACAGTTGAGTTTTTGGTTCATAATGTACTTGCTCTGCTGTATCATATATTTTATCCACTTAAAAACTAACGAGTTCTTTGTTTTTCTGTTTAAAAAGCTTGACAAAGAACTGGAAGAAGTGACCATGCAGCTGCAGGACACCCCAGAGAAAACTCCCTACATCAAACAGAACCATTACCCAGACGCCAACAACATCCTCAGCATACGCAACTTCACAGACGGCAAAGGTGAGAAACTGGCTCTAAGTTTACACGTAGCCCTTTGTCAAACTATCTATGACAGTGAAGTTAAGTTATCTCTGTGACCCTTCACATTTGCATTCAGTACTTAGAAAGTTTGCTACCTGGAAAATTATTCACCTCACAGAAAAGACTCAAGACTTCAATTCATTAATGTGCATAAGGGCACAACATTCAAAGAACAAAAAAATATGAAAATATAAAAAATAATAGTGAATGTTAAAATACAACCTCACAATGACTAATCATGATAAACCGTGTTGATGTTTGGTAGGCATGAAGTAACAACAGGTATTTTTCAGGGTCCTAAAAGGTATTAAAAATTGATAAATCAACTCAGTAAAAATTAAGTATTAAAAAGGCTTAAACCCCATTTTGGGAAGTATTACATTTTGTAGCTTCAATGTGTATATTTGTCCGAATAGGTTGTACACTAAAGTTTCCATGGATTTAATCATTGCATGGATGTGTAGTGGAATTCTGTGTATTTTATTTTCGTTGATCAACCATGTATGGAGAAACCACTAATACTGGTAAAAAAAAATAGCACCAAACCTCTGCAGTAGCATGATAACAGTCCCTATACATAAAAAGAAGCACCAAACCCAGAGTTTATTAAATAAGACTGTTTTACAAGTCTGTGCCTTACCAGAAAGTGGAAAATGAAACTGGAAAAGACGACTATCCTACACCTTCAAATGAAGAGAGACAGAATGGTTCGTGTTTCTGCTTTTCCCAGCTGTGAAAAAAATATTGAAAGGACTGAACTCCAGTACATTTGGTGAAATCCAATATGGTGTATAATTTCTGCTCATCTGGGTTGATGGGTTTGATACAATTCAGTCTTGTCTTAGTTCAATTCATTTTCATTCCAGTCTGATGCAATTTAATACAAAGCAACATGTACAGTAATACTTTAATGAGGTGTTGCACATCTTCTTCTGGTTCACCTTAGAGAAAATATGTATGTTGCATATTCAGTGCCTTTAGTAAAGGATTTTAATGCTGCTTTCAGAGCAGCAGCTTGAAGGAATATCTTGGCGTTTTTGTTTTTTTTATTCCCGTTGCCGGAGCTCCTGTCAGCTGCAGGTGAAGAAAGGACACATGAGTTCTCTGTCTGACAGCAAGTCTGTGACGTCTCCTGGGATGAGTCATGAGATTAGCTAGAGTACACTATCGGTACACTCCACTGCTGCTTAGCAAGTTTTACACTGTAGTCACACTTATCAACTCTCCCACCTTTATTATTAAGCCCAAAGTGGGTCCACACTTGATTTTGCACCTAGTCATTTGGTGTGTGGGACTTTGTTTACTGTATTGAACAATGTACTTGAGGGAGAGAATATTAAAGGAAGGAATGAAGAGGCATTTCCATCATGGGGTGATACAAATATATGGAAACCAACGGAGTAAACTATAAGGTGCTAAAATATAAAGATACATGTCATAGTCATCTTTTTAAGTAGAGAGAGCCTGTGTCGTTTACCCTGTGAACGTCTCCCTGATCCAGGCTGTTTGAATTGATGCAGCTGTATTTTAGACATTATGAAGCAGGGTTCCTCAAATGGATTCAGGGAATCGTTACACCCCAGCAGCATTGCTTTGCATTAGGCACAGTTCTAACAGACGCAGGGTGATGGTGATGTACAGCAGCCAGTTTCAGCACGTCTGATGCACATGCCAGCACAAAGCTGTCTAATGGATCTGCCTGAGTATAGGAAGGTAAAAGAGTAAAAAAAGCTACGTTTGTTCTGCAGATTGGGAGCGGATAGTGTTGGAATTGTTTGAGAAGTTCCTCATCTGTGAAAGTTCATAGTTAAGCAATGAACTGATGACAGTCAGTACATGAACAAAGCAACGTGTCTAATGCTTCTTTGTGTTTTATTTTGCTCTCTGTTACCTATTTTCTTCTCTGCCTATCATCCTTCCAGATGCACACATATAAATACACAACAGACACACACCCTCCTGTTTTAGCCTTGTTTGGTACCCTTACAAGGATGGGTTTGAAGTAAAAATATGCCTGTGTTGTTGCACAACTGGTTGATGGAGTATTGTTTATGGAACACACAGAGCTAGATGTCAGTGCCAAGATCATTTTGATTAGTGGATAATTAGTAAATGAGTTACCATCTGTGGGATTTTCTATTTTCTATTCTTATATTAATTCTTTAAACGATCCAAACCAGAATAGCATCACATTTGGTTAGTCATGAGATTCTTTAATGATTTGAAAGATTTTACAAGACATCTGAAAGGTCTCATATTGTAAAAAGTGAGATTTCCATTTCTTTTTGTTATTATTAAGCAGTTTGTTGTGCTATAGAAATGCTGTGAAACTGTCAAAACACTCAATCCGCAGAGAAATGACAGCCGTGTTCAGAAACTGTGCCTTAAAAAAAGCCGTCGAGACTTCGATACAGTTGTGACGTCTCAACTATACGATATATAGCAGATGAGTGCCTTGAAGTCATTCCCCGGCTGCAATGACAGTGCAGAGACACCAAGAGCACAGATGTAGAAGACCCTAAAATCTGACAAATATAGCCAGACTATTTTTTTGTGTAAATATTCATTTGAAAAGATATATTTTTATTGAACAAATGTAACTTAAGTAGATGTAAGGTGACCAACAATTTATATCTGTCTTTACTGTAGATTACTAAATACTGTCATATTAACAAACCTGTGTTGGGTAAAGGAACACATACTTTCACCTTTCCCTTGTCAACTGAGTTAGCATGAACAAGGATCAAAGTGTATAGGGAATGGGATTATTTCTAAATTAGTAAATAATAGCCAGTCTGCTAGTGGTAGCAATGTTGCTGAAAATATGAAGTAACTAATGGATCCAATTACTGGAGAGCCAGTCTAAATTAATCAATCTTCACGTTCATATGAAAATCAACAGACAGATTTTTTTAAGACAGCAGCGCCAATGATTCCACTTGAGAACTCTAGGGGTGTGTTGGCACTTTAAATAATTCAGTTTCTGCTTGGGGCACAGGAATCATTATCATTATTCATTATATAAGCCTATTCCTGCTCATCCTGGTCATCAAATAATGTTATAAAAGTGTCAGACAGAAGTAAAACTTAGGAGAGCCTTACAAGCTCTCTCGAAGCAAGAATCTCATATTCAACGACAGACCGCCATATCTATTCATTTTTTTTTATTCACACAAAAATGTATTAGAGTCCAGGTTATTGAAGTGTTCACGATAACGATCTTGTGAGGAGAGAAGGAGAAAGAGAGACAGCACATTAGCTGCTGCTCACAAACGTCAATCTGACACACGTAATGGAAATAAAATCACAGGTCATTAAGCCTCCTTTAAAGATCACTAGCATATAAACTTTTCCCAGCCTCAATCTGCTTGGGCTTGACAGTCATCATCATCGCCGCCTCCTAACTGCAGTCATCAGTATTCATTAGAGAGCTGGTCTGAATGTATTGGGAGCCGTGAATGAGTGAATAAGAGTAGAACGCCGTGTCAACAACGATTACGCTCACTGAGAAGCGACACACACTTCACCCCTCTCTCTCTCTGTCTCTCTCTCTCTCTGTGTGTCTGTGTGTGTGTCTCTCTCTCTCTCTCTCTCTCTCTCTCTCTCTCTCTCTCTCTCTCTATCTCTGCGGCTGTCTTTATGATGGAGAACACCAGTGGATAACAGCTAAGGTGTAGATTTCTGACAGATGAGACCTGATTTTAGGCTGAGAAGTTAGAGGTCAATGTTCATTGTTACGTTACGTTTGAGCTTCCTTTTACCAAACAGCAGCAAGTTCTTTACATTTTGTATTGTTTGTGCAGATGTACTGTTGAAGACATTAACTGCAGATCAGCTAATTATAATCAACCCAAGATACAGGTAAACTAAGCAGCAGCTTAGTGCTCACAACTTAATTTAATTTAAAGTTACAATGTTGTAAAATGTGAGTTTTAAAGCAGGTCCATGGTCTATATTAATACTGTGAAAGTATTAAAACACTCAATCCACAGAGAAATGCAAACAGACAATATTCAGAAACTGTGTCTTTAAATTAGCCCTCAGGACTTCTGTACCATTGTGATGTCACAACTCTACTACATATATTTCGAAAGTACTGATACAGTGCTGTTACAGTCATTCCCCAGCAGCAGGGACAGTGCAGAGACACCGAGAGCATAGATGTAGAAAATACTGGCCGATCAGAGCAGACTGGGTTTTCTATGTAGGGTGGTTTAAAGAGACAGGTACTAAAACGGGGCATTTCAGACAGAAGGTGAATCAGGTATATTCAGACAGACAATATAGATAAAGATATATTATAGATACAAAGTTGTGTCTACAACATTCAAGCAACTTGTTGAAGCTGAAAATTTCCATAATGTGGGACCTATAAGAAAAAGTATCACTTTTTTAAAAAACGTTGTACAATGTACTGTATGCAATGAACAGATGTTAAGATTTCCCAAGTTCATTTACATTATTGATTCTTATTCTACACATTTGCACATTCAAAACTTTACATGTCTTATTGTGCAGTAAAATTTTGGGCTTGTTATCTTAATACTTTCTTTGTGGCATGAACACATATTCTGAATCCCTAATGATGTGTATAAATATCCGTGTCTGTGCTTGTAGCACAGCTCTGAGACCTACAAGGTTAGGCTTTTTTCAAAATGCAAAGAAAACTAGTCTGCTCGAAATTAGTTCAGCAAGCTCAGATGTCCAATCGGGGCATGGAGTGCTATGATCAGTAAATCAGGTCAGCACATGCTGGGAAATCTGGGACAACTGGAGAGAAAATTCTGTATGGGTGGGGAGATCGATCCATTACTCTCCAGGTACATAATTTGTGAAAACTATTAGTGTTGTTTACTACAAATCTTATTGTGTTTCAAGCTCTACCTCTGCAACATCCGGATAATGCAGAAATCATGTTGTCCCCTCCACATTCCTCTCTGTATGAGGGTTCTTTCTTTCTTTTTTCATTCTTGCATTAATGCTCTCCTAAGTCTCTGCTTCCAAACCTTCTCAAACTAGGAAATCCATTCATTTAGTAGATGCATATTGGCATGACATGCACCCAGTATTGTTTTTTAGCTATTTGTTGGCAAGGAAAACGGGAGGGGGGGGGGGGTTGCTACAGTATATGGGGTGCATGAACTACCAGTTAAGCTAGAGGCCACCCTACCCAGTCTTGCTTTTTGAATGGTAGGATCAAAGTAACTACACAAAAACAAGAGGCACATTCCAAATGTGGATCCACACTCCTGTATTGGGGCCAAAGGCTGTTCTGAAAATTCCCTTATTGTCATGTGTCATGTGCCTGGAACAGCTTTGTATGACACCTACATGTGTTTTCAATGCAGATGGAGAGAAGTCGATACTGAAGAACCACCTGGAGCAGAAGCCTCAGGCACAGTGGGGCTCCATGGATCCTT
Source organism: Echiichthys vipera (assembly GCF_963691815.1). Lineage (NCBI taxonomy): Eukaryota > Metazoa > Chordata > Actinopteri > Perciformes > Trachinidae > Echiichthys > Echiichthys vipera. The sequence goes on along the minus strand of NC_139838.1, from coordinate 15,311,212 downwards.
CCAGAATAAACAGAGGTCCCTTGGAGGATATCAACTCGCCTGAACAGTGAGCTCTCCTTCTTCAGCACCTCTACCCCCGTGTCCCTCTCCCCTTCCCTCTGTCTTGTCAGCTGTCTCATCAGACTACACGTCACACATAACGCAACGACCAGCAGCTCTCAGGCGGTTGCTCTGGCAACAGAGCCCTATGAAAGCATGGACCGGTTCTGTACTTTTCTCTCCCACGCACATCAACATCCATATGACCACATAGTGTGTATATGTATTCTCCCACAATGGTGAACTTACCGAAGCATATACTCAAAGTCAAACACATATGAACATGAACACATGTGTTTGTAAAGTATACACACGTAGACATGCAGCTGATTGATTGGTAATACCAACTTGTTAAACAAGGTGGTCTAAGAAAAATCTACATTCATTTAACCAGTCATGCATCATTGAGAGGTCTTCCTCCCAAGCTTGTTTAACTACACCCAGTCGAAAAATGCAAAATGTAGAAGGACGGATGAAGAAGGGAGAGACAGCAGACAAGGGGGGGGGGGGGTAAAATATTGAAGAGAGGGCAGTTACAGGAGGTGGATGTTTAGATAGGAAAGAGAGACATAGATTAGGAGGAGGAGAGAAAGAAAGAAAGAGGTAGAGACTCGCAGAGGCTTATGTAACCAGTGATTTACAGCTCGCATTGGAAGCAGCTCTGAAAATAGACAGGGAGGAGAACAGAAGTAAAGGAACACTCGGAGCTATTCCCATGCTGCATAAATGTTTGATCACATGGCGGGAAGAGAGATGAAGAGGCAGCAAGAGAGAAAGAGAAGAGAAAGAAGAGACAAATATAAAGAAGTGAGAAAAGAGGTATGATGAGAGTAAAGGTAGAGGAGGACGAATGGTAACACTTTGTGACATGGCGAATGCTGACAAAAAGTCACACCAGGTGTTAGTTTATAAATGGATTGTCTGTGTTAATAGATCAAATAGTTATAATACTTATTTCATTAGCATGGGAGATTGTGTTTCCATCACAAAAAGAACAGGTCAGGATGACTGACTAGGCCTGAGGACCATTAATATTTCAACATTCACCTAATTAAGACATTTTTCTAGGTCTATCACTGAATGAGCCTGGGTCCCCCCCCCCCCCCCACCCTTAATTTTTACATAACTGGCATTTGGTTTTGCAGTTTTTCTTGCAAACGGCTGGCTTTGACGCTAGCACTGGCAAGGTAGTGTGCAAACTAGTCTAAACAGGCGGAAGCATGAAATGTTCTTTTTGTCAGATGATCACAGAAGCTGAGAGGCATAGTGGATTAGGGGTTTAGTAAGAAGAAGTGAAGAAGGGAACGAGGATGCTAAAGAATACAAGCAAAAAGAATTAAAATAATGCTGAGGGCTTGTGTGAACAGTACCTTGCCTGTCTATCCTGTCCAGTTTTGTCACTGTAGCTGGGTGTGATTACATTGATACAGCATTTACAGTGGTGAATAAAAATTGTGACAATCTTAATCGTAAACTGGGCCACTACATGTGTTATTTATGGGCTGTGGTAGAATCCCACCAAACCATTGTCTCTTGTACAATAAATAAAATACTGAAGGTGAGTGTTTAATATTGATAACAAGTGGGCATATTGGTGCAGAGTTTGACTATTTTATATATGGTAGGATATTTGTAGTTCATATTTAAAACATAATCTTTTCTGATTTCATGTAGTAAATGTAAAATCTAACCTGGTATCCCAAATAAACACATTCAGATTGGATTTTGCAGTGTTTTTACATTAAAAGTGTGAAAAGCCAATGCAGAAAGTTTTGTGCATTTGTAGGCTGGTGAAAAGTAATGATGTGGAGCTCAGGAATGGGAGTTTAGCGCTTCCAACTTTTATGTCGGGATACAAGAGTTTCCATCCTGTCACAGACCAACAATTAATGTTTAATTAATGGCAATGGGGTTGGTAAAACTCATAATCTACAAAGTACTTTAAAATTATACTTATAAACGTTACTGAAGTGTACTTACTTTCTTCTCTATCTGCAGCATACAACGTCGACTGTCCTTGCAGCTGCCCATCCTGCACCATGCCTACTTACCTTCCATAGGAGGGGTTGATGCCAGCTGCACAAGCCCAAACGGCAGCCCTGGTTCCAGTCCACGGCACAGACACATGCCCCCCTCCTACCGTGTAATGGTCTCTGGCCTGTGAGCTTCATTCACTCCCCCACCTGGCTCTTTGCAGAGGAGACATATATGGTTCTTTTTTCTACAACAAATAGACTGATATCGTCAGCGTATGTGCGTATTTTGTCTCAGAACAAGGAGGACAGGGGGAGAAGAGAGGGAGGGGGGGCGAGTTTCACTCTTCGGACCTCTTCACCCCAGCCTCTCTTGAAAACTGAAACCCTCAGTCAGGAAGGGGTGGGAGGAGACAAAGTGGGCACTTGATGACCCTTACAAACTCCTATGATTCACAGCAATGTCCACTTGTTTATCTGCTCCCCTTGCCTAGACATATGCACATATGCACAGTCAACATACACAAACACACGCAGTTGCACACTGACACCCCAATAGCAGAACAGCAGTGGACGAGCCCTGACCTGACGTGTAGCCTTATCTGCTTCAGAGGGGATTGTCTGTTTCTGTTCCTTATCTGTTGTATGTATGTGCTCGCGGCTACGCGTGAGCTCGTCATCTAACTTGAGTATTTCACTGCTTCAGTGACTGGATACCGGTGTGGAAATGTGGAATTTACAAAACCCAACGAAAAGAAATCATCTAATTTACTTCCCGCCCCCTTCTCATTCTCGTGGAGACATGTAAATATCATCATTTCTGACTTTGATGTACTGTAAGCTTTGTATATGCTGTGAATGGACAATTAAAGGGGTTCTAAGTGTAGAGCTTGAAACCAAGACAAGTAATCATGACATGGCACCCTACAAAGAATTAGACACACAAGAAAGAAATCTGAATTGGTTTGTGTAACTGTTGATAAATTAGCTTATGGGCAGCAAAGTGAGATACAGTAAATCTTGTGAGTCACAGAACATGAAAAGGCGCCAAGGTCCCGACTCTCAAACTTGGAGTAAGACGCACGCGGCTATTTTTTTCCACTTTGCTAAATTTGCACCACTGGTTTCATCAGAGATTTCACATCCGACTTTACATAGGCCTTTCATAATTTACAACTTGCTTAATATGTCCTCAGAAAGCATGTTATACAAAATATTGATGCTATGCCTTTTAACAGGTCTCCAAGGCTGCATATGTTAGAAAATAGAGCTTAAAAGCACCACAAGAGTGTTCCACAGTTATTTATGTGTGTTATATGCCAAGAAATGCACACATTCAGATATACACTTAAATCGCAAGAGAGCACCTTATGAATTCCGGTGCTCTTCAGACAAGGCATTTGTGATGGGCCTGGTCATATTGATCCCCACTGAGTGGTCTCCACAGACTGTTAAGATGTCCATCTGAGCTAGCTCTCACAGCTAACCAGCACGAGTGATGGGGTTCATGTCAATGGCAAAAGGGCACAATGACTTCTTCGGAAGAAATAACAAGAAGTGAGAAGAAGTGATGCTGGAAAGGATGTAGGTCTACCACTTCCACAACTAGTTTGGATTGAGTGGTTGACCTGAATTTTCCATGAGCGGTAGGAAGACACGGGATCGTCGTGTATTAAGCCCCGACCGACCGTAGCTTTGAGTTGCAAGATGGTGATGACACCACTGCGGGTCACAGTAGTAGAGCATAAAGCACAGACACAGGGCTTTCTGTCATATTGAGTGTCAAGAAAAATCACTTCACACTTAGCAACAGTGAACATACATCACTTGCTATGGAAATGTAATTCAGTGCTGTTGAACTGGGTCCAAGAAGGCTGCACTGAGCAAAACAGTCGACACGGTGTCGTCCTTTTTTTTTTTTCAAAACGGTCCTCATGCAGGAGAAAAGCAACAGGGACTCCGGACAAAAAAGGACTTTTTATGGTTTGTTCTTAGCATATGTTTCACCATTGGTGTCTTGGTTTTTAGTTTTTAAGGCGTTTGTTGAACGCTGTGCCTGTTGTCTTATATCGTAGCCTGCAGGACCCACAGTACATTAATAGGGTGAAATTGGCATTGACCCAGCAAACTACAACATTGGCCACACATCTGTAAATTGTACAACATGTCATAGATTTATTTAAATTCAATGCCTCAATGCATGGGACAGTGTGGGACTTGTGGAAGCTCCGCCTCAGCTGGAGTGGATATCCTCTGCGATCATAAACATGGTCTCTAATTAAAAGGCCAGTCGAGGATACAGAGTCGAAGTGGGAGACAAGCCAGCAGAGATCCACCTGCTGTCGGACATATCAGGGTGACTTTCCGTGAGAGCGCCTCCCCTTCCAGCCCCTGCTGAGCACAGGAGCAGGGAAACCCCGAGCACAGACCTCCAAGGAGTCACGGCTTCTCCCGCACCTTTGCCAACCAGAGAAACACGGTCACTTGACAAGTGAGTGAGAGACATTGTCAGAGCGTTGGTTCTTCCTTCAGGAGAAGAAAATCCAACTGCACATTTTATATATTACATTATATGTGATTGTGTACAATTTGCTGATACCCCGACGATGGTGTCCATGTACGGAATATTTGGTATTTGGCTTTCTCAAGACGGCATGAAATGAAATGTATAATTCACAGAGTTACCTCTGTTTTTGCAACTGTCGTGACAAATCCACTCTGTCGTTTCATCCTCTCACCTACAATTTGGTTTTTACGTTTCCTTACAAAACATGGATTTAAGTTGTTTTAACCTGTTGATCACACATGTCAATGCCAAGATTCTCAGTGGACAGACTCAACATCATCATATCACATATGCTACTGGTTTAGCAGTTATTCACTGAGGGCAATAAAGTGAAAGTAGTAGCAAACTATCAATCCTAATTACCCACTCCTGGCATTTACCAAATTACAAAATGACTCTAAAATGCCAAATGCAGATCATCAGGTATTGTTCTGGTGTGTTTTTTGTTTTTTTTATATGTGCCCTGAGTTTTTTTTTCTTTTAAGATTCATTTCAACATGGATGAAAAGTTGTTCCAATGCAATTGTGGTAGGTCAAGGGCTCATAATTTCCTGTAATAAATGACGTCATGACGATGGTTTGTATTTGCCACAGGTCTTTTTACCTTTTCTGTGTGCAGATCAAAGTGACATATACGTTTATAATTATATCTTTGTATGTGTCATCATCAGGGTTTCTGGAGAGCGCGAAACATACATGTCCAAAAATATAACAATATGACGTATATATTTAGTGGAAAAACACACAGGTCCATACTGTTACCGTTTTGTCAGTTTGATGTGTGTCATCACATGGAGTTAAATTCAATTAAGAGTTTAAAACGGAAAACAAAACCTACATTAAATGCAACATGTTCAAGAGGGGCAATAACTTGTTTTCTTATTACAGAAAGAATAGAGAACTATATATATATATATATATGTATATGTAAAAGATCTTTACGTACATTCTCATTTTTACATAGGGAATATTTCACGAATACTCCACAACGATACTTGGAAGTCTTTTTTTTAATTTACAGTATCTGTAACTATGTTATGTACAGATGAGGTATAGGTATGAAAAAGTTGTATAAAATAAGTATCACACTTGGAACACCTGAACATTTTTTGGAGCCATTTAGTTGTTATGGGGGGATTTGAATAACATTCTTCTTTTATTGTCTGAATGTTATGGACAGCCTTTACTTTTCACATCATCGTTAAATAAAGTGAAACTGAAAAGAATCATTGATGCAGTATCATTCATGTGATCATCCAAAGTATGTTTAAGTTCATAATGTTGATTCAAAAGCAGTCAATCAATAAAGAAATCATTTTACAAAGTTGCTAAAGGTGGAATCAGCAAAATGTTGCTCTTCAGTAGCATCTAGTGGCAGCCTTAACCCTGTCAAGCCTGAACCATCAAATAATAGCCAAAAAATTCATTTTTTTGGAAAATGAAGTAAGGAGGAAAGATAAATGACCTAAAATACCTGCAGTATCACATTTGATACATAGGCCTACATTTCAACACAATTTTACTATAAAATAAGCTACAAAACATTAAGTAAATTGCTTCAATCGAGTAAAGATTCATATTAAACATTTGGACAGTATAATTATTAGTAACAATAAAACCAGAACTTTTTCAAAATGAGTAAAGATCTCTGTGCAAAACAAGACCTGCTTCTAAACGCTACTTCAGAGTGAATGTTACAAAAAGTTACTTTTTATGTATTTTCACCTCCACTGAGTGTCAGGTGAGATGCTCGTGTGGTGCTCGCCCTGCTCGTATGGTTAGTAAAAACTACAATGAGCTCCCATAAAATAGTAAATAATTAGCTAGTTATTCACTAGCAAGTGGCCATTTGCTATGTTCAACACCGAACATTAGAAGTTTTTTGATAGAAGTTTTAATTATTGTAAATAAAATATTTACAGACTTGTCATAATAGAAAAGCACAATTGTTACTAATATACCATCAACCATGCCTCTGTCCCAGTGTCCCAGTAAGTCATCACCAGAAGCAGGACCTTGCAACTCAAGCAACTAAATGGAATTTCACCACCGTTCATTTTGTTACTTACACCTGTGTTTTTCCTACTGTGACATTACAAAATGTCTGTTCTGGTAAGAAAAAGAGAACATAATCATGTTTACTGTTTGTTAGAATTTGTGTCATTTATTTTAGTATAAATGTCAATCTGGCTGCTACAAAGACATCCACAGTTAAAAAGAACACCTCCACTCTTTACTCACTGGATGAATCACTTTCATATCTAATCTGGCTTGCCAGGTCCTTGAGGTAAGACTGAAAGAAGCATCACACACACACACACACACACACACACACACACACACATACACACACACACACACACACACACACACACACTGTTTATTTTAGACTGTCAAGAATGCTGCCACTGAGTCAAAAAATCTTTGATGTCTCACTTCAAATGTAGAAAACTAAAAATGGAGGGAAGTGCACCCAAGTGACACACTGGCCAGTCAACATCATGGATCTTAATTGGCACACACAGTGAGCAGGCTGCCCTCCCTCACTGTGAAGGAAAATAAATTTGTAATGAAAAACCTTGTATGTTGAGAGGTCAATAAATAATTGAACTGTAAGGAGGAACCCAATGGCAAAGAGAATTGAAGGGATGAGTGTGTCTGAGTGGTTTACTGAAAGTGTCACTATATGTTTGCATGTCTGCAGGCTGTACGTAAATGATTTAATATTAGATAATCATATTGATTTATTTCATCTTACTGAAACCTGGCATGAAGAATATGTTGCCTAAACAAATCCACTTTTCCCAGTATTATTAATACTCATATTTCCTGAGGCAGTTGCAGAGAAGGGGGAATTGCAGCCATCTTTGACTCAAGCCATTTATCAGTCCAAACCTAAATTCTAACTCATTTGAAACTCTTGTTCTTAGTCTTTCACACCCAACCTGGAAAACAATACAGCCAATTCTATATCTGATGTGATAAATAAATTAATGCAGGTGATTTTAATTTCCATGTGGACTTTGACAATGATAGCCTGAGTACTGCGTTTATCTCATTATTATTCGATTGGCTTCACTCAGATTGTTCATAATATGCATATGGCATTGAAATTGAAAACTTAACAGTCTTTCCATAGAATCCTTTTTTTATGTTACTAACTAAGCTTCTCCCCCTGAGTCCGGTGCTTATCGCCTTGCAGGTTTCTTTGGAGCATGCCTGCTCGATGCCTCCTGCTACTTTTATTATTATCAACTTCTATTATCATTGCTGCTGTTATTGCAATTATTTATATTTTACTATATCCACGGCTATAATTATTATTAGTTATATTTCTATCATTACTGATATTGCTGCTACTATTCATATAATTCTAGAATATCCACGGCATGAATTATTATTTGTCATATTTGTTTTATTATCATAGTTAATGCTATTGCTTTGGTTGCTGTGCATCACTAGGTCTCTCTCTCTCTCTCTCTCTCTCTCTCTCTCTCTCTCTCTCTCTCTCTCTCTCTCTCTCTCTCTCTCTCTCTCTCTTTCTATTTCTCTCCCTTTCCCAACCAGTCAAGGAAGAGCCCCACCACAGAGCCTAGGGTCATTGCCTGTTAAAGGAAGGTTTTTGTTGCCACTGTTGCTCATGGGGGAATTGTTGGGTCTCTGAAAATCATAGAGTGACTATATGTAAAGTGTAATGAGAAAACTTTCGTTGTGATTTGATACTATGAATAAATAATTGAATTAAATTGAGTTTGTGTGTCATTCATATCTGTGTGGGTGCATTTCCTGCTGTAAGAGCTTTTTTGTTGGATGCGGTTCCTCTTGGGGAAGCAGTGCAGGAGCTGGCTGGGTCGTTTGGCTGTAAGTAACACTGTACATCCTGGAATATAATCTAAATGCTCCATCGGGGGGTCTTCCTTACAAATCAAAGCACTAAATCAACAGCCGTCTTAGGAGGAAAACAACCGGCAAAGGAATTTTTCCCAACTTAGCAATCTGAAAGTTGTTCTCATTAATAGTTTAAAACTTTCTATAAAGCATCAGTAAATTGTTTTTTTAATCCTTAATAAAGCTGTTACTTACAGCGTACAAATACTTTAGGGAGGGAGAATTGTTTATAAGAGAGTTCTCTGTCTCAGCCATAATACAGTAAGGATGAATGGAATTCTGTTAGTGGTGCTGACACCTTTGAAGAATATTCAGCAGCATCTTGATTTCAAGAAATAGTGCCATTTTCTCTCCAAACAAGCCACGACCTTACTGTGAACAGTTTTGATTGGAACTACTTTCTACTGATGAAATCGTCCCCATAAAAACTGTTGTTTTTTAAAGATTTTTTGTTTTTCAATGCTGGAAAAAAAAACATAACTATCTGCATGGTAATACACCATCCATCCATCTATCTTCAACTGCTTGTCCCTATCGGGGTCGCGGGGGTCCCAGCTGACATCGGGTGTGAGGCGTGGGACACCCTGGACAGGATGCCAGGGCACATAGAGACAAACAACCACTCACACCTACGGGCAATTTAGTTAAGATTAATTAACCTAACATGTGCATGCCTTTGGACTGTGGGAGGAAGCCGGAGAACCCGAGAGAACCCACGCAGACACAGGGAGAACATGCAAACTCCACACAGAAGGGCCCCCGCCGGGGCGACAAGACAGTGCTAACCACCACCACCGTGCCGCCCCCTGGTTATACACCACCGGAGGCAAATAGGAAAATGTGATTTTATGATTTATGTGAATCAAAACTTTAAAGCCGTTATAATTGATACTTTTAGAATAATATATAAAATGATGATGTGACAATACATACATACAATGTGACCATATGAAAGTGTTGCTCCTAATGATGAAAGGAAAAACAACTATTTTTGATGATTTTAAGAAATTGTTGGACCTTTTGGAAAATACACTTATTCGAGCTGTTTCACCCACTTTAGTCTTTATGCCGTGCTAAGCTAACCACCTCTAGCTCCACAGTCAGCTACATCAAGTGTGTGGTATTGATCTTCTTATCTCACACTCGGCAAGAGAAATTTCCTAAAATGTCGAACTACTCCTTTAACTCACAGATACTTTATATGACTTTGGACAACTGATGGCCTTGTGATGGCTGTAATTGTTGTTCATACATCTCCGTGAGGAATTAAGTGAACTTAAGCTTTTAAACCCAGTATGCCTATGCAGCTGCTTACTGATTCAAAGATAGCCACAGATTTTTCCAAGCTGATTCTGAAGGAAGAAACACTCCAGTGTGTGTAAATGCTGCATGACCTTCTCTCTCGTCTCAGCGGGATCATGCTGTGCAAATGGAAGGCGGGTTGATTAAGTTGACCTGGGTGTCAGTGGAAGGGAAGTGTCTATGTATCCTCCTTCACATGGGATGGCTCAATAGGAGAAATGAAGGCTTGGTCCGAGACGAGAATGGCAAGTACACGAGCCACATACTACATCCAATTTATCCAACTCGTGCACACATGCACATATTAAGCTGCATTGATCCGAGGATTGAGAAAAAAGGCCACTCACATACACACACACATGGATTTCATATAAGCTTCTATAACTTTATTTTAGGTTGGTGTATGAACGCAACAACCATTGTATTTACTAAAGGGCTATGGCTGTGACCAAAATTGTACACAAAACTTGACTCTTAAGTAGAATCAACTAATAATATTTTGCATAGCGGCATAGCTCTAGGGAAAGCTGTTGGTTAGCAGACCTTGTTGACCTCGTTAGCGTTGTCATTGTAAGCACGTTAGCATGCTGATCTTAGCGTTTAGCTTAAAGCAGTGCTGTGCATAAGTACAGCCTCACAGAGCCGCTAGCATAGCAGTAGGATCCTATGCTTTACACATTTTAATTTCATCTGTTTGTTATATTCAGTCAATGGCTTTGATTAATTAGTTGAATTGACGTAAGCAAACTAACAGTAACAGAATTCAAATGTAACATATTTCTTAATTTGTTAAACCATGAAAAGTTTCATTGAGAGTCATAGAGCAAAAAAAAAAATGTCATGGTATAGTAGGGGAGACTGGGGTAAGATGAGTAATTTTTCATATTTAGGATCACAACATCAAGGCAATCATAGTTTTGTCCCTAACTAATATATCTGTATATATTTCAGAATGTATCCCTTCAAACAAACAGAATGAGTGTAAACATTACTGTTTAAATCAATAATAATATAGCATGTTCAAAAGAAGTCCCCCCCCCCCACCTCCACCCCACCCCTCCCTCACCTTCTCCCTCACTTATTTACGTTCATGTGTATTTTTTTATTATACACAATTCAACAGGTACAATAACTGGTTTTAATGTTATTGCATATTACTGCTTAACAGCTGATTTCCAAATAAAACATTTTAACATGAGAATGCCTTAGAGTGCACTCAGGAAGAGAACAAGTGAGAATGCCTTGTGTGAGAATGTTTTGTCAATGAACCTCTTTGGTGTCATTCTGTCTATTTTGGCATCCTCTGCTGCTGCTCGAATACACTTCCCTTCTCTCACTTCACTGGTGGCTCTTTCAAGAACATCAGGGGCGCCACCCCTGCTTGGTTTGTGCTTATATCCATCATGTCCACTCTGTAATCATACAAATGCAGAAGAGTTTTCAGCACCAAAAATACTCCCCACAGTTAAAATGGTACACGTTTATGCTAGTTTTACGACCTCATTGTAGCTCACAATACCGCAATTGATGTATAAAAAATTGAAATAATCTATTTTGGTCTAAAAACATGAAAATTATGATAAACTAAATCCGATTTCAAGAGTGAAAAATGTTTTTGTTTTGTTTTTTGAAAAAATCTAACCGCTTTACACATGTGGTTCTTATCTTCACAGACTCCATGAAATGATGCCGTCCTCCTAAATATTTGGACACATGATCAATGTTTTTTACCATTCCCTAGCAACAAGGGGTGGCTCAACTTACCTCAGTCTCCCCCACCACATTATGGCAATATAACCTCATCAAGATGAGTGGTCAAGGGCACATTGGAGAGGACATTTGGGGAAGGAGCATATGCCTTATGTATTAGTATGCTAGTGAGAGCAAAGAGCCGAGAGAGCTCCTCATGCAAATGTGTAGATAAATATCCTCGGATAGAGGATCATTCATGTTTAAATTGAAACATCACTGATAATGATTCAATAATTATATTATGTTTTATATGATGGGGAAAATCCATTGATGTATGGCCGTATTGTCCCAAAACTCATTTCACTCTTTGAAAAAAAGCCATTTCCTGTTAGGCATGGGTTGACTGATGACTCCATACATACCAGGATACGTGATTAGAGAGAGAGTTATGGCCAGTAGTTACAATCTCCTGCAGGTAAATTTATGGCTGACATACAATGACGACACACTCAGCTGAGCCCACAGTAAATCCAAGACATGGTCTTCCTCTGTCCTTGAGAATTCTGCTCAGTCTCCAATGCAGGTGGACCTCAATCTATTTAAAGCTACTGTGTTCAATAGCTGGACAGTCCTGCATTGATTGATCCTAATCTACTGCAATGTCTAAAGTCTTGCCTATAATGGATCATAGGCTACTAGAAATGCAGCTCACTATCATTTCATTATTGATTAATCTGCTGATTATTTTCTTAAGTAAAACTGGTTGGTTTATAAAATGTCAGAAATGAGTGTATAAATGTCTTGTTTTAAACATAAAGATATTCAGTTTAATAGGATTTAAAATGGATAAAAGCAGAAAATTGCTATATTTGAGATGCTGAAAACAGCATTTTCTGCCATGCATAAAAAATTACTTTAATGGTTAATCGGTTATCAAAATAGTTGGCGATTATTTTTCCGTCAATCGACTTATCATTGCAGCTATAGACCATACCCATGTGTGTATTTACTGCTGACAATTATCAAATTCATATTCATTCATCAAAATGTGGGTAGAATCCCACAAGGAGTCATAAGAAAACACATAAGATGATTACAGGATAAAAAAGTAGAAATTACATATTTTTCAGCATTTTGTTTATTATTTTCATTATTCCATATGAATAACTGTATAATTTCACTCTTTGGTTGAACTGGTCACAACTGGTAGATGTAAGCAATCGGCGATGCACATGCATTATTCAAGCCATGTGTTTTTAAGTTCCATTGTTGTACGTGCCGATTGAATTGACAAGTCTGCATTGCATTAGCCCATGACAATAATGTAACTTAGAAAATGTAATGCAATTTTTAACAATCTGTAGATTGATTTTCATAGAGAAATAAATGGAAACCACTGGATGTCTAAAAGACACAAAAAATACATAAAATAAAATACAGTATCATGACTTGCAAACTGGTCAACTGTAACTTACACTGGAGAACAAAATTAGAGAACAAATTATAAATACTTAAGTTATTCTGAAAGACTGCTATTTTTTATTGTTTACATTTGATAGAATATCCGCTGTGGCTATACCACGGCTGTACTAACATTTGTTTTTTAAATAACCAAGGCACTTCAACAAAAACCTTTATTTTGTGAAAAACAGAGAACACTTTCTGATACCTCCAGTTAATCTGGTACCCGGTGACCATTTACTTAATTGTTGGACACACCCTATTTATCTGGCAGCTCTCCTGGTTACTTTGCAAGATGGCAAGCTGCTATAGGGTAACTGAAACCCTGCGACAGCAGGTTGTCCAGATGAAGGCCAAAGGGATGACCCTCTCAGCCGTTGCAAGAGATTGGGCGCTCCAAGTCTGTGATTTCAAGAATATCAAAACTTAACACAAACACAGATTAATTTAAGTCCCTCAAAAAGGCCGGTCCACATAAAACACAAGTGTGTACGTGGAGGATGGAGGACAGGATTATGCAAAGGCTCTCAACACTGCAGCTGGAGTTGCTCGCCAGTACAGTGATGTACAGGGCAAGGATCTGTCTCGGCACACAGTGTCTCGTCGCTTAAGAAAATTTGAACTGAAAGCCCGCTCTGCAGTGACCAAACCTCTCATCAGTAGAGAGAATAAAAATGCTAGATCTGCCTTTACTGAGGCGCATGTTGTGTGGACAGAGGAGAACTGGTCCAGAGTGCACTTCTGTGATGAGAGTATGTTCAATTTATTTGGGTGTGATGGGAAAAATGATGTTCAGCGTAGGACTGGGGAAAGCTTGAACCCAAAGTATGTAAAGAAGTCAGTTAAATTTGAAGGAGGAAGTGTCATGGTTTGGGGGATGTTTTCTGCATCAGGAGTTGGGCCTCTTGTGCAGCTACATCGCAGGGTGAATGCAAATGTTCATGAGAACCTCCTTTGGCAACATGTAATACCTTCACTGCAACTGTCTCCCAATCGGCCCAAAATGTGCGTGCAAGACAATGCTTTGAGTTACGGCTCTGCTAGACACTACTCTTGTATTTAAGAGAAGTTCATTGAAAAACAAATGACAGTCACATTTTGGATATAAAAACATTTAATTAATTTGTCTTAAAAGAAATACAATATCGTACATCTGTGCAATTAACCTCTTTAATTTGTTACTGTAAAGCATCCGTTCACCGTATAAATATTTACTGGGATAACCAGCTAAAATATGCAATTTGTATACATATCCAACAGTGTCGTTTTCTCTGAATCTAAAACACTTTGAAGTGTTTAAGCACTTACCACCCTAGGGTCATGGGGTTTTCACCATCTTGCTTCCACCCATCAAACTTGTTTAGCTGTGTTGAGACGGACTGCAGGGCATGTGTGCTGTGGGTTTGTCCTGCGAGTGACCCATGACTTAACTGGCTGTCACAGGAAGTGAACGGCTTGCCAGGCAGCAGCTGTGGCCTTTGTACCACAGTCAGGCCTGTGGCCCTCAGTCCAAGTGTCTCTCTACGTGTGAGGGACATAATAGTGTCACTGTTGGTGGTGCTAAAGAGCCTGTTTGTTGATGTTGAAGATTTTGACAGAGTGGTCGGCGCTGGCACTGGCAAGCTGGACCCAGAAGCTCTCCTCCTTGTGTTCACTCTCTCTGTCAGTCTGTCCATCCATCTTGCTGTTCTCTCGACCTGCTCGGCCGGCCCTGGGCCTCCAGCGGAGCCTCTTGACCGTCAAAGCGTGGCTTTGTCTGCAAAAGTATGTGTGATGAAGGGAAACAACAGGATACTCTGGATGACACAACAAGCATTAGAGGAAATCCAGTCAAATACCTAATACTCATACTCTAGTTGTTTATTTCCACCTGGACCTGTGGCTCCGTCATTTCGACTCTGCCCAGTCAGTCACTCACAACGGTGACCACTGAAGCCAAACTCAAAAGCCTTCTGATACAAAGACACCCATCTTCAATTCACTTTCTAAGCTCTACAGACAACTACTCACACATGTGTGGGATATAATGCACACAGAAATACACACAAGTAACCCCCCAAGAATCCTGCCTTTTTTTTCTCCGTAAGACATAACTGAGAGCTTCTGCCTCTCACCAGCCATCAAACTGAAGCCACACTGTTACCTTGACACACTGTGACACATTGTCATTTACGTACATCTACTGCCGGTGGCCAATGGAGGCCTTTCAAAGTTACATGCTATGAACTTCAGATTAACTGTGTGTGTTGTAAGGATACGAGATGTCTGTTTCTCCACAGTCGCTCCAGTCCTGTCCTCCAGCAGGCTCCTGGCCTGGACGCCACCTGTACAGCAAGATCCTGCCACACTCCAGCCCCACTGCAAGCAGGTAGCTGTGGAAGGCACAGAGACACAAACTCAGATCCATCCCTGAGACAACAGCAAAATGTTCATACTTTAGCTCCACTACATATTTTAGATACTTTCACCAAATTGGTCCACAGGATTAAAATGTTTCAGCAGGGGCTTTGAAGGTGGAATCGCGTAATACTTAATCCTATGACAGATAAATCTGAATTCATGACGATACTATCATGCAGCCCACTATGTCCTCTGACCTAAAGTGATATTGGTGAATTCATGTAGTTGTACGAAGTGTTCTAATATCAAACTTGATGAAGACGTTGGCACAATGATATTTTCAGAATTGATTTGCTGCTCTGTCATTTCTACACATCCCTTCTGACACCTGAGCAAAGATTATGCTGAGCCACAGGAAGTAACTTCTACCCTGATTCTCGCAAGCTGAATTTCACCTTGACTCCGCCTAGCTCCACTAGACCATCTGGGATCGCTCCATAGGAAAGTGATTTCAGGTGGTCGAGCCACTCAGGACCCCCTTTAGGGGTTTTATTGATGTGACGTAGCGGAGAAGCGACTGTTGTGATTTAGGCAACAATGGCAGCTCGCATCAAGGAAGCAGTCGCAACATCGATGCTGCCTCCTGAAATCACTTTCCTATGGAGCGATCCCAGATGTATGAGTGAAGCAAGGCGGAACTAAATTCATCTGGCGAGAGTCAGGTTAGGTAACTTCTTCTGTTCTCGTGCCTTAAGATAACTACAAACAAATTTACATCAAAACAACGCACAGTATTTAAGATTAGATTGTTGTTGTTAAAACAGAATAAGCAGACTAATTTGTTTAATAGCGCTTGTAGAGTAAAGTAATTACGTAACTCATTTCCTCAACGGAACATCTACGATTAGCCTTAACTTAAAAACAATTTCTGGGTCACTGAAATGTCCTCTCAAATTAAATGAAATAAAATAAACAGCCGGGTTATTTGAGGTTTCTCCATATCCTAAAATATAACATCTGCTTAAAATAACCAATCACTTGAAGGGTGTAAATATAGCTGATGATGTGTTTGAAAAGGAAATAAATAATTTATATTTCACTTTAAAATTTTTGCAGTGTGTATTCAGCATACAGAACTCAGAGTAACTCAGAGTTATAGCTGGATTCAGTACAACATCATGAGGTTGGGGCTTGGAGGGTCGGAGGGTCGGCGGGTGGTGGTGGTGGGGGGGGGGGGGGTGATAAACAGCAATACTGTTCTTAAAGTAGGCCATTATACAAAAATAAACAGTTGTTTGAGTGTGTGTGTACCTGTCATCAGAGCAGAGTAAAGGGCAGAAAGCCACAGCGGTCGCAGAATCTCCCACATCCAAGACGGAAGAACACGGTTTAATCTCAGGAGGAAGGGTAGCATCTGCAGAGTCCTCTAATCTGCAAGGTCCCCACACTATAACCTACACACACACACAAACACACACAAACAGTGAAGGGTGCTCACTGCAAAAATGCATTCATTACATTTCTACCTCAATATGCAACCATCACAATATGACCTTAAAAGCAAAGATGTACCTTCTTGTCCCGACTGGATGTCACAAAATATTTACTGTCTGGGCTCCAGTCACATGACCAGATGATTCGGCTGTGTATGGCTGTGTCTTTCCCTGTGTGTGCATACAGCGAGAACTTGGGCTCTGCATGAATAGAAACACAAACAAATACAGAGATTATATGAACAATGAATTCAAACTCAGAATTCTATTTACAATCCCAACACTACAAATCTTTTGTCACACCTTTTTTGACACTTACTTATTGATGACAGCTGAGCTTGTAATCAAAATGTTATGTCATGATTATTGTAGCATGACATCAGCATGTCTCGATCCCTACCTCACTGCTCTGCAGCAACAAAGACTCCCAAGCGACAAATAAACAACCAGACAAGACAGAGAAACTCGTTCCAGCCCTCCGTTTCAGTCAGTTTTGGTTTATGACCTGCTGCTGTTTATTTCCCCAGCCTCAGTCATTTCAGACCCCGGATTAGTTTTCCCCAGACAGCTTGTTTGTATGCTGGTGGCAGACGCCTGTCTGAACGTCTGCGGCAATGCGGCCCTCCACTGGCGCGCGCGCGCACACACAAACACACACACACAAACACACACACACAAACACACACACACGCACACACGCACACACACAGCCGTAAAAACAAGTGTCGCCACAAAAGACTGAGTTAACCACCATGTCGTGTCTACGTGCTCACAACACTCAAAAAATGTGCAGTGTAAGTGTACACATAATTATGGGTGTGTTGTCAAGTACACACAGGTGTTGCATCTCCTTCCATTAACACTCATCTGACAACCATGAGGGGCACGATCGGCTGTTCAGTCCGACCTCATAGAGATGGAGACCAGAGACGGACAAAGCAGCAGAAAGAGGAGACGTGTTCGGGACACAATAAGCAAAATGCATCAAGAAGACAGCACATAAAAAAATTATTATTACATTACACAGATTAGATAGACAGCTGCACAAAAAAAGAAGAAAGGGGAGGTAAGGGTGCTTGACCCACGGGTGGGGGACAACGTGGTTAGACAAATCAGGTAAGAGGAAAAGAAGAGGTGCAGAAGAGGTGGGAATGGAAGGAGTCAGTTTGTTTGAATAGCTCGGACTTGATTTAACCTCCCCTGGTCTGGTCTCTGTGTGTGTGTGTTCTTCACAATCACCTTGAGTGATTCAGCAGCCAACCAGAAGAGACGGGACCCCTCCCCTTCCTCCCTTCCTCTCTCAGAAACACCATGCCTGTCTTGGTGCACTATACAGGCAAACAGGAGAGCGCAGGACTGTTTAGCCTCTGCCGGTGCCCATTAAGACCATCCTGAGCTGCCGAAAGAGCCATAGGACGGGTTAGCAGGTGCAGGTGGGCGGTAATCCTCTGGGCTTAAATGTGTTGTTCTGCTCCCGTTGGATGCAGGATCAGGTTTTTTGTCTTAGTCAAAGCGCAAAGTTTCTTTCACATAAACAAACTCTCCACGAGCACGCTGTTGTTTACAACAGGGGCCCTGCAGGAGGTGACTCGCCAGTGGGGAAGCACAGATCCCACTTTTTCTCTACTGACATTGGATCAGAAGTACTGATCTAATATCAGTGCTTATTTTGTATTTGTATATGACTTTAACTGTTTTTATATAGTGAAAGTAACTAAAAACAAGGTGTAATGGGGATAGCTCACATCTGGCCAATACCTGACCTGGGTCCATATTCATCCAACCTCTAAGAATCAATGTTAAGAGTGTTTGAAAGAGTGAACTTGCTTACTCCTACCTACAGCAATGTGTAAGAGTAACCTTTAAGAGCAGCTCTTAAGTGATTACGTAAATCACAAGTATGTTCAGAGCAGTAACAGCCAATCAGAGACAAGGATTTATCCAAACTCTAACTATCTCTATACTCTCTGCAGTACATCTTTTATCAACATAAATTAACATCCGAATTATAAAATGTATTGATAATGTATTTAAAAAAGAAGAATTGACAAATGTGGAAAATGGCTGAAATGGAAACAAAAAGAAAACCAAACTGGAGCATGAGTGAAATTCTGATGCCGGTAGAGGCAGTACATCAGAGAAATTATATAATAAGAGGAATTCCATTGACATGTGCAGACAATGAAGATGAGGTTCTTGTTGTTTCCACCGCAGACAAAAGAAAAAGAAAGTGGTGTAACATCCTATTAAATGTTCAAATCAAATGCCAATAGTAAGGCTTTAATATTAGAAGTCAAGTTCCACAGGAATATTTAGGGTTTGGCTCCAGAGGAGGATTCGCTTTATTTTTCCGACGGTGTGGATAGTGGCGACCTTCAAGAAACTAATCTGTTCCTCTAATCATTAATGTCACCACCACTGAGTTAAGTCTGAAAAATGTCAGAGGTCAAGCTAAAATGAGTGCTAGAGGTACACAAAGGAGGCGTTTAGATTAATGTTCGTAATATGTCAAAATAACAAAAAAAGGCTCCATTGATTCGTTTCCGGTCACAGGAGCCTGAAATCAAACCGCAGGCCAAGAACAAGCCGCCGTTATGTTTGTAGTTCTTCAAACAGCTATATAAATTATATATTTACAGCGTTTCCTTCTTCATCTTGCTCCCAACATGATATACACGCAAGCACAGATTTGATGAGCTGTCGCAATCCGTTGCAACTTTGCAATACTGACTGCAATAAATGAGGTTGAATAAGTTTTCAAGAAGGCATCTGTTGTTTTTCGCATAGTTAGTGTCCATCTGAAAGCCCTTGCACCCCATTTCAGAGTTTTGCTGCACCTTTCATCCAAAGTATTATGTGTGAACAAAGATATTAATATGTTTATTATAAGGGGAAAGATAGTGGAATAACAATTTTGGGATACAGGGATATAAAATTTCCTGTAATAAATAATCTTTCAGTATTAGCTCCTTCTTCAACTAGTTTCAGTCAACACATCACTTGTTTGGCTTCTCAGTATTAATTAGGGGAGTCTTTCTTATCCGGCCAGCTTGACTTGGAATTTGATTTGGAACAAATCTGCTCGGTTGGTTTACCTAATTTTAATTAATTTGTTTTAGTGGAGCTGTTGTTGTCTGCCAATAAAGCTCCAATATTGTCTATTTTTCTAGAAACTCACTCAAACACATTTTTAATCAAGCTAAATGTATTTGCAAAGCTCCATGAAGAACTATTCCCTCATCCCGAGCTGTGACGCATTAGAAAACTAAAAATATGATACATTCCTTTAAGGTGGACCCCCTTATTAGTGACAACACGTTCCCATTTCTCACCTGGACTTTCAGGATTGGGTAAGTTCTGTCTCCATAAAGACCAGGTGCGATCACGGGAAACAGCCAATAGGAGTTGTGCATCGGGGGAGAAGGCCATCTGGGTGACGGTGAGGGTGTGGCACGGCAGAGTCTGCAGCTGATGCCACGTAGCTGTACTCCACAGCAGAATTGCAGCATGCTCGGCTTTAGATGCCTGGAAAGACGGTTTAGGTAATTTTATCTACTGAGAAAAAAAATCATTAAGATTTTGATTTGATTTGTTTTCTTTATCTTGTACCACGTGGCTCATGTACTTATTTATCCTTGTTTTCTATACTATCCTCTCTGTTTTCTACCTCCCTCCTTGTCTTTTCTTTTTTCCTGTAAAGCACTCTGACACTTCTGTTTTGAAAAATGCTATAGAAAGTTTGCTTGCTTGTTGGAAAGATGTACAGGTAGGGTGGTAGATGAGGATGGCCTTAGCGGGGAATAAAGGGAAAACAATTGTCCGGGGGAAAAGGAATAAAGCGAAGAGGTGCAGAGGAAAGAGAGAAGGACAGTTAGAAGAAACAGGAGATGAATGGAGGAGCAAAAGCGGTTGAACCCAGGGTGAGAAGGTGGGTGAGGTAGAGAGTCAAAGTGAAGCGGAGTGATTATATGCCAAAGGAAGACAGAAACACATCTGTGATGGCTAGCAGCTTTGTATTTGTCTGCAATCGAGGTCACGACAAGGTTGGTACTATCGATACCTGACTGACTGACAGCGCTATCTAACCCTGCTTTGTGTGTGTGCGTGTGTGGGAATATGAGCATACAGAGTAAATATGTCATGATGCTCTCTCCTCTCTGATCTAATGCTCTTTGCTGAGGGGGGGGGGGGGGTGTATGTGGTCTCTGGCCTCAATCTTATCATCACTGACCTTGCATGCTGATGCCACCACCGCCCTGGCGCTGTCTGAGGCGAGACAGAACATCTCAAAGCCGTGGCCGTACCTGGAGGAGACAGAGGACAATCATACAGGCATGAATCATTAGAAAAATTCAAGCTGAACAGCCGCACTGGCTAGGCGGAAGGACAGACAGTACGGGTGAAGGGAGGAGGACAACAACCAAAAAAGTGCTCACAGTTTGACAGTATTAAGTGTCAAACTATGTTCTCTTATTCCAAAGTGTCACCCAGATAAGCTTCCAGGCTCGAGCCGCCGCTGCTTGCTGACAGGTAAATAAGCAGACAGAGTGTGAAATTAAAATACTGATCTGTGATGACTGGTCCTTCTCCCGCTGACAGAGATGAACAATGACAACGCTCCGGCTAATCACTCGCAGCCCAATTACTTTTTAGCTCGCCGACTATCACCTGCTTGTTTTTTAAATGTCAACAAAGTGAAATCACAGCCTGCAACCCCTGATGGAGAGGAATTCTTCCCAACCACGAAGCAATTTGGCCACGACACTGAGAGTATTATTTATGCCACAAAAATAATTCGGCCACTCACTCATTTTAATGTTTCTATTATGCACTAAATGATTCAAGGTAGTGAAGCCAAATGGAGGCAGGAAAATGTTTTTCAACACACACAATGCCCACACCTCGAATCATCGGCCATGCCATATGTCATGTTTATGGTGGATTGACAGGTAAATGGATTTAACATTGGCCACAAATGCAGGCAATATATTCAGCCTGGAGAAGAGGCACATGGGATTGCAAGAAGCTGGACTCTGATTGGCTGATAAAAACGAGGAGGGAGACAACCAAGAGCTTTGGGAAGTCCATCATTTTCAGTTACGATAAACCCTTTGGGCAAAACCAAACAAACACAATTCCATCTGGAAATGTTGCTTCATTAAGACTAATATAGAGACTCTGATGTCTTTATAAGAAAAGGAAACATATAAAAAACAAATATGTAACAGTGATTGTTATTGTACTATGTCTCAGGATTCTGGATATTGTTTATATCAGCAGGTAACTGAAACTAGAGACAAGCTGAGAGGGTATGGATACGCTGTTAGAGAGACATTTGGATACTCACAGTTTCTGGACCTCAGGCCACAGTGTGTTTTGGAGAAGATGATCCTCTGGTGGGGGCTCTACACACACACACATCACACACACACGCACACATACACGCACACACATACATACACAGTTAACTTTAAAATCCTTACATAAACATCATTTGAAAGGGCCTGAAAACTGAGAGGTTTTAAATTCAAATACAACCAGTTTCCAATTTACTAAGTGAGGATTATTCACCCAAGTGGCTATTATAATTTCCCTTTTTTAAATCCCTGTTCTGTTAACCCAAAGAGCGACAGATAGGATCCTGCATGTGTGTATGTGTCAAGCTTACAAGTTAAAGGGGAAAAACATAAGTACCATAAAAGAGACGGGAAGAGTGAATTAAAAACTACATGGTAGACCGAGAAGACGATTGCTCGTCTGGAGACAATGTTCTCTCACATTCACATACAGCCTCTTTTAGCATTTAGCTTGCATGAAATCCTCAGCTCTGCAAACCCCCCCCACACACACACACACACACACACACACACACACACACACACCAAAAAAAGCTATTTTGAAACAACTGCAGCTTTATCTCCGATTCTTAACGGTTGCTTGCTTTGAGGGGGATCAAATCCAGCCCGGTGCCAATCCTCTCCTTCACACCGCAGGCTCTGCACAAGTCCTTCCTGCCTTTGTGTTGCATGTAATTGAAAGCTACACTCTGTTTTTCTTGTTGGTCATCGGCTTCCCATTTCGTCTACACGTTAATTCATCTCCTTGCCTGCGGAGGCCAATCAAACGAGTGAAAATGCATTGTTAACAACGGTCTCCGCACTTGGTTGCTCCCTACACAGCCTGGGGTCATCGATACTTAAACTTTGCAATCACATAAGCCAGCTTTCTAATTAGCATTGCAGATTAAGGAGTGGCTTCAATCATGCTGATGACAGCCCTTGACACCCTCTAGCCCAGGGGTTTTAATGCGCCACACTACGTTCTCTTCATTTGTCTCCCATCTGCCCATTCCCTACAACGAGTTTCTCTATTTCGCCTTTGTTTCTTGTTCTCTTCTTCCTCTGTGTACTCTACACATTAACTCAATGCCAGTTCTCTCCCAAACCCATTAATCTTATCTTACATTTGAGAATCTTTTTCTAATTCTGAAATGAAAGCCTGCTATATTCTTGCCTTGCTCCTGCATTTTTTATTTTATTTTCGCTTCTGCTCACATCATTTCTTCCTGACACTTCTTCTTCCTCTTCTATCACCCACCACCCCCCTTTCCTCTCATCCCCTCTCCAGCTGGAATACCATGGGCCTCCAGCATACCTCAAGCACTGTGGGAGTATAGCATGGCGAGAGCTGTAATGACTAACTGTCCGTCTGGCCGCACATAATTGTCTCTTAACATCTAGCGACAGGGTAGAGACTGGAACAGACTTGAACTCTTAAATGTGTACCGAGGCTGCTGAGTGGATGGCAATAAGAAATATGAATCAGGCTATCAGACTGTGGAGCAGACAGGGATGCTTTTTGGCTCTAAAATGATTTATCAGGGAGCATTAAATTAAATGAGGGTATGCTGAGATGACTACTAAATCTTAAAAAGGACCATGTTCTGTTGGAAAAATACTTGAAATGGGTTTTTGTAGGTTACCAGTCATGATGAGCGGGTGGAAGTAAGTCTCCTGGTATTGATCAGATACACGGTTGAATTGACCCTCTCCTTCATTGGTTTTTGGGGTAAGGTCACCTGTAAATTAAAATGACATTTCTGTAAATCTGTTTGACTAATACATTACATAAAAATAATAAGGTCCCATAAGGTAAAAGTAAGATTTCCATGTTTTTTCTAATATAAAGTACGTTGAGATGCTGTATAAATATAAAGAGGAGGCTTAAAAAGACAGGCGCTCAAATGGGAGCTTTTCAGACAGATAATACACAGGTATATTCAGACAGTCAGTATTCAATCCATCTTCAACCGCTTGTCATGAGGCGTACACCTTCATGCCCGGGCAGGACACACAGACAAACAGAGATAGAGAGTCATCAATAAACCTAACACGATTGGATTGTGGGAGAAACCTGGAGAGAACCCACGCAGACACGGGGAAAACATGTAAACTCTACACAGAAGGGCCCCAGCCGGAATTTGAGCCAGGATCCCTCTTGCTGTGAGGCGACACGGTGGGGTGGTGGTTAGCACTGTCGCTTCACAGCAGACGGTCAGTATGAGAAAGATGATTTGTTTTTGAAACATTATTGCATGTAATCACGTTTCAGTAGAAATCCAAAATGCATGTAGGAACCTGAAAATGATCATAATAAAGCAAAGCATTCAATAAAGCAAAGCTATCTCAAAGTACTGTAGGGAGCTCATGAAAATTGATCATCTGATAAATCTTGGCCCCAACCCTGTAACACTCAAATGTGAAGTTGAGCAAGTATTTTACCTTGAAATACAGCCTTGTTGGACAGACCCAAGGCAGGTGTGCTCGCTCCTTCTGGAAGGTTGGCAGTGTCCTGGCAACAAGCAGATAAATAAATGGACAGAGACACACACAAAAATCAATAACTATGTAGGAATGGCCAGTCCACTCCATTTTACAGTTAGAAAACAAAGTGAAAGAGGCACTACAAAGAAAGCTTTAGTGAGACTTGATCTTTGGACAGAGGGCAAACAAGTGGCTCTAAACGTCATGGAATCAATCACTTAACTACTTCTATGCATGGAATAAAAATAACTTGAAAATCTAATTATAGGTAGTAATTTCATTCGGCACTCACACTAGATGTCAACAGCTTCTCTCTTGAGGTCCCAGAGATGTTAGCAAAGTTCTCCACAAAGTTACGAGGGGCTTGAAACACTCGCAGGACCTTCTCATCAGCTCCGGACACAAACTGAAACCTTCCAACCATTGCCAGGCACTGCATGTCGTATCCATGTATCTGTGGCCGTGAGATTTCATGCCAGGTTGCCTTTAGGGTCAAAAAGACAAGGAAGATGTTAGAGATGCACCCGACCGGCAGCACGTGGTTGCCAATGTTTCAATAGATCTCTGGTGTTGCAGAACTGGGTTTCTTGGCCCTACATCCAGGCGTTTGTAACGGAACCAATACAACATTGATTCTCCAGTTCAAATGAAACTTTCTCAGATGCAAAGTGTTCTCAGAAGAGAAGATGGAAGGACTGGATTTCCTTTGGCACCATCATGAGGTGGCGATACTCCAACATGGCATCTTGAAAACTTCATCATGTTTTGCCTCTCACAAGGCCGATGATGTTACTGGAATCCTTTGTGCTCCAAGTGCCAACGACCGTTGTTAGAGTGACAGTTGTTGGTGGTAAGTTGGTTTCGACTTTGTTAGTGCTCTACTGGGTCAGAACGGCAGTCGTTGAAGTAACAGGAGGCCATTTGTGAACAGTTGTTCTTTGAGGTTAGATTGTTGAATCTCATGGGAAGGGATGAAAGGGCCGCATTGTAAATTGGAGATAAGTGGTGTCTCGGACCTCCTCTGTTTAGCGATGGTCTCTCTAGAAATGATCGCTAAACAATGTCTTCCTAGACAAATAACCAAGTCCTGTTGCTTTTGACTGAATTTGCTTTTGGGGATCTTTATTATTAAGTCACAACCTACTAAAATTCAATCAGGCACAGAGCCTAAATATATCTTCGCAAACTGCAGCAAGAAGAATACATATTAGGTGCAGACTATATCCCTCAAAGGTTAATACAACTGGCCGGTGTTAAAAGGAGAGAAGCATACTAAGTAACTATTGCTCACAGGAGACAAAAGAAATAGAGAAGCCTAAATCCAGGTGTGTGATACCTGCCTTTTATTTTTTATCTCATGAATAAAGAATGCAGTGTGATAGCTCTTCATCTACACTACAATCTTTAAGAATTAACAAGAAAGTCAACGATAGCAGTGTTCTATTTAAATCGCTCAAATGTGTGCATTATAATAGCAACAGTGTATTCCTATAACTCCTGAAAGAAGTAATAGGAGATAGGAGTGAATAATATAATGACGGTTTGTTTATACCAGGTTAACTTTATCTTTAGATTTAGAATAAATCATCCATGCTCTCATAATTTAACTTGCTGCAAAAATTTTCCATTTGTGTTTAAACCCCTGCATGCTCCTGCCCCAAGTTATATCACAGAACTCTGCAGCTAGGCCCCTGAGATCTACAGATCAAGGGCTGTTAGCCATCCCAACGATCTTGTCGTAAACTTCTTGGAGAGTCTTCTCAGTGGCTGCACCAAAACTCTGAAATAGTCTCCCTCTAAATATAACAGCGGAATCTCTTGACTCCTTTAAAATGTGTCTTAAGACGCATTTTTATTTGCTTGCCTACCCCTGCTGAAATGGATAGTGTGTGGATATGGGGATATTTTGTAGTTGTGCATTGGTTTGAAGTACTTTTGTCTTGTGATGTTCTTTTTCTAATAATCATATTATAATATAATATTATAATTATAGGGTATCTGTATCAATGTGATGGGTAATTGGTATAGTTACCATCTGTTTATTTAATTTAATTTATTTAGAAATGTTCATGAAAACTTCCATTTTCCTTCTACATCAACATGTTAAAGGTGCTTTTTTCCCCCTTTTTTACCTGTTTGGTGTCTTGTTTTCTCCAAGGAGTGAAGAGTCTGGCGGTCTGGTCTGAGCCCACGCTGAGGATGAACTCACCCTCAGGATCCCAGCACAGGTCCTGGACTGCATTAAAGTGACCTGATATCACAACCCCAGGCCTCCATTGTCCCTGGTCAGACAGTATTAAAATGAATGGCTTACAACCTTCAGATTCTGATTTCCTATTTAAATTCCCCTCTACATACATATTGCTTCCATTACTAGTGTGATTGGCAACTACATGAGAATGAGTGATTATAATTTAGGTGTTGCTGTCTGATGATAGATCTGCTTTGAAACATCTGAATTACTTATAAACACCTTCAGGTTTGTGCTGAACTTTAAATTCAACTCGTGAGCCAGCGTAATTGAAATTCAGTTATCGCTGAACTTACGTCGTGACTTTAGACCCCCACTCTCTCAGGGACACCCAAAAAAGACACATGGGAAGCCAGTCAAATTAAGTGGCAGACAGGAGACCTGGTGTGAGTAATTACACTAATCACTGTCTCTCACACAGCGTAGCTGTTTAGCATTGCACTAACATTAACACATTTACAATTCCAGTTCTTGTGCAAAAAAAAAAATGTGTACTGTAACTGAACAAACAAAAATACTGTCATTATATTGATTTGGACATTTAAACCTAACTCAGGCTTACGTCTTTGTCTTGGTCTTTGCACCAGAGGTGTAGTGCCCCATGAAAAGCATGAGCCACGATCATGGAACCATCCGGACTCATCTGGCAGCCGTAGAAACCCAGAGTGTTGCCACCAACCTCCCCTACACGCACCTGGTGGGAAAGAACAACATGAATAACATTTAGTTTCCGGGTCAGAGTCACTAACTTGCTGCGAACAAAGAGGTGCTTCAATATGGAGAAAAAGCAACCGAGTAAATTAGGTTATTTCTGTAATTTCCTTTCATCCTATAAGACATTCAGACATGCAGTATATAGCCTAGTTGTGCTATCAATCAACTGGCTTTTGTGTAGACCTACAAGCTCAGATTTATAGCAAAGTAGAGGAGGGATTGGCAAAAAAAAGTTCTCAAATCTGTTCTTTCTCTCTCCAAGACTTATTAACTAACAGCTCCTATAATTGTCGATAGAAGCAGAAAAAAAAGAAAAGTAAGCTGACAAGTCAAATGAGAAATTATGCAAAATGGGAGCTATTAGAGTTGAATGAACTGTGTTGTGTTTTCTCTAACAAGATACATTTGTTTAATACAAAATGAAAGCAATTGCAGTGCAGCAGATCACACCAAACAAATAATCATGAAAAATGGCTTGTGACCTCTGTGTCACGCTCACAGGGCATATCATAGAGACAGTGAAGGGTCCATGGGGTTTGAGCTTCCACTGAAAATAAAAAAAACAATCCAGTTTAAAAAAAAACACCCATAATCACTCCTCACATCCCAGAAAAATGCTAGAAAAAAAAACTCTTAAGATTCTGGCCATCTGTCCAATCTCACAAAACTTGCTTTTGTGTGTCTAGACAATTGAAATCCCTACCTGGTTGAGAAAGCCCAATTTGTTTTAAGTACAGCTACCAATTACACTGATGAATGGAAATCTGCTTGTTTAAACTCTGTCTGAGGTCATTCAAACTCACATTAATTTCCTTAAAAGTTTAGATTTTTTTGTAAAGCAGGGAACAAAAAAGACAGAAGAAATAAATAAATGACTGCACTTAAAGTAAGGGGAAGAGTTGAAGGCAAAACAGAGGATTACAGCTTAAAAAATGAATATTCAGCCATAATGCCAAATAAAAAGCATCTAAGTAGTTCTATAAAATGCAAAAAGTACATTACAATCTGTATTCATTCATCCTTTCATTGACATAAATATCTATTGAGAACAGAAATTACATACCAAAAAAGAGAAAACAAGACAATATTAATATCTCATCCTGTTGCTTGCATAACCGGTAGGATTCAATGCAGGATTATAGCACTAGCCAGAAATAACTTGAAACATGGTAGAAATTAATCCATAGGAATTCTTGTTTAAGCAACGGGGAGCTTTTCTCACTATGAGCTGTCAATATTTTGGCCTGCAACTGGCTTGTACGAGATAAAATGTGCTTCATCCTTAAAATAAAAGGACAATGCTAGAAAGAAAGACTACCGTATACACAGACATTTCTATTCACAGCTACCAATTAAAGTAATGTCAGAAAATGTTATTCCTATCTACTCACTCTTGTATGTTTATTCTTCAATATGTAACCAGCCAAAGAGAAACTATTTACTCAAGGACTTTAAGAGTATTCTGTTGACCGGAACAACTTCTCACTGAGGAATTCAAACAATTAAAAGCTTTATCGAGCCCTGAGGCCTTGGAGGTAAACAGGGCTCAGAGGGGAGATCTATTCAAATCGATAGCAGCGGAACCAACCAACCCAAGAGAGTGCTACACTGCTCCCTTAGCAGCACTAAGGCCTGTATCCAAATACGACTATATTATATCTCCCCCATCTTTAATTAGCTTGTGCCTAAATGATATGGACATCGGCTGTGAGGAAATAGGAGAAGAGCTAAATTCACACTTGAGTGAATCAAATCTGGAAAGATGTACAGCTTAGCCTCATATCTTTTCTGGAAGCAGGTAGGCAAAGAGAGAGATAGAGATAGAGAGAGAGAGAGAGAGAGAGAGAGAGGGAGTGAGAGAGAGAGAGAGAGAGAGAGAGAAAGAGAGAGATAGAGAGAGATAGAGAGAGATAGAGATAGAGAGAGAGAGAGAGAGAAAGAGAGAGAGAGAAAGAGAAAGAGAAAGCGAAAGAGAAAGAGAAAGAAAGAGAGAGCGTGAGAGTGAGAGTGAGAGAGAGAGAAAGAGAAAGAGAGAGAAAGAGAGAGAGTGAGAGAGTGGATGTTGAGCTGCAGCAGTGACCCGAGGCAGACTGCAGGAGAAACCCATACATGCATTAATTACATGTTAAACACAAACGTTGGAAGGCTAAACTCAAACACACCAGCGGGGGCACACAAACATATCTTCACTAAGTCTGCTGCATGTGGCAGTTAAGTGGTGTCCTCAATCATCCGGCCTTCTTAGGGAGCTTGTGTTGGTCATCAATGACCTTCAAAACAACGCCTGTCTGCAGGCTGAAACACAGCGGAACTAATGGCAGCAATAAAGGCACGTCTTCACTTTGAATGGCGTGATCCTCCAGCCATCCAGAGCAAGAGAGATAGAGAGAGACGGAGAGAAAAGAGAGACAGTCAGGTAGAAACATAGATGGTGAGATTGAGAGGGAACGAGATGCAACATTAAGCAGATTGATTTTAAAATTCTGCACACAAGAGCCTGCCGTAAATCATGCAAAAACTCACAGAGGCAAAAAGCCGTCATCTGTCTTGTTTACGAGTGGGGGAACAATATGGATGCACGGCGTGCCTTATCGCTGGCCAGCGGGGGTATGGGGGAGGAATAGAACAAGGACAGAAAAGAAGGGAAGGCATATATCGTTCTTTGAAGGAGAGAAAGAGGGTGATGGGTGCTAATTGAGCTTAGCCAAGCTGGAAAACCTCATACAGTGTAAAGTAATGGTTTTCAAATCACCTTTTCAGGCTGAAATACTGAGCAACACACTGAGACACTTCAATTTATCTTGACATTGAGTACAACATAAAGTAAGGACTACAACTAGGTGTCATTATCTATTAATCTGGTGATTGCATTAGCCTGGCATAACCAGACTAATCGCTTTCTACCAGACTTTCAACCAAACTTTCAATCAGAGTCGGCAGCAAGATACTTTTTCAGCCTGGTGTTTACTCTTTAACAGACAGTATTAAAAGATAGCCACTCAAACACAACATTCAAAAGTAGTAACTCATTTTGGTTTTCACTGGCTTCTCGATCTGCCATGCAGCCAGAAGTGTAACTTGAAGAGAGTTCACAAGCCGAGGTCTGAAAATAGGATCTCTCTCTAACACACAAACACACACACAAACTGACAATCCCTCCAGGCGCTGTAGTGGCCCACTGCGGTCAGTCTGAGATGTTAATTACCAGTGTGTCTCGTTAGTAAGATGTGCTTTACGCCGCGGTGGGCCCTGGCCACCCCACTGCTGACCCTGCTCTCCATTAAATCTCACCAATTACTCTAATCAGCGTGAAGGAGTGGAGCACTTCTTTGTAAAAATCAGTTAATTAAGACACACATGGCTGGTCAGTTAGCGCTGCAGAATCTGCTCTGCCAAAAACTTCAACGTCCCATGGAAACGTCTCTTTGTGAGGCCTATTCAGGTTACGGAAAACATTCCATAGGACCAAAGGCTTTTGATTCTGTCTAACGTGTAAAGATAGGAGCAAAATGTAAATACAGTTTAAGAGAGAGAGAGAGAGAGAGAGAGAGAGAGAGAGAGAGAGAGAGAGAGAGAGAGAGAGAGAGAGAGAGAGAGAGAGAGAGAGAGAGAGAGAGAGAGAGAGAGAGAGAGAGAGAGAGAGAGAGAGAGAGAGAGAGAGAGAGAGAGAGATTCAGAGGTTAAGCTTCCTTTGTAGGTAGGGGACCTGTCAGTTCAAAGGGTTCGGCTGTCTTGTTTGAATAAAATAATAAAACAGGTCAGAAGGAGCAGAAAAGAGAAGAGAAACGCATTTCCACATTCAAGAAAAAAGGGTTATTTCAGGTAGTGGGTTTATTTTATTTTATTTTTGGCATCAAGAAGAAAGGCTTGAGCTGTGGAGGTGAGATTGGCCACACCAGAGGCGATTTCAAATGCCCACTGCTGCTTTTCATTTCCACCGACCACCTTTGTCTAACATTACTGAGAAGACTTTGTGACAAGAATCAGCGCAGGGCTTCAGGCCTTAATCATAGTTCTTTTGTCGGAGAGGAGAATCGAGACTTTCATGGTTGCTCCTTTCTGTGGTCTTTGTTGCCCGGTGCTGTGGATGTGAATGAAGAGATCAAAGGCGCAAAAATGTAACTGATCAAGTGTGGAAACTTTCTCATCACCTCAGCGTGATCATATTTAAGGTGCCTGCCGTGGCGTGGTGATTTCTAAGCAGTGGTACGTGTGTGTGTGTGTGTGTGTGTGTGTGTGTGTGTGTGTGTGTGTGTGTGTGTGTGTGTGTGTGTGTGCCCAAGAGAACGTGGTTCTGAGAATCTCCTGAACCATCTGAGAGAAAAAAAAGAAGCTAAGAAGAAAACTGCATTTTCTTCGCCCATCCACACTTGTTAAATTTAGCCCCGTTCTGGCACAACAGCAGCTGTTTGGAGCTCAGAGAGACAAGGTGGAGGTGAGCGCAAGGGAAAGTGGTAGAGAGATAATTTGAGAGAGGGAGACGCGACAGGGAGGAGAGAAAGGGAGGCAAGTGGTGGAGAAAAGGAGGAGGTGGAGGACAGGGAGTGGGGAGTGAAGAGAAAGATGGATCATGGAGTGAAAAAAAAAAATCATAAGGAGAAAAGTGGTACCAGCAGAGGCTATGCCGTGTTTTCCAGAAGCTTCTCTGTCCACTGTCGGATGAGTTGGGGAATTTGCTATAAAAATGGGGTTCGGTGTGAGTGACTGATAGAAAGAAAGATGGGGGAGGACAACCTAGGCTTGTCTAAACTCACAGTGGTGCGCTTGAGCTCAGTGCCTCTTCATCGCCGTCTATCACTTCTATTCCTGACACTTCAATGTCAGGGAGAGTGGAAACCGACGTAGGGGGCACTGACAGGAGGAGAGAGAATACTAGGGGAGGGCTCAAGCTCCTGGATCATGTCAAGAGCTACTGAAAGGGAAGTTAACACAAATAGATTGCGGAATGTGTGTGTGTGTGTGTGTGTGTGTGTGTGTGTGTGTGTGTGTGTGTGTGTGTGTGTGTGTGTGTGTCTGTGTGCAAACCCTATCTTTCCCAGCAGAGAGTGATTGATACCATGTGTGTATCTGCATACATCCTCTTTGTACTTAAATCAACACTTACCTGCTCCACCCAAACCCCAGATCCCTCCTCAGGAGCCCAGATGATCATGGTTTTGTCCATGGAGGCGGAGAGCAGAGTGAGAGGCTGTTGCAGCTCACCACCTGCAGGGGGAGACCAAGACACACTGAAAAAAAAAAACAATACAACAGCAGCGGTGTACACAACAGGACAGGCAGCAGTCATTTAGGCCAGTGGTTTGTGGTCTTCTATGATTTATTTTTGAGGGTGCACAATCATCATGATCACGCTTTAGTCTCCACAATTTATATAAGTTGGTAGCATACTGACACTTTATATTTACGATGCCTGATCTGCTGCATCAAATCAAGCGCTGCCCATTTGTGTTTGAGGTAAAAAACAAAAAACAAACACATTTTTATAATAATCTTATTTAACTTGAGAGATTTATGAACAGATTCATTTTTATAAGGATCATATTGTGATTATTAGATCATATGCTTGCGATAGACTGGCGTCCTGTCCAGGGTGTACCCCGCCTCACGCCCGATGTCAGCTGGGATCGGCTCCAGCACCCCCCGCGACCCCAACCCCGGAATAAGCGGTTGAAGATGAATGAATGAATGATGCTTGTTTGTTTGTAAAGATGGAAAAATAATTAAGACAAAAAACTGTGATTTCAATATTGAGCAAAATAATTTCGTTCACCCTCATAATTGAGCAGCTTTGCTTTCTTGGAAGTATTTAAATATAACGATGTGAGATGTACACAAAAGCTGGAATGGGTGTGAAGTGATCTTGATGTAATAAGCTTTTAAGACAACCAGAGCTTAAAGAGAAGATTTAGCACATCCATCAGCCTTTCCCCCTGAGAGCTAATTAAGCCAGTAACTTTTCACACTGGCATTTTACTCTTTTTCTTTGAAATTGTCACCGTCTCGTGCTGCCTTTTGTAAGCAACAGCATTGTAAGACAAAGGCAGGTAAACAATGTCTCTCAGTTTAGCCTGCAAGTGCAATCCATTTACCTAACTATGTTGGATCCTGAGAGTTTGATTTACTTTTAGACAAAAATTCGATTTTCGCAGGAACCTGCCGCCAATTATCTGAAACTTTTTGTGAGTAATGACCCTGGTTTTTAAATCATGGTACCTTTGTAGAGCGGAGGCTGCCAGTGGACTCCATAGACCCAGTTCTCATGGCCTGCCAGGACCGTCTCAAGAGACATAGCAAACACGGACGACACACCTGCAGCAGGAACACAGAGAGACCAGATGAAGACTGTTATCAAGATGCCAGTGTTATACTATGAAAGAGAAAGGTTTCTGATTAACAGAGTAGATATACACTTTTGTGGTCAACTATATAATTCTAAATGCTCCACGAAAAATCAATCCGACTGTTAAGTCTGACGTGACGCCCTTTCAAAATAAGACTTCCAGATCCAAACGCTCCGTTGAAACAAAACAGACGACAACGGCCTAACGTGAACAATTACGATCACCTCTTTTGTCAGTTAAACTCCTTTTTCATCCATAAGAAAGAGGTAAAATGACAATTACGTTGCTTTTTTAAAAACTCAGATCTGTTCAAACAAGGGGGAACACGGCACTGCGTTGTGGAAGAAATACAGGGCTTCGACCTGCTTGGACCCGGAAATCATATTTTGAAAGGGCGTTACGTCACGACTTAACAGCCGAATTAAGCATGTGTTACACATATAAAGGTAAACACACAAACACACACAAACACATACACACTTGGTTCTTTATGGAGGTGGGTAACCAGCATGTGCCATTATACCATCAAAAAGCATGTCGAATCATCTGGTTAATTAGCACCTTTTTATAAACCAAGCTATCCTGGCCCACTCACCTCTCTCCATCACTTCAAAAACGTCCTCCTTCATTTTGATGATGGTGTGATCGTCCTCTATGCGGGCGTCTGTCCCAGACTTGGCACACAGCCTCCACACTCTGATGAAGCAGTCCTGGGAACAGCTGGCTAATAACAGATCTCCATCTAAACGAATAACAGAGAAAACATGAAAACCTCACTGAGTAAAATGTAATTTTCTATCAACTCTTAAAATACCCCATCACTGAATTTATCAAAATTGCCTTTGTGTCATTTACTCTCCTGTGATGCTATGCTTTAAGGTGTGTTATTCCCTCCCCCAACAAGGTCATGTTTTCAGCTTGGTTTGTTTGTCTCTTTGTTTGTTATTTTGTCTGTTCCCAGCAGGATTATGGAAAAACCACTGGTCCGGTTTTCATCAAACTCAGTGGCAGGATGTAGCATGGGCCAAAGAAGAACATGGAGTGGATCTGAATCACAAATGATTTTTCATCTCATTAACACTGCAAGACTTGAGCATTATAGTATGCCTATGGTATATGCTCCTGTTGTCCTCAGTTATTTGTTAGAACGGCTGACTGTGACATGGCCACTAGTAAGTGCCGGCCAAGTAAACAAAACACAAGCCACCATCTCCAAGTGCTCCCGTCTGTATCATTATGTGTTTCAGGTTTAGTCCAATGGCCACTGGCCCAGTTTTGCCACTGCCAAGATAAACAAACATATTTTAAAAAAAATCCTCTGTTACTACAACCTACGGCCTCCTGAATGCTGGGAGAAGTAGAGGGCAGGCCATTGTTGTTTGCTGATCATGATGTAATGACATTGATTGTTCTTCTACTTGCCTCAAACTCATTATCTCTTTCTATAGCCTGTAACACATGTTTTATGGAACATTGTTTTTGATACTTGTGACAAAATACATTTCCAAGAGACAACAAATAAAAGTAGAAACTCAAACTTCCCCTTATCTTGAATCCTGTGTGGAGTTTCCCTTTATTCGTTATATTTTAAAGCACCTGTTAATCTGGGCCAGGGTATACCCACCAACTGTGGTGTCTGAGGGGCTTGAGTTTAGATCAGATGATGTTGTAGCCTGATGTGTGCGAGATTAGATGTCTGACTGTCTGTAGCAATAAAAGTAATAACATTATGCAAAGTCCCATGTCCAGGCCTTGTTGAAGACTTTTGCTCCAGACAGCTGTTCCAAAGGCTGCAACATTATCAACACTTGTGTGGATACCATTGCTAAATTAAAGTGATTGTGAAATACACAGTTGTAGCTGAATAAGCGTAAAATTTCATATGAATCTGATAGTGTTGCTTGTGATAAGTCGTCCGACTGTGCATCATAACCAGGCACGTTCACCAGATGCGTTTTGGAGCAGCAGCTCAAGACTCAGAGGTAATTCTTTCCTGCTGAGCTAGCAAATATCAAACACAAGTGAATCACTGTCAGTAAACAGGTTTAAGTCACTGCTCACTGACGCGCAAGAGAGAGGGAGACATCTGTATACGGCACGAGCTCCCACCCTGTGACACCGGTAAGCACTAATTTTACACACAGCTGCTCTGAAGTTACATGTAAACGACACTCTCAGAGTTTTGGTTACAGATCGGCAAACTGTGATCAAGTGATGAAGTGTGAGTTAATTTCAGTTTGTGGACTGAAGGAAACGCTGCGCTAACATGATCATATTAGTCCCTAACTGTTCACAACCACATGAGAATTGGAATGGAGAACCGGTTGAGAACTGTTAGCAAATTGGAAGAATATCTTATCAAATCCATTAATCAATGCCTACATGTTTTTCTGATAATTGCACATTTCAAAACAACTATATCAAACTCATGTGTCTACGCTGCTGGAAACTTGCAACAAGGAGTGATAATGGAGAGGAAAAAATAGTCCAAAAAGTGGTGGTATAATAACACCATGCACATAATAAAATGGTTGGGTTGGCGCAGAAACCTGTGTAAACCTACTTTTCCCCCCACACACAGATTAGGAATCAATAGGGGAATTGATAAATAATCTGACTGATAAGCAAAATTGATATCAGCATTAGTGTATTGTATCTATTCCCATCCCTACAGCCACAGTCAGCATGTTTCATTTCACTGATCAGAAGAACAACTAGCACCGTGTGATGCTGAACGTGCTTCATATTATATCCTAACACATTTCACATTAGCTACCTGCTTGAATGCGATGAGGAAAATAAAGCCTTGATACAAAGGCAGGATTGATCCGCCGTATGTAAAAAATAAAAATAAAAACATAAAAGTCTTTATGTACTCTTGATTTCTTTTCTTTTTTTTATAAAATATGTCTTGCAAGAGAAAAATTATTATTACAACAAGATATGGTCAGCTGATTTTATACTAGTACCCATGCTATTCTACTTCTAAATGTATGTAAAATGATTGATTTAGAAAATAGGATAAAGATGGAAACACAAAAACGGAAAATAGCATCATGCTCTGAATGCCAGTATTTAACAGCTATGATAAACTGCACCTCTAGCGCTGCAATTTGCCATCTGCCAAGTCATAAAAGAACAGAATGATTTATGTAACTACTATCACAGTGGAGAGAGGGTTCTGTCATTCCTATGGGGATATTTCATATAAACAAACTTCGCTCTGTCTCTTTGCAGGCTCGTAGCTTGGCAGCTTGGAGTAGGTCATAGACTGAGTGGGAAGGAGACACTGGTGGAGAAGGCTGGTTAAGGAGATGAAATAGCTTTTACACAATCAGAACAGAGCGGTAATGAAGAGCACTTGAAGAGGGTTACACAATTAGTAGAGCTTGGATTGGATCCATGCATTGCCGCGTGTTATCGCAATACTGTGAATAGCACACTAGTTGGTGAGGCTGGCCTCAAAATAGCTGTGTCTACTGGATATTTCCAAAAACAGAAAAAAATGTCTTCTGTCTTTGTCATCAAATTTGTTGAAAGGCTCTGATTAGAAATCTCCTCCCACCTCTCAGCAGTCAGTCACGTGTTATCTGACTATTTTAAAGCCCAGTATTATCCAGTTTCCAGGCTTGCTTAAGATAACACAAGAAAATGGAAAACCACACGTACAAGCGTTTAAGCCTTCAGAGGATCACTGTATCAAAAACCAGCAGGTCTACCAAATGTAACAATTGTTAATATATGCATGCAGAAAATTGGAAGACATCCTAAACAATTGCTGTGTTCAAAATCAAATACTTTCCCTTTTTACTTTTCGTACAGAAGCTGCCCTTAAAAAGTATGCAGTATTCTTACAACAGGGATAAACTACTTCGTCATAACATTGCGCCTTGAACTTTGACCCTCTTGCTCACATATTAGTCAAGTCCATAACGCTAAATTTGCCTGTGTTCTCTCAGCGTCTGTCGATGTGACACACGGGTCAGAAATGCAAACAGAAGCATTAGCACATTCTAGTATTTATGGCATACTGCATTTGACAGAATACATATTGGGACATACTAAATATTTTTGCTGGCAAAGTATGGAAATATGTTTTTGTTTTTGGTTAGTTTTTTTACTCATTTATGGACACCCCTTAATTCCTCATTGGAACTTACCACACCTTAAACGTTATACTGTTTGCAAAAAAAAGAGCAGAAAATAAACATACTGAGACAACGCTAAACAAAGAGGCATGATTTTCAATGAATAATGAACTAATTGAATATTACAAGTACTGTTAACAGATCTCATAATTAGTCATTAAGCAAATATTGAAACAGTAAATCTAAGAATCTTATCATGTATTTTTAGAATCAAAACACATCTTGCTAGCTTCTCGAAACCCATCTCTTGTGACTTAGTTATTACTTCTATCACCACCTATCAAAAAAGATCCTGGGTGCAAACCTCAGCCCTGGTATTCCTAAAAACCTTAACTGAGCTTGAGAAGATGCTGGGGATTTGCAAAAGGCTAAAGAGCACTCAAACTATTTGTATATGCTGTTAAACGGAAAACCCTGCCTTTATACTGTATGTATAGCTCACTTTGTGTCAAATGAGATGAGCGGTAATAGTTAATTGAAAATCGGTTCTACTCCTAAAACAGTAACACCATTACTGCATACAGTACCGCTCACCAAGGGATGCCCAGGCAACTCCTCGAACCCAGTCTTCATGTCCTTGCAGTGACATGGCTTTCTGGAGCTGTTGTAGAGCAATTTAAATAAAAAAGAAAAAGGTCAAACGTTGCTCTCATACTTTATTAATTAGAATTAACGTGCCTGCACAGAAAACATGAATTTGCTGCCGCTGACTGAGTATAATCGGTCTGAGCTTACCTCTCCGTTAGACTGCACATACAGAGTGACCTGAGAGTTATCCCCCCCACAGGCCAGTATGGGAACTGTGAGAAAAGGAGGTTAGGTTTTCACACAGTCGTGTAATAACGCACACACGCCAGGTTGCATACGTTTACGTTGAGGTCGGGGTTTTCTAACTAGGATCGAGGTGGAAGGGAAGGATGAAACACAGCATCCAACAGATGAAAGGCATGTAGAACAGAATGGTAAAATGACATGAGACACTTCAAACGCAGGCTGCATTATGAATATGACATGCAGTTACAGGCACTAAAGCAGTGGTGCAAATTGAGATGGATGACATGAGAGGAAAAATGTCTGTCTGTGTGAGTGTTTGTGGCACAACTTGAAGGATGTCTATGTAGGAAAGGCTTAGGCTTACCTCTGCTGCCTGGCAACAGTGCCAGAGAGACATCCATCATGAAACTGCTGCCAAATGATAAGGTATGGACGCACTCAACTGAGGGACACACATAAATGGAATTAAACTTACAAGTAATACTGCTAGACAACTAAACAAAAGCATATATTATTTTAAACTATATAATTTTTTTGCTTTACAGTGGAAACAGTCACACATGAACATGCTTCCTTTAACTGTTTTTGCCTGTGTTCGTCAAGAGATACATTTTTTTTCATTTCCTCCCATTATGTGTAGAGGCCAAGAGTCTTTCAAGCTTTCACAATCCAACATAACATGGATAGTATTTTAATCTGAGAATACACCCCAAGGTTACGTCATGTCCCCGCACACACACACACACACACACACACACACGCACGCATGCACACACGCACGCACACACGCACGCTTAATGCCCATGACTGTCAAGCAGCATCAATGTTCATCCGCACTGACAGGGGGCCAGAAACTTTGAACAAAGGGAAGCTGTTGTGGGAGACAGCTTAGAAAAAAGAAAAAGAAAAGTGGATACGGATGACGACTTGGATCACCACTGATATTTAACTATGTCAGGAAATTAAAGCAGTATTACAATTAATACAGCTGCTGTGTTTCTGTCAATTTACATTATTAAGGAAATAAAAACATTGCAAGCAGAGATTACACAGTATGTTATTACAGTCATTTCTGTCCAAAAAAGTTTCACTTGTTTTTTAAAAATCATTGACAGACCGTATTGCCTACATGTTAAGTAATGTGTGATAAGACTATAGTCTATAGCAGCCAATAGGGGGCAGATAGTCTAACTGTAAGTTAATGAATAGCATTCATAATGTATTTATGGGCGTATGCTGCTACGTCTACTACTAGTTTTAGTTATGAGAAAAAAAAATACAGGATAATTGTATAAGACCGATATTAGACATGTATTAAACATATCCTCAGTTTTCTAAGAGTTATACAACAATAGAACGCTTAAAGATTTAAATATTAAAATATTATGAGTATTATTCATGCTTTGAGAATCCCAAAGGGGATCCAGGATGAATCTAGGGGGTGGTGAAATGATTACTTGGGCAAAACTATTCTATTGTCTTTACTTTTATCTTAAGGAACATGATACAGTTCGTTCTCTACATGCCTCAAACTATTCAAAAGAAACTTTCTGAGATGGAAAATCACTCTTTGATTAAACTGTTCACACCTCACAGACATGTTCCCTGTGAAGAGGGGTATAAAGTCAATATTGCTTTATATTAAACAGGGTCACAATTGCACCCAAATTACTACTTCTAAACACTGTTCTTTTGTTTTAACATTATTATGGCAACGAAGTGCTTTACCACAACAACTCCATAGACTGTTACTAAAATGTATTCTCCAGTTTGTTTTGTGTCGCTTACCTTTTTTGGCTTCATTGCAGAGCCAAAGTCTGACTGTGGAGTCGGACGCTGCGGAGGCCACCAGGATGTTTGAGTCCTCCACATAGATGACATCCACGGCGCAAACTGGACCAGTGTGGCCCTTACACTCCATTGATTGGATGAACTGAGAAACAGAAGAGCACATTTTAGAAGATAGAATGCGACAGAGAAAAATTATCTGATGAAACAGGTGGTTTACCTTCCCATTTTGAGCCTCCCAGATGATGAGCTGATTGTCTGAGCCTCCTGAGACAAGATGACTCTCTGGAGCTGCCACAACAATAACAACACGGTTGACTAAAGATACACTAAGGGGTAAGAGTACCTTTTGTGCACCTTCAGATTGGGGCTGTTTTTCATGGGTTCGGCTATACCACTTAGTTACAGTTAAGGTAAATCTTGATGCATATAGTGATGTTTTTAGACAATGGGGTGCTTCCAGCAGTTTGAGGAAAGCCGGGGGGGGAGTTCACAAGGTACCTAAATTACCTCCACCTTTACTAACTGCATGAATATATATATATATACATCAATAAGTATAATCCGATATTCTGAAATTGGCCATTCTGCATGAGTACTTTTACTTTCAGTACTGTGATGACCCTGCCCAGTTTGTGTTGCGCTTGACAACATATTTCTGTGGAGTTGATTTGGAAGGAGGAGATGCCAGAGTCAAATCTACCAGGGCAACTCCTCCTATAGACCTTTTCAACGTAATTCCATTGCTAGGAAACATACTTGGTCCTTGTTAACTAACTGTCAGCTGATATAATTTACATTCACTACAACAGGAATCAAACTTGGACACATTTAGATGTTTCATCTTAACTACTTTGAAAAGGTCTATATAAGATGGCTGCTTATCATCTCCTACCCAGCAAGCAGTGTTTTTGTGCGGTTAGGTTAATTTAATACATATGGCGTTATATTTGTGCCACATTTGTGAAGGTGTTATGTGAGATTTTGAGCACATAAATTATAAATAAATTATATTTTGATGAGAAATTGTACGCGAGCAAAACATAATTTAATTTGAGCAAGCAAAAAAATAAAATAAATGTATTTGCATGTTTACTATTTTTGCTTTTATCGTGCAATAATGACCCCTCTCACTCCGTTTTACTCATATACACTCTCAAACTCTGCTTACGTGGAAGAGCTTTGCACTAAACTGTTGTAAAGCCACAACGAAGAAGACTAGATCGAGGAGACTACATCCAAATA
Organism: Echiichthys vipera; assembly: GCF_963691815.1. Lineage (NCBI taxonomy): Eukaryota > Metazoa > Chordata > Actinopteri > Perciformes > Trachinidae > Echiichthys > Echiichthys vipera. The sequence goes on along the minus strand of NC_139838.1, from coordinate 15,269,374 downwards.
AATAAACATCTAACTTCTACTCGCACACAGTTGAGACACTTAATAAAACAGACGGCATCCAGCTGTGTGACAGGTCCATCAGTGTCACCACACTCACCACAGTCCTCTCTGTGAATCCACTGGACTGCATTCACTCTTCCTTTGTGTCCATTCAGCACAGCGATAATCCTCTCCTCCTGAGATAAAAACAAACATTGTGTTTACAAAAATAACAAACAAAACGCTTATTTACAACTACATGATACTCTGTTATCGTTAGCTGTGAGAACCAACAACGACAGCTTACTTTACAGAAGAAGTTACGACATACTAAGTTACCTGAGGATCGTATAGAGCTACGGAGGTGCATGTCCCAAAGGCAATGAGCCCCCCTCGACCCCAAGAAACAACATTTGGAGTCCTGTTTGCACAACAAGCAACATGACATGTTTCGATTACGGGCGCCGCCATCTTGAAAGCTGTAGTGGTGGCGTCGCTGTAAATGTGGCAATAGCGAAACCAACCCGTGCGAACAAAAGTTCCGGGTCCAAAGTCTACAGCACGACCATAAAAGTGAATTGTTTTAGAAAGGTTTCCACACGCGGTAATATATGCATTCAGCTTTAATATTCATAGTAAGCTTACTTTTGAAAGTGGTGTAAATGTCGGCGATAGGTTTTAAGTCACTAAAGTGCATTGCTGAGCATTGTCCACTAGATGGCGTACATAAATCACAAAATCCAGAGTGGCTACTCGTTTAACTTATTTATTAACATAATTAGACAACACTGCACATGTAATGCCCAGTGGAATAAACTAAAGTAGATTACAGTATTAAAAAATGACATTTAATGTGCTTGGAGTAAGAAAGGTTAGCCTAATAATGAGGTGATTATTTACTGGTTTGAATGGATTTTTTTGTATCCTACAACAGGGAGCCAAAGGTCAGAACAAAATAGAGCTGGTGGGGATTTAGTGCCTCGTTTGGAGGGATTTGGATGGATAATGAATGATTTGAACATCGGATTTCTATCTGAGGGTTGGTCCCCACATTCATTAAGCCACTCTGCTCCATCAGTAAATCAGTCAGGGGCGGCAGTAGCTCAGTCCATAGGTGACAGTAGCTCAGTCCATAGGTGACTTGGCTGGGAACTGTAGGGTCGCTAGTTCAGGTCCCTGTGTGGACCATGTATGGAGCGTGGACATACGCTCCATGGTGGCTGGAGAGGTGCCAGTTCATCTCCTGGGCACTGCCTAGGTGCTCGGGGTGTTGGTCACTGGCAGCCCCCTCACTCTAACATCTCTCCTTAATTTGCATGTATAGGTCCTGTCTGTGTACGTGTGTGTATTTCGGGCCTGTGTGTGTAACATGATTAATAATTGCGGGAGAATTAAAGTAATTCTTCTTCTTCAGTAAATGGCATTCAAGACAACCCATCCATTTAGCCTGTTGAACAATATACAAATAGTGACATAATTCAAGAACACGTTATCAAAGTTATTTGTTGAAAAGTTAAAGCATTTCCTACTTTTGGTCTGGTTGGGTCGAAGCCATAGGATAACCAGATACAATACTGTGCATACAAACAAGATGGCTCATGACAATTTGCATTTTTGAAATTGCTCCATCAACAATCAAGAAGCCACAGTTTACACACACTGTCGGACTGTGTTATCCCCGTGCCAAGTGGTAACTAAGGGTGACCGGTCACAGCTGAGCTAGCTGCCAGCCAGACAGCCTTGCTTGTTAAAAAAAAAAAGCCCTTGGGCCTTATGGATTACAAAGGTTGAGGCGACAGTTTTGTCACAAGGAGTTTCCGGGCGCCTACTTGACAAGATCAGGAGGGAAATGTGATGGCATCTGTGAACCCTTGAGACGATATGATAAATGACAATGTAGCAAAGACAAATAGGGATAGAGCCACATAATATGAGGAAGTGAGAAGGGGTGGAGGAGAGGAATGGGGGGTATATGTGCGTGACTATCACCAACACTTGAGGAGAAAATAGATTGTGTTTGTCTTCTATTGTTGTCCCTCCTGTCCTCACTCAGTCGAAAGGATTTGGACAGACACGGCAGGGTGAGACGATCTCACTTTGGAGGAGACATCTATGGCTCTCATCTCAGGAGTGGCAGCTAGGTGATAGCTGGGACGTAGCCAAACAGCTGCGCCTGTAAAAAACATCTCTATTATCTTTGTACGGCTTTGACTATGCATTCTTTATCCTCTTGTGGTGAAATCTCTCGACCTGCTTACACAACGCAGGATTAGTTTGAGCAACATAATAGGTCATTGCAAGAGAGAGGAGGTTTATTTACGAAAGATCCTGTCCTATTTTCCAAAAGGATATAAGGACACGCCTTTATTTACAATGTTTTGTGAATGTGTCTTTGCACCAGGCTACAAGTGAACTGTCTCTCTTAGCCAGTGATGACAGGATCATCCAGGAAAAGCACTTTGATTTAGCCTGTGGATACAGCAAACATCAGCTGCGATGCCCTCATTACACAGTGCTCAACAGATTGGAAGCCAGGTTCCTGCTAATTAGCATATTTCAGGGAGGTCAAAATCATAGCACATCTAAAGTGGAGACATAGTAGTGTATGGATTTATCATTAGTAACTGGGCTGTAGCTTCAGTGTTTGTGTGAGCGACTAAAGCAGGTGTAAATCTGTTTGTTTTATAATGTTGTCTTGCCCTGTTTTTGTCACAAACATCCTGTTAATCTGAATATTTGTGATAAGTGAAGGGAAACTCCATATGTTAGTTCAGAAAGTGTGATATAAGTATAATGTATTTCCATTGATCTTCCATTTAATTTAGTGACCTCAAGTAGTTTTCTATCCCCAAAAGTGAGAACCTTTGTCCTGTCCAGTAATGCATACAAGATGATCTCCATCTCACTGCTGTACCCATCAAGAATTTATGAAAGCAGAAATTTGAATGTTTTAGGCTACAGTGTTGATAATATCCTTAAATGTCTTATTAATTCATGCGCCATATGTTGTGACCAAGTGCTCAATAACTTAACGTGCCTAAGGACCTCTGACGTCTGGAGAGTAATAATGATCTATACTATATGTGTGTGTGTATACATATATATACTTAAATAAACTTCATAATAAACTCTTCAACTTTTGTAGAATACATTTTCTGACACATACACACTCACATAGAGAATACTGTATAATCTCAGGCTGGGGGATTCATGCACTTGAAGGTGAGTCAAGTCATGTTCAAATCTTTTCTCATCTATTTTCTCATCAAGCTTTACTTAAAAAAAACCTCCTTGTGAAACTAAACCTTGGCTTTTGAAGAGCAATCATCACAATCTTATCCTTGGAAATCCAACATTCTCCCATTTCCCATTTTCATATAATTCTGTATCCACCAGTGTGATGAGAATACACCAAGATTGATTTGATATACTCCTACTATATAATGTGTGCATGTGCATGGATACATTTCAGTGTTTGGGAGTGAGAGTGTGTGTTCACATATGATGTTTTTCAGAGAGCATCTCTAACAAATTAGGCAGCCTTCAGTGCTCGCTGGAAACTGAATGGTAATGAATATATGCAAGGTGTTCATGATTATGTAAAAACAGAAATGGAGATGCAGAAATAAGCCTAGATTGCTTTTGTGGCTGTCTGCTATAGCACTTTGCTGCTGCCTTGTTTGTGCATGTACAATTAAATTTGTCCCTGCGGAGCCTATTTGGTAAATGACAGACAGATGACCTGATCCTTATTAGCACTACTGCTTTCATGAAGGTATTTGAACATATTAAAATGTTTTCATTCATTCATTCATCTTCAGCCGCTTATGCCTGTCGGGGTCGCGGGGGGTTCTGGAGCCGATCCCAGCTGACATCGGGCATGAGTTTGATTTTTATTATTCTGTCGTGCGTATTACTTGCACTGGAAGCAGTGTTACTTCTTCCTGAGTCCATATTAACATAAACACCTGTAAGCCAGCCAGGATTAAACGCATCTAACATTTAAACAACTCCTGAGGCTTTAGACTGTAAAACTATTCAGGGTCAGACAGTAAAAGCAGTGTGCAGCCAACTACCAGGCCACCTCACCTCAATTTGACCTCTATCTTTTTCACAGGGGCCTCTCGGGTCACTGTATCATTGTAAGTGGGTGAGTTCAGCAGAAGGTCTCTGTCAAAGCTACACTAGCCCGGAGAGCAAGTATTCTGGGTTATACTTGTTTTAAACTAGTTCATCCGACCTGCAGGCTCAGGGTTCCGTGGAGGCAAATGTGGTGAATTATGTAAATTGTGGTGTGATAACTAGATAATTTAACATAGTGTTAAGCTATCAAACACAAAACATCATCTTTTATAAAAATATGTATCAAGAGGGCCTTAATCAGGAACAGTGTATATGCATATGCAACGTATACTCGAGACAGACACTTTCTTCCGTTTTAAAATACAGAGGGGTCCTTGAACATTCCACCCCAATCCTCCCTTTGAATCCCAAATTTCAATCTACTTATCCAACAGGGGAATATGACGGAGTGCACTCATTATACATCTTGCAGTGTGCAAAATCACTATCTCTTCAGGCTCAGCAGTTCCTGTCCCTGGAGCTGTACAGCCAGATGGAATGATCCATCGAGAGAGGAGAGAAGTCAGCACTTCTAAAGCACGAGAGAGAGAGAGAGAGAGAGAGAGAGAGAGAGAGAGAGAGAGAGAGAGAGAGAGAGAGAGAGAGAGAGAGAGAGAGACAGTAGCAGCTGTTAGAGACACATTTACACTATGCATAAGCATCTTTTATTTAATGAGTAATACTCTTGGACTGTGCTGATGAGTATACACAAAAATGACGTTCTGCTTGTATGGGGTTTTCAGGCAAATTATCAAAATGCAATGTGCCTAAAAGAGATTGGAGGAGCAAATATTTAAAATTCCAGTTCAAATGAGATGCTGTACGGCACTGACAAACTCAGTGAGAATATTCACATTTTTGTGTTTGTCTGAGCTTGTGGGTTGAAGGCAATTTGTCTAGGTGATTGCTAAACTATTTCCACTGATATTATATGGAGTGTATCATATTTCTTATCTTATTATACCTCTTGAACTTATCTGCTGGAAGCAGAATCATTTAAAACCAGTACAAGTTGATAAAACACAATGCAAGCAGCCCGACTGGCGCTTGTTATCATCTTATCGCTTGGAAGAGAGCCTCACAGCAGATTAACAAAACATACAGATATTATCTAGTTAGTAGTAGAGCCATTCATCAAAGTGGAGCACAGCGCTATGCGCTCATAACAGCCTAACTGCTTGCATGCCTTCATAATGATTCAGTGTGTGTGTGTGTGTGTACATGTCTGTGTGTGTGGAGTGAAACCTATGTAAACAGGGAGGGTTAAACTAAAGCATAGCTCTGGGGTTTTAAATAAATACTGGTTGGGACTGAGAGCGGCAGACAGCCTACACACACACACACACACACACACACACACACACACACACACACACACACACACACAAACACACACATACAGCCATTGTCTCTTCTGCTGACACAGAGTGCTAGCCAGCCACCATAGTTGATGATAAAGCAGGCAGCAAAAGCCCTCACTAACAGTGCCATGGTGCTTATAAACCATATCTGCTCTCAGCCATCTGGTCTGTTTGTAATATGAAGTGTTTCTCAGCACTTGTCATCCAGTGGCTGCACTTGTAAAGTTAGAAATAGCTACTGGAGCCACTTGAGGATACAAAGAATTTGGCAATAGTTTGGTCAGGCCCGGATCCAGCGGGAATAAAGTATTTTGAGTCCTATTATGGATACAAGTCACTGGGTCACAAAATACAGAGGAACAATGAGTTGCCAGGATAAAACTTTTTCTCCTCATTTTGGATTGTGACTGTAGGATTTAAAGAACCTCTAATGCAGATAAATTACACACACTGACTGGTGATAGTTAACACTTGTATAGGTAGAACTCATACTCAGCAGAGGATGCTTGATCATCTCACCTCAGCACAAAAACATCCCCACCTAGAAATAACATCGCTATGAGTCACCAAAACCTTCAAGGCAATGCTGAAATGAAATGTCATCCTGCCTTTCATCTCAGGAACAAATAATCTTAGGCAAAAAATAATCTTGTTTACAAGAGTTTATCTGTTGTGTTGCTGATGTTTTGGTTTATCCCATTTGTATTTTCTCTCTTTTTTATCTAGAGATCCACATTAAATTAGTTTGGGGAAATTGGGAGATGAGTAGGGGTGTTGACTGTTATGAGGAGTAAGGGATAAATACCCCTGTGTACCTTACATCTTGCATCACATCCGTCTGCTTATTAACAGTATGCAAAATAATACAAACTCTAATTGAAATGATGGCATTTATTGATGGGTTCACACTAAGATTCTGTAAACAGATTTTCAGCAGTTGTCGTCTATTCAAAATGGGTAATTCTCTTTCAGTCTGAGCAGAAAAAAAATCCAACCAGATCTGCATGTTCCAATTTGTTTTAGATATCGAAACAACCAATTACATATCTGACAGTTTGCAATAGTACTGATTTCAGACAAAAACCAGCTGAAGTATGAAAGCATAAACACTTTGGAACCACTTTAGTCATTACACCTTAAGGGCCCGCTTCTCTGTTTTGGATTCAGCACCTGAAAGATCATGAGACGGATGAATGCTTTCTCCAGATACATTCAAGTCGACAACATTTTAAGATAGGCCCTGCATTGCAGTCAGTGCAGCCGGGTTTGATTGACATATCTGGTGTGTATTTGGAAAGGATGATAAGGGATTCTCAGACTCAAGAGGATAATGTGGGATTCCTTGTCTCAAGGATCAAACCAGAGCTGTGCTGAGAGGAAAGCACCACTCCTCTCTCTGGAGGACACTGGGTGCAAAGTCCTCTGACATCTGGACGGATGGATGGGTGGATTATGATTTTTTAAATACAATACTCTATAACATCCTCTGAAATTTGCATGACTGGATGATACATTTTTAAAACAAAATCTTCCTTGTTTTGCATGCTATGGCCAAACAGTCAGATGCACTGCTGTTTCACTTTTAAATACTTTCATACAGATGATAGTGTTTGCCTTGCGTTACATAACTGCTGTATGCGAGTGAAAAGGCGGATTAAAAATCAAAAGTGATCGTCGTGATTATCAGCAAAATGATGAAATGTACTCTGAAAAGCCTTGAGCTGCAGCCAACAGTGAGAACCTGAAGGTGTGTGCGTGCTCTGGTGCGCGTGTGTGTGTGTGGTTGCCCACTGTGGTGTGCTGCAGTCCGCTCCCTGCTGTTGTTGAGTGAACTACATGGACATTAGCGGGCGCAGCAGCCCGACCACCAAACCAGAGTGGATTCAAATCAGCGTGCGTGCGCGGAGAGCCACTCGGTAACTGTGTAACCAATTCCGAAATCCTGGTGTGCGATAGCAGGGACCGCTGCACAGGCTTTGAAGCTGCGAAACAGAAAGGGAAAGGCTCTTTGTAAACTAGTACCGTGCATTGTGCCTGACTGGCAGGGGAAGCTCGGCGGGAATGGCTTCATCTCCGTGCGGCAACAGTAACTTTGATTCCGGTCTGGAAATCAAAACTCGCTCGGTGGAGCAGACGCTTATTCCTCTAGTGTCGCAGGTGAGTGCCCTACAAACGTAAAAACAAGTCGTGGTGTCCTTTCTGAGCACACCGTAGGCTACTTATAAACGTATGCTACTTCGGCTTCACAACAACAGCCGTGTTGAGGCTAACTTTGATTCTTGTGTTTACCTGTATGTAGTCGGAGACCGCACGTCCAGCTCTCGCGCTGTGTGCAGTTAAAAGCTGTCCCACATGCGGTTGCATTTACTAAGTTGTTACACTGTACCTACTTGTTACATTGTACCTACTTGTCAATTGCTGTTATCAATTGGCTTTTTGTCATTTATTACAACCTACAGCTAAGGCGACTGCAAGTTGCACGCAGCAAAGTCTTAACATTAACAAACTTTTAATATGTGAGACATCCACTGCGATAAAAATAGACTCAAGACACAGATTTTGTTGTTGTTAGGCAGAAGTTGGTAGATATACAATTATATAACAGGTCACCCTGTAGCCTAGCCTTCTGTAAATAGGTTAGTAAAAATGGGAGCAATTAAATCAATGATCAGCCATTCACAAAACTAGTGAATCCCTGTGATGTTAATCCCTTATTTCACTGGAGGTCACCAGAAACTGGAAGCCTTGAAGAAATACTGTTCAAGAGGGCATTAAAAGTTTGCCCAGAAGTTGTTCGCTGCCCTTTGCCAGTCCTGAACTACACTGTGACTCCCACTTCTCTAATTGGGCCACTTTGAGGCACGTGTTTTGTTTTCCAATAAACAGAAGAAGAAGAAAGACCCACTTAAAGCCTTTGCACTCTTTCAGCAACTCTCCTCTTGCACACTCTAAACAGTAGCCCCAGCTCTAAAAGCATGCAGTCAACAAGCTAATTCATCATTCTATTGTAGAGTGCAACAAAGTAGGCTGCAATGCTGTTTTGTGATGATTTCTCAAGCGGTGATGTCATTTTAATATGTTAATTTACATTTTTAAGAACAATAGCAGACGATTCATTCAGAAAAGCTTCTGCTTTTCAAAGATGAGCATGACTGTTTTCTGCGGTTGTTTCCTGGGAGTTGTATTGCAACTACTGAATAGGGGAGTGACCAGCAGTCTTATAAATGCTAATATCCCCTTGTTGAGCAGGAGGCTGAAGACGGAGAGAACTGTAAATGCTCTGTTGTTTCCCATGACAGTGCAGGAGAGGCGCCTCAATGGTAGGTTAATAGAGTCAGGGCAATACCACGGTCATGAAAGGTCCCTGACACAGTCATTACCCCTGTGAGCACTGAAAGCCTGCTACCTCCCTCCTATTGCCCTGAAAGATATAAGGTCATCTTGTACTGAATGGATATGGGTTGGTTATCAGAAAATTGCATATGTTAGACGATGGGCTTTCTGAGTATCCTGGTCATTTTGATTTTCATTCATTTGTAAGAGTACAAAAAAGAAAGTTTAGGGGTGATGGTAATGCAGTATGAGAAAAATCAAGGGTGAATCCAAGTAAGGTTATATCTGTGATACAAACAGCAATTACTTGAATAATATTTATAGTACACACTGCTGTAAAATTGTGCAAAATAATTTATTAAATCTTCTGTACGCTGCTTGATCATAAAAATATTTACGCTGCAGCAAACCTATGGTGTACTCCTGCACGCTGAGAAAGACTGGCTGAGCTTCAGTCTAGTGTAGAAGGCTGTAATATTGTAACGCCATTCAGAATATAACAGTCCACTGTTGAATAGTGGTGAGCCTCAAGGACAATCTTTCCTAACTTTCTTTTTTTTTCAGTGTGAGGCATGTCCCCATAGCAACAGAGCTCTGCAATGCTGAATGAAACGTTTCCCAGAGCAGTTATCTCCATATGTAATGTTTTGTGGCTTGTTGCTGTTGTTATTGTGATGTCATCTGGAGGGCAGACACTCGCAGTCGTTGCTGATCGGTACATTAGTTTCATTTGGTGTGAGGGTTTTTTTTATCCAGTGTGGTCAATGCACACAAATGGCTCAGTTACTGCAAATATGTACAATTAATGAAAACTATTAGTTGATTGACAGATACAGCAACAGTTATGATAACTGATTTATTACAGTCTCTCTTTTTAAAAAAGAAAATTCTGTTCTGAATTGTGAATATTTGCTTGTTATTTTTGTCTTCAATAATATTAAAAGGAAAATTTGTGGGCTGTTGGTCAGACACAAAATGTTATACTACGTATAAGTCCTTAATATTTCATAACTTACATGGATTTTACATGATAATATGTTAATGAGTTTTATGATTTTTGGGTTAATGTCCAGAAGTAGGTGTGGTATCCTACTGTCTAATAGGAAGATAACAATAATATGAAGGTACAACACAAGCCCCTATCATTTGACGTGATACGTGTTGAGGTGTTTGAGGCATGTGTGCACAGAATCAAAGCACTATAAGAAATCTGTCTCACTTATGTGTGTATATGCAAGTGGTCATTATAAAGCTGCGATACTCTTATTACTGCCTTAATGTGAGTAAGATAGCTCAGTTGAGGGGTTTTACGTGATGGTTCAGAGAATGAATATTGCCTTACATGGGTTATAATTGAATCATTATCCAGTGTAAATGCTCTGACTGTGTGGGCTGTTATGTGCGGCTTTTCTTTTAAAGTTTGAAGATGAATGGTTTTAAGATGGCGACGTGCACAGTTGCAGTGGCTCGAAGCTCCCTGATTTTTTAAAATTTCGTTGTACTATGTGCAATGACAATAAAGAGATCCTGATTCTTAAGAAGCTGCGTGTGTGTGCGTGTGTGTGCTTGTGTGTGTGTGTGTGTGTGTGTGTGTGCGTGTGTGTGTTTATGTGCTGTAGGGTCATTAGATAACTATCAAGGAGGAAATGAAAAAGCAGTGTCATTGGGAAAAGCTGGTGTTTGATAAGGTATCATGTTGTGCACTATTCCCTTTTTTAATTGTATTATGTCTCCTCTCCTCTCCTCTTATGACGTTGATATCCTCAGGCCTCTGTTATCAGCTTCACTCCCACCATGGTGTAATTATAGGCCTGGGAGTCTCCCGACCTTGCAGTACGTACAAACACACACACATGCACCAGATAAACACATGCACACAGTCCCACCCAGCTCTTCTCCTTTCATGCTTGTATGTTCACCTCTCTTATTGAGTCCTGGTGTGTGCATTTATCTTTTTAACTTTTTTTGCAATTCAAATGATGCCTGAATGTGTCAGAATACTGTTTTTTGGAATTTGGCCACATGGATGTTTTCTATTTGCATCTCCAATAAATTTGGCCAGTCACTTCACCCTTACTTGATTTTCTCAGTAGCACTCTCCTCAGATACGCATTCACTAATGTGCTTTCTCTCACCTTTTCTGCGACAGCCATCTCCATACCAATGCCTTGCATTGTGAGGGGCATAGTGAGGGTAATGAATTGCCCTGGCGGCGGTCAAAAATGTTTTGGCCATCACAGAGAGCGAAGGGAATCTATGTGAATGTGTCTGCTGTTTTGTGTTTGTGTGTCCTACCTGTGATGTGCTCTGTAGCCAGCTGGAAGGCAATTAGTGATAATCTGGCTGCTTTTTCCTTGAGATCTGATTCCTGTTTTTGAAGTGGTGATTAGTGAAATAACAGTTCTGTTCCTGGATTTTTATAATTGAGGTGTGTTCCTCGTAAAAACACAGCAGCCCTGTCTGGGTGCGGACATGGTGGTCCTCAGGCGGACGAAGTGTAGGGGTGTTGTTTTTTGGTAAAGATATGTGGGAAAGAAAAAGGGCTACTGAGTAATATCTGAGACTTTGATCAGATCGGTGAACATTTAAACACTTGTGACACACAGGCCTTGTGATTACATAGCTTTCATTTTTCTGCAAGGCTAAGCCAGGAGTTTCTTAAAAGATTTTCAGCTATAATTGGGCCTGGAAAATCCGTTCTCTGTCCAAGATTGTTAGCGTCGACTTTGTCATGCTTCCAGGGGTTCTGTGGTGCTGGCAGTTATGTTGTCTGGTTCGCTAAAATGACTGTAGGTAAAAAAGCTTTTCTGTGTTCACAAACTGGATTGAAATTGCATATTTATTACCCACAACAAAAGCTCAGTGGCAAGTTTGCGGATGTGATTTGCTCAGAGCATTAGCATTTTTGCACATAAACTTGGCATTAAACAAAACACAGACAAAAAAGCGCTCCGTAAACATACTGCTCATTTAACAGCTCTGTAAGCTCGACCATCGGTCAAATTTTCATCTATCTTTCTGGAAATACTGGAAATGCAGTTTTATTGAGGCACAAGGCACCATTTTCCTCTTAATGTTCTTGGTCCTGTGGCAGGGTGACATGACAAACGTCCAGGTAGTGAAGTTGTTTTTTATACCCGGACAGAGAAGCATTACTGTTGCCAAGAGCCCTAACAGATCTGCTTCCTCCAGCCGTATGATGATAATGAAGACAAATGGGTCCCTGGCATGAAGGTGAAACCACATGAGGATTACGGTGCACCACAAGCATGCATGCATGCAAGTGCATACACACTCACAGACTACCAATACTAGCCTCCTGCAAATGAAACAAAATGAGCCTTCACGTGTTTATGTGTGTGTTGGTGAAAGAAAGGGTGGGGGATTCCAGTGTGGTTTGTGTGTCTTTGAATCTGCATACTTTGGTATGTGTGATTGTTTGCTCATGGGCGACAGAAACTAAATTAATATTTAGTTTGGGTGTTTGAGGTTTCATGTGTAGGCACCTGCATATTTTGCGCGCTGTGTGTTGCCACCATGACCTTTAGCCCTTGTGCCAAAACAACAACGTGTCTAAATAATAAGTGCAGGTCAGACTGTCACCACAAAACAAACATTTTTCCTGTTTTGCCATTGGAGGATTTTAAACCGATTTTTCAACATCCTAGTGTTCTCAGATGGTATTGTTGGTGCAGCTGTAGCAAAGACAACCACATAGGGATAGCTTTCTGTTTTTCATTCATTATTTCATTATGCTTTAGCCATTTCATTGTGCAATAAAAAATTTACTTTATATTGATAAGTGAAAACAGAAAACTTTTCTGTTGACACTTTAAAGAATGGCCAATGTATACACTAACAATCACAGTCATTCATTTGCCAAGGTGTTTTCTTTGAGCAGACCCTGAGGCAAGTTATTGCTCAGTGGTAGGTAGTATACACAGGCAGCTAAAAACCCTGTATCATTAAATTGAAATGAGATGTAATTGCACTCAACTCCCCCTGTTTTCTAGCAAAGTGCTTACATTAGTTAGCTAACTCTCCTAAACCTTCTCCAACTTCACTCTCACATATTCCCTTTTATTGTATCTCTCTGACACACACACACACACACACACACACACCCACATACACACACACACACACCCACACACACACACACACACACACACACACACACACACACACACACACACACACACACACACACACACACACACACACACACACAAATGTAAACGGCTTGCATGACCAGTCTTTCCCCCTGTCCTCCCCCTGTCCTCCCCCTGTTTCCCTCTTCTCACTATTGCTATCAGGGGAGTCATTACAGATCGCTGTTCTCTTTAAGTGCCGATAAAAGGGTCTGTCTCAGATGTCGATCTGTTGACCTCTCCTTTGCTGATATACTTGCGCATGAGAAAGTTGTGTATTTTTGTGTGTGTACACGTGTTTATGTGTGCGTTAGTGATTACATGTGTGCGCCCGGAGACCTCAGAATAACCCAGCCTAAAGGGATCAGTCACCTAGAGAGAACAGCAGAGTTAATTTAATGGTGGAAAAAGCTATCTCACCCTCTGCTATTTAAGCTATCTGAAGGCTATAGCTAATAGCAATAACCACTTTTAATTGTCTCAATGAAAGCTTCTGCCTCTGACAAAGACGTATTTTTATGGCAGGGAGGTTGATAAAGTATTGATTTAACATCCTTCCCATTATCAGAGAGCCTCAAAGTGGCACATTGTGCTCACAGCTCAGAGTCTTGCATTCTCTGTTGTCTGAAAATGGAAAGCAATTTCATGGACCTGTTCTCTATGAAGTAGGGTCCTCTGTTATACAGATAGTTTGGCTTAATTTATTTTGAGTCATTCCTCATTAAGGTTTCTGCCAAAGAAATAGTCCCCTGATAGTGAGTTATTAGACAAACCAGGACATTATCTCTTTAGAGATATGTTGCTATTGAAATTTTCAAATGTAATTTTTCAAAACTGTTATCGGCAAAAACAGAGTTTAATTAATTTCTGCTCCCTTATGATTCTTCACCATGCTCGGCCTCTGTAGCTGTTTTCTCATATGAACTCCAGATGTCTGAGATCAGGTGGGTTTCCCTTTCACACATGCAGCACACAACTGGAGATTATCCATGTCAGATGCATTCTCACTTACTTGAAATACTCTGGTGGCGACCAGGTAGAGCATGCAATCGGCAGGGCATGAGGCAGACAACACTGCGGTCAGGCATCCAGTTCATAATTTGGTTCCAAACAACCACGCCTCTTGCCGTAGCTTGAATTTTTCTAACAATTTAAACCGTACATTACTTACACTTTGTACTTCTAAACTGGCAGGGTAAAGTCTGTTTAATGTCCAGTCCAACTGATTCGGACATTTTAGAGACTAGATAAATTGTGGTTTGCAGTGCATATGTAAAAGGTGCTTATGTACTGTATCCTAAATAAAGGGCCCTCAAAGGCCTGGAAAAGCTGTTGTAGGCATTCTTACTTAGTATCAAGTGTCTGGTCCATTACCAGCCCGTATTTACAGATTCATCTTAGTTTATGATGAAACGATAGTGATGAGGCTTCTCATCTCAAAGTGTGCGCACAAAGGAAGAGGATGTGGTGCTTAATGTAGCATGATGTTTTGTGTTGTCCACTCCAGCCTCACTGGAAGCACCCTGTGGATTGAAACAGATGCATAAACACACGCCCAGAAGCACAGACAAGGACATACTTATCTACATTAATTACTGCACAGAGGCCATCTGTGAACTTGGGGAAACAACATAACAGTCTCCCTGCCAGTAAGGTACTATTTCAATAACAACACATCATCACCAAAGATCTACCTGATATGATAAGATGGCAAAAAGACATTTGGGTCTACAAGTATTTCTGAAGAGAATGAGTATTGTTCCTTTATCTGGCTTTCTACTTACAGCACTGAAAGCAGGTACATGGTTATAAAGATGGACAGAAAGATGATGTGTTACTGTTACATGCTGTGTCTGCTGCCTGGACAACCACAGGAAAATGGCAGGCAGCTGTTTGTATTCCATTGCTTTTCTGTTGGCGCTGTCTTGGTTCGTTGGAAGTATAACTCCAGTCCTGAGAAACATGACATTGACTAGGACAGTTGTTCACAATGTGATGAGTCCCTATGGGAAGTTCTGCAAAGTGTAGGGAAGGCAGGAGGAAATAAAGACCGATAAATCAAACTCATCTTTAGATTAAGCTATTTGAATGGGTGCCTTTTATTAATTTTTTATTTCTTTAATATTATATTTCTTCACATCTTGTCCAAACTGAAACCAACTTATTGTCTTACTCTGTGGGCCCCCGGACAAAATTAAGATAATTGTGTCCCACCAACACACCTGCCTACTGTAAATAATAAGGATACTGCAACATGAATTTTTTTTTACAGCATTTAGTCAGTTCTATTCTTGTTCTTTGACTCATTTTTTTTTTAACTAGAGCTCCCATATAATGTTAACAGGAAGCATAGAGTTGCCATTAAGCCAGTTAGATGCAACTATAGTCCGACTGTTTGGCTGTATTTGTTTACATTTTGGGAAATCGGCACCATTTAAAGTATGCTGAATTAGCTATTAGCAGTTCCTGTTGGAAAAGTGTCCATGGATCTACCGACAACTATCTCTGAATCACATTCCAATTTTTTTATTATTATTATTTCTAAGTGGATTTATGGACATTTAGTCACAGACAACATGAGAGAATGATACTCAGTCAGTGTATGAACACTGAATCCAAAAATATGTGTATCATGAGTTATGACTACGGGAACGACTACATATTTGACACAGATTGCTTTTGGTACCTTAAAATACCAAATTCACCTCACGCAGTATCTTTGGCTCATGTCTTTCTCTCTGCACCCTCCTGGGGAGGAGCGCCGCACAGAAAACTTCTGCTCTATGCGATAGGCCAAACCTATACTCCAAGATACTCTCCAACTCCTCTGTCAGAGCTTTGCTATTTCATAACTGTAATAGAAATAAAACAAGTTGTGTAAGATACAATCGTGTAAAAGGTTGGGTACCGCTGGTTTAGGAATGACACTTGTTATTTGCTTTGGATTTGAGTATTAAACAAATCACTGAAGTATAGTTGTCCAACGATTCTTGACCTGCTTCCTGAAGCTCTCCAAGTCATTGTGTTTGTTCTCTTCTCCCTCTCCAGCAGCGACTTTGCTGACTGTACCACAGAGGAATCCTTCAGTCTGGCTTGTATGTGTTAATTGCTTTCTTCAAGCGTCTTTGAACTTCTCCCCCCTGATAATGAGTTATTTTAAAGAGATGAAGTTTGACATGACAGAACAAAGAGAGTGTGAAGGACAAGGAGAATGCAGAATACCAAACATCTTGTTATCTTTTCTAATTCAAAAATGTCAAATATTGGAAGTCTGATATGTTCCTCAAGTCTTACTATGGTAAACTTGTGCAATAGTATAACTTTTAGTTGGGCCATCAAACTCAGTAAGTAAGTAAGGCTGCATTCACTCAGCCTCTGGCAGCTCCGATGAACGGCGAAGGGTTGTGCGGCAATGGGAGTGTCACATAAATTACACTAGACACTTAATTGGCCCAAGTAGCACAAGTAGACTTTATATTTCGCACTTTTTTTTAATCAGATTTGGGTTATAATCTCAACATTTCTGTACTGCACTTAAGGTAGCTTCATGCCAAAAAAGAGAAAGAAAAGACATGGAGGGACTGAGCTTTGTGCTGGAGCTTGTTGTAGGAAAAAAACAAAACAGTTAAGTTCTTATGTCTAATTTTTTTTACCCCCTTAGTCTTTTAAAACTTCGTTGTGGTAGTAATAGAGGCAGGGATATAAAGTGTTAACTGTGCAGGGCACTACCTCAAAATGGACTGACAAGTCTCATCGCTGGTTACATGAGTTTAATCTGTCTTTTCAGCGCAACCCACTGCTTTTTTTCTTGGGCACTGTCCCATCAGGCCCGACCGCTGCAGCATAAACGCACTACCCACATTCAAAATGGATGGGAGGACTTGCGTCTTTGTCGGACCGCCTGATCTAGTCAGAATGCCCGCAAAGACTTTTAAGTATTGAGTAAGTGAGCACACATTTGAATCCTTGGTGTTGGAGTAAGGAAGTATCAGTATGTAAGATGCTATAGCACCTTGTTTGTATGCTTTCCGCCCTTCCTCTGTGGCTCTGCCCAATTTCCAGATTTTATTTTCCTGTCACACACACGCCTTACGCTCTTGCTCTTTATTTCTCTGTCTTCAGATGTGTGCTTAGTTTCTCCCTATCTCTCTCCACTTACCTTCCCTGTTTTCTCCCTTTTTAATCTCAATCTCTCCAGAGAGTCTAGTGTCCCAGTATCACCTCATTAATTATGCAGCCTACGGAAAACCTAGCCAGAGGCAACAAGTCGTGCACAGATCTGAGAAGTTCAGATTTACCATTTCTCTTAGGATCTTTTACCTTTTTTTCTGTGCTGTAAACTGAGACATAATCCTCAGCACTGCACCTATTCTGAGGATCAGCAACGGGAACAGCATGTAACCAGCTCAGCGAAATTTGGCTGTCCCTTTCTTTGACACTGAAATCCTGGGAGTGATCAAGATGATGATATTCTTACCATCTTTTGTCTGACCGACACATATCTTCAGGGGAAATGTTTTGGAAGCCAATGCAGTGTTGTTAGCACAATTGTAAGCAGATATGATCTAAAACATTGTGAAAAGACTTAGTTCCAAGAATAGGACAATATCATTTTAACTCGATACCGATAAGATTACAAAGTGCTGTGGGAGGCTGTTTCTGAACAAACAGGTTTTTGTTCTCAAATACTGTGCAGGATGGAGCTATATTTAAAGTAGCCAGATTTTCAGAGGCCATTTTAAAGTTGTCTTTTCAAATGGCAGATTCAGTAGGGGGTATATCTAGCAGGCCAGCAACTGTGAAGAAAAGAGAAAGCATTGTGAACCCTTTTTAGATTGTCCCGTTATGTAAGCCAGCTCACATAACGATCTAAATTGCACCAATAAGAGCTTATAATCACAGATTCAGCCTATTGATGATGTCATATCATCAAACACTAGTGATGCTTATCCATTATCAATAACCTGAAAGTTCCTGATACCTAGCTCTATCAGTATTGGGAGTGTGCTCTCATCTTGTCACTGTTTCTGGGTGACTGGAGCCTGCGGCTGACAGCTGGGGTCCAGCCACCCGGGAAACACAACTCAGCGTGGGTGTACTTACACACACATAGGCGCCAACCCCTATAAATAAGTTAAAGTCACTCACCTTCTATAAATAATGTTCTGGTTGTTCTGGACGTTCAAGCGTGTCTGTTATCTGAAGGGCAGAAAGGAGCTTTTTGAGTGGCTGATGATAACTTTACTTGTGTTTGAATGTGAGAGTTTGTGATCGGAATTATGTGAGTATTTACTATGTGTTGGACTATGTTTCCTGCTTAAATTGGATCGCTGCTTGTGTATGAAAATGCTCCTGATACTGGTTCAAAAATAAAATTGTTTTTTAAGGTTTAAATAGATCCTGAACGGGACTTCAAGTACTTGAAGACAAGGGTATGTGTCATGTAGTGAAAGCATGTTCCCTAAGCCTCCCATGAGTATGTGTGAGAGAGTCGGTGTGTCACAACACAGGCCATTATGCAGTCTGAAGTCAGGGGGGCTGCATTCCTTCACAGGGCTCATATTTCGAGCTCCTACAATATGTAATTGAGTGCTGTCTGAAATTGTGTCTATGTATTGTTTATAGGAGCATCAAGGCTAGGGTCAAAAGTCAAAGTCTCAAAGGGTGAGACCTTTACACACTCTATGCTGGCTGGTATGCATGAGTTAGTGCCTTTCCCCCCAAGGGCTTGAACTTGGCCTCGCTTCGATCCCTCACCACTTTCATCAATGAATCATCCTCCTCAGCCACTATTCTTCTGCACTGAGGGGTTTGATGTTTGGTTTGACACACTTTATTGATTTATTAATGTAGTCATTCACATTTTAAAGGCCCTTTCTTCTCAAATGTCAAACCTTCAAGACCACATTATTAGAAATACCTTTTTCCTCCTTCTGGGTATCTCATTGATTTGTTTTGCTCTGGGGATACTTTGCAGTTATGTTGACTTTCTTCTACACCTGACATCTTATCTTCCCATCTCCTTCCTTGCATGTGTGAGAAGAGCATCAGAGGCTCAAAAACTGGGAGGGCCAAAAATCCTGGAAGTAGGGTAGAGAATTATCTCAACGCTTTTATCAGACACTTCCAACTAAAATAAAAGGAATCGTCTGTCAATTTGTTTGTCCTTCGATTTTCTCAACAATTGTTTACCTGATCGGCTTCACACTTGGCGAGTCTCTTGCTGAAACACAAGGAAGTGCAGTGTGAAGAAAGAGAGACCTGAGGTGTTACATTGTAGTACACCCAAACATCCCAAGCATCAGCAACGTAACTTTCAGAATGAATGCTTTAGTTCCCATAAATAGCCTGGTCCCAAATAGCTATAGTCTAGTATTGCTAGGGGACTCAGCTACGTCATTGCAGGTGTATTGCTCAGGACCCAAGGAAGCACAGTGTGGAGTCTGAAGTAGTTTGAATGAGCCATTCTTTAGAGAGCTGCAAACAGTAATACTTGAGGCCATGCAATCGGCCCGTTCCCAACAGTTACATTTTGAACGGGCACTGCACTAGTTTGTTTAAATTTGATTTGTGCCTCAATAGGCAAGTCAGAAACAAAGCCCATGTTTCTTTGTCACTGTACTTCTTCATTCAAGAAAAACAAGCCTTATTATATCAGAAGCAAGCTAGTGCCTTTGTGTCAGGTGCATCAGGTCAGCGTCCTCCAAGCAGCCACTCCAGTCATTCTTTTTTTTTCTCTGCAGAACATGCCATCACTGTGGGAGGCTGTCACAGAGCCTGGTTAAGCCACTTTCACACACTGTTCACCGCACACTATTATTTGTGCATTACTTGTAATTACCCATCATGATGACTGATGGAATGTTTTCGAGGCTGAGTTGGCAAGCAGTTAGGATTATCCTGTTGAGGACTTTATATAATTACTCAGTCATTAAACAGGGCTCAGTGTGAAGACAACCTGTGGGGGGGGGGGGGGGGGGCTTGGTTGTTGTGTTCGTACCTCCAGGTTGTGGACACAAGCTGTTCTCTTCATGCTATGTAGCATCCAAAGAAGTGACTCTGGGACAAATGTTGAGTGTAGCAGTGTTGTTTGAGCAGTGGCTGGGGTTTAGAAATCACGAACACTGGTATTTTACAGGATAATGCTTTGTGAGGCCTGTTTTACAAACTGATCTGATGATGATGATGATGAGGATGATTATGGTGGGAATGCAGGCTCTAATTTTCTTGATTCTTCTGGATTTGATTTTATCCAAATTATGTTGGGCGATGATGGATCTGGAGATAGTTCTCTGACCAGTCACGTCGATTCACAGTTCCGCCTCTTTGGGTTTTACACAAGTACTCAATCAATCTTTACAGGCCAGTCTGGAGATCCTCCCTGAGATAATTGAGGAGCAGAATGAACAATACAATAGAGCCTCATCAGGAACTGGAATTTGCCCTTTTTCAAGTGCTTTCATATCAAGTCTCAACAACACAAAGAAGTCATGGAGCAAAAAATGTTTCTCTGACAAAGTTTGGAGTCAGATGGCAAGAACAAAGTAGGAACAGTGCTCTGGGCCACACTGTGTTATTTTGCGAGGTCCAGAGACTTCAAAGAGAAAAATTTGTTACAGCCTTGGTCATTTTTTCCCTTGTTTCTTTTGAAGGTGCATCATCTCACAAGGTGAGACCGATCTGAATTATTCTACTCATAGGATAAAATTATTTTCATTGTTGCCCCTCGAGGAGCCTGTCTGTTTTCATACATAATGCAGAATAGAATGCATCGTGTGATTGTAGGGTTTAGTTATTCATTGATTGCAAAGGTAGTCTGTTTATGCACACCAACCGTACTCTGAAATGTTTGTGTTGGTTTTCTTTGCCTCTTCACTTCCTGGAATGTAACCACTTGCCTAATACGATTACATGAATATTCTATTACAGAGCAGCAAGTCTTATTCAATTAGTGAAATGAAATGAAACTTCAGTGTCCAGGCAAAGGCTTATTTTTTATGAGGCATACTGTTATGAGACGTTCCTCCGAACGTTGCTAGCAGTCGAATCTGATGGAGAGATTTGGAGACCTCTCATGTGGATGTAATATTTTATGTCTTGGTGTTCTTTCTGCTGGGTTTTTCTTCCTTTGTTATGTTTTCTTGCTAGATTAAACAATTACCCTTAACCTTGTAAAATATTTATTCCCAGGCAAAAGTATGAAGCAGACGTCTCTATGAAATAACCTGGTCTTGGAACAAAGAGCCCAGTGTAGCCTGGAGAAAACAGTAACTGCATGCGGTGTACATTTCCAAGTGGGTGGGATCTCATCTGCATTGCCCTGCTGCTTGGGCCAGAGATGTCTTTGATATTACGTCTTGGATGTTTTGTGAAAACTTGCTTAGATCAAAGATGTCTGCGCTGTCAGGTTGGCTGTCTTGGTTTCAGGATGATAACAGTTAGATCCATGTAAAAACAGTTAGATCCAAGTGAAAAAAAGTCCTTGTGTTCTCAGTATCCTGTGTTGTTTCTGTCTATTTCAGGTTTGTTACAAGCTGACATGACTTACTTCACACTCTGGGGCCTTGTTTATCTCCCTCAGACTATGATTTGCCTGCCAATTATTTGCAATTTTTTGAAAGCATTATACAGTATTCTACATGTTTTTGAGGTAACCAATAAGATGCATGTTTTGATTATTAACTGAAATATTTCTTACACCCTAAAGTAAGATGCTGTCATTGGTGTTAAGATGCCAGTGGATGTCCTCCATTACATGTTCATCACTATTATCATCACCCACACACTGGCAGGAACAAGTCAAGCCCCTCTCCAGTATATAAACTGTAATGAAATGCCTTGGTAACCTTGTTTTGATTCATTGATTTATTATTTATTTGACCACATAACCTCTCCTGTATTGAGTTTTTCTCACAAGAAGTGCAGAAAAGACCCTTCCAACTACCTACTCTTTCATGATCATAGTGGAATGAGAGCTTTCAAGAGTTATTATATTTTGTACAGATTATGTTTATGTCAACTCAAAAAAAGCCTTTCCTAGGTTAAACTATTCACTTCTCACACTTTAGTGGCAAATCTCTACTTCGCCATTTAAAAAAAGGGCAATTTTCCTCCCCTGCTGTACAGATGTAACAAGATAATGTCACATACCAGCATTCACAGTGACATTAAATCAGGTCTACATAAGAGTCAGTTCGACATTGTGGTAAATATCCTTATTTTCCTTTTTCTCAAGAGCTAGATAAAATGCCACGTACGCGTCTGCATGGTAAATAGGAAGCTACAGCCACAAGCTAGTTAGCTTAGCACAAAGACTGGGAACAGGGGCAAACAGTTAGCCTGGTTCGTCCAGAGGTGAACAAATCCAGCAGCACCTTTAACACTCACGTTATCTTGTCTGTTTATTCCATACAAATTCTATTCAGATGCATTACCCCCTATGAAACTACAACTTGACATTCAATTCAGATTTCAGTATGGATTAAACCAATAAAATAAAAATAAAATGTGTTATTGAGTGGGTTTTAGATAATTTAGTTAGATCCTCCTGTATTTCCCAAAATATCTAACTATAACTTTTAAAGAGTTTATTGATGGCAGTAGATGCATTTAAAAAAAAAAAATATATATATATATATATATATATTTATATATTTATATAGACCGGGAATGAAACTGTAACATCTAATGCCTATATGTTGTGCACAGCAGTGGAGAAACTGCAGGTGATCGCAGGGGTCTTTTGATAAGACGCACTTTGTCAATCATGCTCATAAAATGCCTGTTGGTGCACTGTTTAATTCAATATGGTTATTAAATTAGTTTTAATCTGATTTTCTTATTCACTATTCTCCCACCACCAACTGTAACAGGGTTTAAAGGAGAAACGAGGTCGGTGAACCAAAGCAGTAGTTTATGTCATGGTCTGGTGGTGCCCTGCAAACAAAGGGGATCGATTCCCTCTGCTCCCCTTCACATCTTAGTTAACCTTGGATCGTGGTTAACAGAGCAAAAATTGATACGCAACCATGTTGTGTTTGTCTACCTCCCAGCAAGGACCATTGAATCGGAGGTCACACTGTCTCATCTTGTCTATCCCCAGTGTCACTCTTAAATGAAAGAGATCAATTTCTTATAAAAAAAAATAAATAAATAAGTCTTACTACAGTAGATTGAGCTGGTAAATACAAATTTTGCTTTGTATCGTCTTTAGCTCCTCTCGGCTGTGCCCTCTGTTTTTCTGTCTAACTGTCCCCCCTCTCTTTCCTTATTTACTGTATGCCCTCTGCCATTCTCCTGTCTATTTCTCCATCACAGCTGTCTGTCTGTTTTTCTCCCAGGTTTATCATTCTCTCTTATCAGCTGCTGCTGGTTCCTCAAGGCTTCCTGCACCTTGTATCAGCCTGACTGATTACACTGTAGTAATGCTCTGCTTTCAAGAGAGATTATGTGTTACTGTCAGTGCACTAACAAACCAGGTCAGTGGGGTCCCATAATACATGTTTTACTTCTGATACTGATATTTGAGTAATACATTCACTCAAATATCAAGCACGGCTTTCATCCATATGGGAACCAAGCCTTTGAATCAAAGTGTATTATGAGAATTGCTCATGAAAGATGTTTTAAAAAAGACAAAATGTGTGACATGGTAAACTACCACTGGCTCAGGTCAGAGTGATTTGGAGAGCTCGGCACTCTCAGTGGACCAACTTAAGACTTGATCGCTTTCCCTTTATTTTTTGACAGGCATGATGGAGTACCAGGTAGCACACACAGGCTGTTCTTGCTTTTTAAAAAGAAAAAAAACTACTTCCTGAGTGGAAACACTACCCCGCTATGGTACATGAATGGTAAGCCAGTGTGCTGCCAAGCCCTGGAGATAAATACTTCTCTTCATGTGAAACAATCACAAATATGTAATCTGGGGCCATGTTTCCATCCCTTTATTTGAAAATCCATCTCAGAGGTTTCAGAGAGGCTGTGAACACTTTAACCGTGGCAGCACTAAGGATCGATGCCAAGTCGTAATACCAGGCAATAAGTGGGATTATATTTGTCATTTATTTGACAGTGAATGGTCCCTGGGAAAATATGAGCAGAGTTTATTGGGTTTGTCTACTCTGTGCCACTATTACAACCTGTTCTATTGCTTTTGTCTTTGTCTTTTCTGCATAAACGTGGGCAGGCCAAGCTGATTGCCTGTCAAATTTCTGTAATATAGAGTAAGCCGCCCTTTACAATCACAGCACTTTTAAAAGAAAGAGGAACACTGAAGGCCGAACAGATTCAAAATTCAAAGAAATCTACTTTTGACACTGTTTCGAAGGCCGAGCCAAAAAAAGTGATAGAACAAGTCTGCACTCAAAGTATTCTGGATAATATATGCTTTGTTAAGCTGGTTTAAGTGCTTTGTTCAGGAAAACATATCTGCATTTTTTCATTTTTGATGAGTCAGCTAATCTGACCATGCCTTACTGAAAAGAAACAACAACGATAATGCACACTGCAGAAGCACTTGCTGTTGTGCTGTTGTGCTGTTGTGCCGTGGTGCGACAAAAGCTGGAACAGGAGAGAAAGAGTATAGTGTTTGACACGTTGCCTCGCTGTGAATCATACGAGAAGCCTGGAGCAAACATGTCAGTTGACTTCTCTGGGGTTAGATGTCAGCTCAGCTTTAATGGTCACCTGCAGAGATTTAATTGTAAAGAGAACAGATACGACAGTTAAGGAGGCAAATCAGGTTATGCCTTTGACCACCAAAATGCACAGTGAAAGCAGGTGAGATCTCAGTTCTATAATAGTGGTTATGAATATTACAAAGAAGAGTGTCATTGTCCAATACTATTTGACCATTGAGTAGAAATGTATTAAGTAATTGAAAATTGTGTAGTAGAAAACTGCCCAAAATATTGAAAGTTGGCACAGAAAGCTTTGAAAGATTCTTTTTCAGGCTTTATTTTTTTTTTAACTTATTCTTCAGTCAGATTTGTGAGGGTTAACGTCAGACGAGGTGTTCATTATCAGAATTGAATGGATGACGGGGAAGCCAGAACCATGTTCATCTCATCTTTTTCATCTTCTGTTTGATTTATTTCTCCTGGTGTTGACTCCTTGTGCCCTTTCTCCCCTTTCTTTTAAATTTCTATTTCTTCAGTTGCATCCCAGTCACCAGATTTGTCATATTCTTCAAAGAGGTTAAAAGAAATGTTGATGTTGCTGATTGTTGTACTTAAAAGTTAGCTTGTACATGTTGCAATAAATGGTAAATGGAGGTTGTGACTGCTGTTGCTATGGTTACTATAGTTCAACATTTTGGGGAATACTAATTCGCTTTCTTGTTGAAAGTTAGATTAGAGGAAACTACAGCCAGGAAATATGCTTATATCAAAAACGTACACGCCCAGCCCTAGTCATGACTGCCAAAGAAAATGAATAATATTTACTATCTTCAGTAAAGTAAATGTTTAGGAGACAGAAGTCACAGCATGAAATGCTTGGTGCATGTAGGTCTCAAGGCCCAGGTGAGCCAACGCCTCGGGGTGCTCTGTATCTGATGCTGATCCCCAAAGTATCCCCAGGTACAGAGAACGGCCTGAACAACTGAGACAGCCAGAGGGATTTGACACGGCAATCACATTGTGTTAAGGGCACATCTCTCCCCTCCTTGGTTGACCCCTCTCTCTGACTTTCTCTTTGTTTGTCTCTGTCTCTCTCTCTCTCCCTCCCACCTACTAGCCAGAGAATTACGTGAGCACGGAGGAATGAAAAGACGTATTGTGCTCTATTGAATGCGCGCCCGTGTGTGTGTGTGTGTGTTTCTTTTCTCTGCTCTAGTGCTATGCAATGCAACTATGCAGACTTGGCATACCACAATGTTCAGAGGAGCAAGGAACATGTTTTTTTAACCAGCGGCACATATGCCATCTTATCCATGTCAGGGTCCAATCTTACATGCAGCACACACAGAGCATCCCTCTATAAGATCAGTGGCATAATTGGCTGCTAAAAAGTTGTTTTTCACTGAATAATGTAGACAGTGGAGGGCAGCTCAGTAAAATTACACTGTACATAATACATTGCTTCATATATTGGCTTGGCATAATGTTTTAGAACAGAGTCCAGGAAAACATTATTGTGTCCGCTGACATCCAAGTTAGACAGTAATGCCTACGGGTACATGTGATTGTTCACAGTGAGAATGGAGACATATTTCATCATGCCCCTAACTTGAGTCCTTTGGGATAAAAAAAGAATTGTTTTCCATGGAGAGGAAGAAAACCAGACCCTGTGTCTTGCCCCAAAAAGTTGCACTTGAACACACCGCAAAGACTACCGCTGTGCATGTTCTGATTCACTTAAAGGCACTGTACTCAATATTCAGAACATTGATATAGTAGCCAAAGAAAATTTGCTATTTAAGAGGGCAGTGGAGTGATGCCTGACTGAGTAGAGAAGGTTACTCTTCTCCTCTGTGTGCTGTAATTTGAGCTTCTCTGTTGTTTGTTGTGATGGATCTGGTCTGGCCGTGCATGTATGTTAGTGGTAGCATTTTGATTACAGTGCTCCTTTAAACTGAACTGCCAATCAGAGAGATTGCTCTCATTGGCAGGCACTGATGATTGATTCAACATGCTGAATCGGCTGAAAGCCACTGACAAGGGTCACCATGCGTCAGTCCGAAAGCCTGGTGTGTCAGGGCCTTAAATACATCATTTAGTACGGACAGAAATGTGCCTGTAGTGCAAGTATCAAAAACCACTTAGTACCAAAAGTTGGCATTGAATGTCTGGACAGATTTATAATCTTGTTGACATATTCTTTGATCAGATGAATCCTGATTTCGTTTTTTAAAAACTCAGTTAGACTGTTTTATGTAGGAAAATGTTCCTGTGCTCGTGTGCAGCTTGTATTTAAACATATGTATTTAAGATCCAGCCATTTAGAAGATTGGCTTCTTTTGTTTAATAAGATGTAAAAAAAAAAAAAAACATACTCATGTTTCTCAAAAATTAACATTTCAAACACTAATGCATGCTTCAATCTGCCTGTCCACATTCAAGTAACAGCTCTGTTTGCTGAGCTAAAGCTTGAAGGCCAAATTTTGCTCTCATAGAACTCCAATGGGCTACAATCTGATAACAGTAAAAACTCGTTCAACATCCTGTATGTATCTTTTCTGTCTGTTAGCACGTTTCCGTATGTGCAAGCCTCAGTGCTTCCCCTCTTCTCTGTTTACCTCTGTCAATGTGCGCCTGCTTGTCTGTCTCGTCCACTGCATGTCTGTAAGCATACTTGAGCAAGCGGGCTAAGGTTCATGTCATGTGCTTGTCTTCTGATCCTTGACCTTTGTCACTATAAATAATTTCCCCCCCGGGGATTATTAAAGTATTTCTGATTCTGATTCTATGCCAGCCAAGTTTACTGTGTCGATCAACTGCCCAAACTTTAGTCAAATAAAGAGAAAACTGGCTCAGCAGAAAAACAAAAAAAGGAACACAAAACAAACATAACTCACTTGAGCAACAATAACTCACTAATTCTACTTAACCCTCACTGCTAACATAGAGTTCCTATCCAAGCGAAATGCTATATTTAAAATGACCCGAGGCATCAAGAAACAAATCTTGACTAACAAGTAAAATCCCTCCCCTTCAGTTGTGAATAATTCAATACCATGAGCAAAAATTCAACATCCTAATTTATTGAGTCCATATATTTGTAGTGTGACACACACACACACACACACACACACACACACACACACACACACACACACACACACACAGACCTGTGGTAAGCAGATACAAGCTGGATACACAGCAGCAACATATTAACATATTATTACCATCTTAATAATATCTCAAGCTTGTTAGAAAACAGTTTCTTATTTACACTTTGCAACATTAGCATTCACTTGGATTCATGTTTATGGATCAAAGTATTGATATCAAACTAATAGTTTGTTAATTAAGGTAAAGAGGAGGCATATGAAATAAAAAAAAGCAGTGTTCTCATGCAACTGCAATGAAAATCCTAAAAACTCAAAGAGACATAACCACATAGTTGCTCAACCTTGTGGCATAAATACAGAGGAATGCTAATCTGTTTCTTGGGCATACTTCATGGCTGTCGGTTTGTCCCTCTGTTGGCCTCTGTAGTCTTCCAACATCCGTCACCTCCTGGCGTGATGTAAACCCAACCCCCCACCCCTCCCTCTGCCTCTCTGTTCGGCAATCAGCTGGTATTATATGTCATCCTGTAGTTGTATAGCCATGCAGTGATTTGACAATCTTTTCTGTGGAATTATCTGTCTTTCCCGGTAAAACCATCTGTGCTCTATCATCCTAAAGGGCTACAGATACAGCCATGCACTGCACTCTCTGTCTTTATCTCTGGTGCTTCAGCTACAATAGATAGGTGTGTTTGTGAGGGAAGGAAAGTAGGCTTCACTAGTTGGGCGCAGACCTGTAGCCTGCTAACACTGGTTTGGGTTAGGTCTGCATTGTCATATCAACTTGCACAATAAACACATTGTGAAAGACACTCAGATGTTTTGAGTTAATTGGAAGAGAGTATCAGTTAAAACAAACCTGCATTTTAAAAATGTAAATATTCTTTTTTGTAATGCCGTATTTTCTGTGATCACTTTGTCTCAGGAATAGATTTAGAGGAGCATGGTGCTGATGCTTTCTGTGCGACCTCCTTAGGTTCACTGCAACAAGCATAGTCAGTCTGTGTTGATAACATGCTTTTTCTCACACTCTCTATTCTGCTCTCTCTCTCTCTCCCTCTCTCTCTCTTTCTCTCTCTCTCAATTCAATTCAAATGAGCTTTATTAGCATGACCCTATTGCAACGGTGTTGCCAAGGCATTCAGTAAAATAGTAATTATATTAAACAATTTATGTAAATGTTGAACAGTGCTGATGATAGACAGCACCCTTGTCTCACCCCCCGCTCCTGAGAGATAAAGTTTGTTCTCTTATGTCCAATCTTGATGCAGCACATGTTGTTTGTGTACATTGATTTTATTAAGTCATATGTTTTACTCACCTACACCGCTTGTCTCTGTGTGTGTGTGCGTGCGTGCGTGTGTGCGTGGGTGCGTGGGTGCGAGCGTGCATGTGTGTTATAATAATTACATTGAACAAGTAAGAAATATGAGTATGGACAATGTTCAAGACTACAAATACATACATTACAAATTATACAAATGTTGATACAATAAAATACAAATATGTAATGGAAATATAGTAAAATAAATTACTATAATACGATAATAATAACAAAAAATAATAGAAGTAGAAAGTTAATTAAACACGGACAATAAATAAATCATAGGTCATAAAATGGATTAAGAGCAGTTGTAAAAAAAAAATATATAATGATAAATAAATAAAATAAAATAAAGTGCTGGGTTGAGGTCTGGTGTAGATAGGTGACTACACACCAATTGTCCTGCCATGATGCAGCTCTCTTTTTTTCCACCAATGACTATTTTAAGAGTTTCTTTTTGAGATAAGTTATACAAATGTAGGTGTTTTTTGCCTAATAAGTGGAAGAACCATTGGTGGAAAGGATGAAATTTTGGACAGTGCATGAGGAAGTGGTTTTCTGTCTCCACAGCAGCTCCTCCACATTGTTGGCACAGCGGCTCCTCTCTAGGCAGCCATGTTTTCCTGTAGTGGCCTGTCTCTATGGCCAGGCTGTGAGCACTCAGTCTGTACATTTTGTTCTGTGTGTGTGATTTTGTGTTCCAATAGGTGAGGTACTTTTGTTTTTGAGTGGTTATAATTTAGTTTACTCTAAATGATGTGTTCTCAGGCTGGTCCTGAGGCAGAACCAAGGTAGAACCTGTCCTAGAGCTCAGTGTCAGGAGCAGCTGAGTGAGGCGACTCTGCTCCCTGCTCATCTCTTGGCTATGCAGGGCTTTGTGGTGGAAGGAGTGGGGGTCACTTTGTTTAAAATGAAGCCAATATTTATTTGATCGTCTTTGGGGTTTTATAAGTAGTGGATATTGGCCTAATTCAGCTCTGCAGGCTTTGCTGGTAGTTGTCCTGTGCACCGGCAGGATGCTTTTACAGAATTCACTGTATGTATTTCGATTGGGTGTTTTTCCCATTGGTCATAATTAGAGTTTATTTGTGGGCCCCACACTTCGCATCCATAGAGTAAAATCGGTTCAATAATTGTTTTAAGTAGTTTAAGCCAAGTTAGAATTGGGATTTGGATGCAAATTTTCCTTTTTATTGTGTAGAAAGCCCTGCGTGCTTTAACTCTCATTTCATTGACTGCTGGATTGAAACTTCCAGTGGAACTTATTTATAAATAATTGTATTCTAAACTATTTTCTATTTGATGTGTTCCTATTGTAAAGTGATAAATTGTTCTTTTTGGAATATCATAGTTTTTGTTTTTTTAAGTTTACTGCCAGGGACCAGGTCTCACAGTAATGTTCTATTACATTTAAAAGTAAGATATTGAAGTCCATCTTTTGTGGGACTTAACAGGATTAAACCATTTGCTTAAAGCAGGAATTTGATCTTGGTGTTGTGGAGAGTGAGACCAGGTGCTGTGGACTGTTTCAGAATGGAAGCCAGTTCATTTATGTAAATGTTGAACAGTGCTGATGATAGACAGCACCCTTGTCTCACTCCCCGCTCCTGAGAGATAAAGTTTGTTCTCTTATGTCCAATCTTGATGCAGCACATGTTGTTTGTGTACATTGATTTTATTAAGTCATATGTTTTACTCCCCTACACCGCTTGTCTCTGCGTGTGCGTGCATGCGTGTAATGAAGTACCAAATGAAAAAAGTGAGCTCTGCATATTCAATCTAATTCCTAAAGAATGCATGACCAGAATAGACTACATATGAATGTTGTTCAGCCCGGCTTTTATGCAAAATTGAACTACAGCCTTGTGGTTCTTATTTAACGAGGTCCACCAGAAAACTTGCGTTCAGCTCTAATCAGCTCACTGTGTAACTCTTGTCTCCTTTGGCAGCTGAAAGAGCATAAAAGAAGTGCAGCTTACATTTTTTATGCATTGGCATGTATCGTTGCGGCAGAATACAGGCCACTAGCCTGCTATGTTTTACTACTGTTTTTGTTTATTAATGACCAACTGTACTTTCTTTCCAGAAAACTGGCCACATTAGTTTGCAGTGTAATAACTGCATGGTGCAGCAGTTCTACAATTTCTCCTGTTCTGTGCACATGCTTTTACAGTACAGTATACCCCAAAGGACGCAGCTTAAACTTCATAAGCTGCTACTGTAGTGTATCCAACTTTACTGTACTGTACTGTACTGCAGCAGCAAAGCTCAAGGGACAGACCTGAATCATTTACATTGCTGCACACAGAAGACTGCTAGAGGAAGGTGTGAAGACTGCTGAAATCACAAGGGAGGGAATTTTGAAAGGGAGAAAAAATGTGTCAGATACACAGAGAGGAAGGAACAACTCAGGGTAAAGTGTGATGAGGATGTGACATGTCCTGCTCTTTATTCTCTCGCTCCCATATGTTTATATCCGTTCTCCTCCTAGCTCTCTCTCTCTTTCTTTTCATCCCCTCGTACCGCTTCTCCAGTCTGGCTGTGGACCAGCACAGCATCAACCTCCCGTCTGCGCGTGGCCAATTTGGAAGGAATTTGCTCACCCATTAAAGTGCATGTTCAGTGCGACTTTCATCCCTTTCCTCTTATGTTTTTTTTTTCTCTCTTGCCATCCCCAGCAAACTTCCAGCCATGTCTCTCCTTGATTCAGTATAAACAGCTTTTTCAAAAGCAGATTCTGTAGAAGACAAAACGAAACCTTGTCCTTGCCCTTTTAGGTGCAGGACTCCCTGGGACAATGATCCCTTTGTATTGTAATGGAGCGAAATGAGACCTGGAAGTATTCTTTTTCCTGTTTACTTTAATAAAGTGATCTAAATGCTGTAGAGTTTGTGTAATGAGAGCAACGATCTGAGGCGTACAGAAGCAGGACGCTACCAAAGTTACCACAAATGGAGAAATACTTTTTCATTTTAACAAGGCCAAACACGAATAGTCACTCAAACGGAAATGATTCAGACAGTTTTATCTGATCAGAAAATAAACACGACCAAAGCGTTAAACCACTCCTTTGTTTTTCTCCCCCTCGTCTCCTTCTCTTCCCACAAGCTACCGTCCAATTATTTCCTGCCCATACACATCACGGTTGTTCAAGCACACATACTGTACATACACAGCAGTACTGCAGTAAAGGAAACACTCCTATCTGCACACACATATACACACGTAGACAAAAATAAAACTGTGCTGTCACTATAGATGGATGGATTATGTTTTTTCTTTGATTTACACCACATGCACACGTGGAAATCCTATTGAACTTTACTGCTAATGGCTGCATGTGATGTGAGTTTCTTAGCTGAGATTCTGTTTCAAACTTGCTCTGGAAAAAAGGCTCTTTATGAGCTGACTCTGGTCAGCAGGCCAAGTAAAGCTTAAAGGAATCAGATATATAATTCAGACAAATAGGCAAGCCAATGTGTGATGTGTGATGAATGGCTACAATGTGTGTTTTATAAAAGGATGGACTTGTTCACACTCACTCACTCTTGCTGCCTTTGTTTGCAAAATATTTCTCGCAGTTTTTTAAATGATAAGAATGACACAAATTTTGGAAAGAGGCTTTGGATTGATCTGTTGAAGACACCTATTTAGCTAAACATTCATACAATTGCATTATTCAAGAATCAGAAGAGAAAGCATGACTCGGAAAGCACTAATCTTTCTTCCAGCCTAGCCATTTAGTGAAACGGAGTCAGTAGCCATGGGAGGCAGCCACAAATGTTAGCAGCTTTTGTTACCCTCTGATTTATAGTCAGTCACTGTGTCCTTGAGGTGTTAGTCTAGATTTCCCCGCTAACCAATGGGTGGCTCCCTTGGTGTATTGTGTTGCTGTTGATGTTGTTTTTATTGCCTTGTAATTGTCCTCCTAATTATGGACAACAAAGAGATGAGAGGTGGGGGGTTTGGAATTGGCAGGTTGTGTACCAGGGGAGAAAGTAACAAGAGAGCGTAAGGGAGTGAAAAAGAGGGACCGAAAAAGAGATTATGTAATAATCTATTTCATTTTTATTTCTTATTTCTTTAAATGGTTAGCATTTGACTATTACTGAACATGATCTTTATTTAGCTGTTCATTTTACTTTTATTTATTCTTTATTTTCTAAGTGTTCTTTTCTAGAATAGTCTGACAATGTAATATATTGTATGTATATTGTATGATAATGTTAAATATTCTTTAAGAAAATAATTTGTTTAAGAAAACAGCCTTCTGAGTACCTTTGCATAGTCCTACCAGTGCACAATCGGTGCACAATCCAAATAGAAATGGTACATCTTCATTCCAGCTGAAATATTCACAATATCTGCCACTGTATCGGTAATCAGTGAATTTCTCTGCTCTAAAATCGGTACCAGTCACACTCTCAAAAATGGCATCTATCAGTCAGCTTCTAGTGTAGGAACAGTGTTCCCGCTGTTCATTTTAAGTCCGGAGATATGAATTTTCCCCCAAATCAGGGACATCAGGAAGTTTGATAAATTCTTCACGTGGACTGTTGTCCAAGTTGACGCCTCCATTTATTACATAAGATACTAAATTTAGCCATTTTCCCCTCACAACAAACTCATCTGTATCCATGCCGATATATAGCACTGAGAACACCAGTTAGTCCTGTCAGTAAACAAATCTGCCGGAGGTCTGACTTTGCATCTAAAGCAACATTTGTGCTTATGTCACAGGTTTTCATACTGCTGAAATCCTCAGTGGGGTTATGGAGGCTTTGGACCGAATGCTGCTCAGTTGGTAGTGCTCATTGGCATTCAAACGCTGCTGGAGTGCAGCAGAGCAGAGCAGCATGGGTATACCAAGGATGTGTGGGAAACAGAGAGATGAAGAATGAACTGAGGAGAGGTTTTAAATGAATAGGCTGCAGTGAAATGTACAGTAAACCCCTAACCTTTGGCCTTAAGGTAGCTTGAGAAGGTGTCTATAAGGAGTAAAGCTGAGCATCAAGCCTCAATACCTTTCTTTTATCGACCGAAATAGGTCCATAAACAGTGTATAAAAAGATCTGTGAAGTACTGAAAGTTGGCACTGAATGTCTGGTCATATCTGTAGTCTTCTCAGCACTAATAAGAAATGGATTTTCTTAACTTGAATTTTACCTAAAGTGTTTTGCTTCACAAACAAATGCAGAATGAATGTGCACTTTTCTGCCTTTGTAAATTGAAAGTGACACAAGTTCCTCCGATACGCACACACACAGTAACACAATGGTCTCTCTTTTTTGTGATGGCACTGTATCAATATTATGTTCTCTCCACCCTGCTCTGTTCCTGTTTTCACAGCCCAGTAAATGTACCCCACCTACTAATGTCTAATGGAAGAAATCACAGGCAGTGGTTATTCTCTCTCTCTCTCTCCCCCTCCACCTCCCTTCCTACTCTGTTTGTCATTCACAGACTCATGTTAAACTTGCTTAACAGACTTCACCCTCTGCTCATCTGCTGCAGTGTAGAAGAAGCTTTTTTGAACAGGGAGATCTTTAATTAGGCTCTCTCTCGCTGTCTCTACCTCTCCCTCTACTGTCTCTGTGAGCCTCGGGTGCCTCTTTGTGCACCAACACACACAAACTCACTAGTTCGTCTCTCATGCTCTGACCCCCACTTAAACACTGGTTTCTGGATCAGTGCCAGCACGAGTGTTCATGAGTGTCACCATTTGCTTGTACAAGTCATCTGGGAAAACAGTCATTCACGGAACCTTTAGACATAAAAATACCATGCATAAGCGCTTTCAGTTCCACACAAGACAGAGTCCTCCAGAAAACGCCAGGGACAGATGCTTGAAGCATCCGGAACTTTACGTTACAAAAATCATCGGGTCACTTGTATAACATGAATCCCACCTGGCGTTGAACAACAGTCTATTTTTTGAAGTCAGTCTGAATCATGTGTCACTGTGCCCTTATTCCTTCTTTTAGGCTGCCTCATGTTCAGCTGACATTAGGGTTTTCTACGGCGTATCCTAGTTTGTGTGAATGAGTCAGTGAAAAACATTGGGCTCGCCAGAAGGGAAGCTCTCTTACGGAGACGGATGATGCATAGAGTGACAATTGACGGACCAAAATAAGTGCTTTATGAGCTCTTTTAGGGTCAGGATTTTGCTACAGAGCATTGGTCTTTCAGAAAATGGAGAGCAATGAAAAACAGACAAGTTGCAACTTCTTTCAACCTATTAGAGAGTGTGGCGACAAAGAGATGGGTGCTGAAAAATGGGAAGTTATAGAAGGAGAAAGAGAGCGAGAGCAGAAGATTTATTTGATGCCTTTTGCTTTTGCTCTTATGTCTTAACTTTTTCTTTCAATCCTTTTTTCTTCATGTCTCTTCATTACTTATATAACACAGATACTTGACAAGTAACACATTCAATGTACAGTACTTTATAGAAAGCAACAGTAGGCCTTGTATGCTTATTAGTCATCCTTGATGAGTGAATATGTTTTTGTGACTGAACTGAACTACCATTGGAACTTTAATACAGTATAGAGCTTTGACTTTCATTGTTCAAGGCCTTTATGCAATACATTTATGCAACACCAGGTAGCAATCTCTCTTTCTGTCTTTGTTTCACACAATCTCTGTTAATTTCATTTTCTAAGCAATGACGCTGGAAAGTTTGAGACAATATTGCATTTTCAAAATAGTATTTCTTAACAAGAAACTTACTTGCTGTGCACATGGAGGCTCTGTGAAACAACTTAAGCAGACACAAATATCAATGTCAGATTAAAGAACTTTGAAACTCAGCAATGCTTGATGAAACTGTCAGAATGGATGATGTGTGATGTACAGGTAATGAGGGCCACGTCTCACAGGGCAGCAGCTCAAGACCTTTGCTGAGTCAGGCTAATTTAGCGTTGTCATGTTCAGATTCAGGAGGCATTTGTAACATGTTCATAGTCCCCCTTTTTGTGTCAATTAAAGCTTGAATTTTCATGAATGAAGACAAATAACACATTGTCTTTCCATGGAATAGACAGTATATTGTGTAAAACAAGTATATAGCTCCTAGCCCTACAGGGAAGTATGGAAGAAAAAAAGCTTTACCATGGAATTATTTCATATAAATGAATTACCAGAAAATATACATGATTATTGAGATATAATATGATATACAGTATGTTGAGATGGAAGATTTTGGCCATATCACCAAACCTAATTTAAAGTCATTGTAATGGGAAATTTTTACCATTGTCTGACATTTTACAGACTTCACATGATTAATTAATATAGATTGAAATAATAATCGGATCAATTGATAACGCTTGGTCGTACATTATAGTAAATCAAATATCATTGGGTTTTTAAAACAGTTAATTATGTCACCGTGGAAATCATTCTGAAAAACATTCAAAAAAGAATTACAAAAGCAGGTCTTTGATTGTCTAGAACGATCAAGTGTTCAATTAGTCAGTTGGCAGACAATGGATCTCCCTAGCTAATTTTATTTTGTTTGATTATTTAAAGCAAAGCTACAGAAGGACCCAGATAACATAACGTCATGCTTGGGCACAATTATTTGTGTTTGCTACCTTCAGTTGGTCAGCTTTTGATCTATAACAATCCTATCAACTTTCCATACCATCTCAGGGTTACTTGTGTTATACACACTGTCAAATATATCTGAGCACATTTCGAAAAAATTCATTCAGATTCTTTCATGTTACGTTCCTGTGTTAGGATGCTGTTTTTTCAAACGCCGGGCTGAGCTTAGTAGAACCAGCATGTGTTCTGTAGCACACTTGGACCACCTGCAGTTGTTGACCAATTAAAATCACCACCCACCACTCCCTGACCCACATGGTTTAACACACATACGACAATGATAACAGCTGGAGAGAGTGAAAGCAACCAATGAATAATTGATGATAATTGGTTCTATCCATTCATAATTCATACACTCAATTATCAGTAAAATGCCCCACCAGAGTTTGGTGTGTGTGTGTGTGTGTGTGTGTGTGTGTGTTTCTGTGTACCCGGTGGTGGACTGTCTTGTTTATGTGACAGGAAAAGTGCGTGCCTGTCCCATCTGCTGTGTTTGTTGATGCTCTTATTTCAATTTTTATTAAATGCTGTGTAAGGGCTGTTGCATATTCGGTGCGTGTTCATGTTGTAGAGATGCTTTCTCTCCTTCTGACACGTGTCATCTTCTGAAATGCTATCTCAACTTGTAGCTGCACAGGCAAGAAACTCTCTCCTGATAAGTGAAATGGAGTGCGAGCTCCAGACTTAACATGCTTCCTTATCAAAGATGGTGTTTGAAAATAATCGCGGCGTACTTTCACTGTCAAACAAGAAGTTATGATTTAAGATAGGTAATGTACAGCCAAGCAACTTTTGTATTATTCATTTATCTTCCTCCAGGCTTTTACTGTAGATGGATGGAAAATTAACTATGAAGTCCCTAACTATGCAAGGCTTAAAGGGATAGTTCGGATATTTTGAAGTGGGGTTGTACAAGGTAATTATTCATAGTCAGTGCATTACCTACATTAGATAGCAGTCATGGCAACAGAAAGTAATCAACCGGTGCAGTGGTAGACCGGCAACTCCTGTGTTTCTGCAAGTTAAAAGTTTTTCTCAATGGAGTTTGGTGGCTTTGAAGACAGCATACATGGATATATCAGCTTCAGTTCCCGATCTGATTATCAGAAAGGGCTTTTTCAAGACAAGGTAAAGCAGTGGTATGTCTTCCTACATAAATAATGTTCAGCTTTCTCCTTTTTCTTTCTCCCCAGATCACCACTCTGATCAATCATAAAGACAAGCCAAAGAAATCCGAGCGCACCCTGGCAGCCATACACAGGGTGGGCCAGGCAGTGAGCATAGCTGTGGGACGTTTTGTTGCCGTCGGGGAGGCCATTGCCACGGAGAACCAAGAGCTCAAGGATGAGATGGGTCAAGCCTGCTTCGAGGCCCGCAGAGCAGGTAGGCCTCTTTGGCTGGATCTCATTATTTACTTGACATTTCCCTGCACTTAAAGCTGCTGTCGGTAAAATGCAAAAAAAAAAAACCCTACCAGAATTTAAAGTACAATAAGACCTCTTCCTGCAGCTCTCCCTCTCCGCTCTCTGTCCTGAGCCAATAGGTACTCTCTCTCTCTGAAATGACATGTGATTGGCCAAAGTCTCTTGTCATGGGATAGATTTTCTTTTTAAAAACAGAGCAAAGAGGGGTAATGAGAGGTCTAATTTTCTCTCAGGCCACTTGAATTACATTATGCTTAAATGACACTTATTTTGTGGTCACACATTGATGTTATAAAACTATGTGAAGAGGCTTTTTTCTAAAAGCAAAAAGTCTAAAAGTATCTTCCTGTTATAAGCTTGGCAATGGCTTTATGGTGTTCAGAAATTGTTGTAGCTGGTCAGCCAATAAGACCTATCAGTGTTAATTTGTGAAGACAAACTGTGACATTTTCATAAAGCATCAAGCTTCACCTTCAGGCTTCAGTATTATCAAATTTGAGCAAGTTTCGATTTCTTTGGACGTGTTTGTCAGGCAGTATTACCCCAGTGAACCTCCACAGTGTTCTAAAGACATTGTTGTTATTAGGTTGTAAGAGAAGGCTGAAAAGAGCGTTTTTTTCACCCAAGGGTACTATGTCGAAGGAGGGAACAAATGTCTGCACTGGCTTGGAAAGCACTGCATAATATATTGTGATAGACGTCTCCTGGAGACTTTATGCATCAGGCTGTTGGCAAGAAAAAGAAGAAGAAGAAGAAGAAGAAGAAGAAGAAGAAGAAGAAGAAGAAGAGTACTTTTTCAATATTCACTGCTTTATAGATTGCTTCTGTTTTACATTGAGAATATTTCTCCACCTGAGGTCAGGGACCCTCATGTTTTTTCCAAGGGTTTAAATCCGCTGGCTGGGCCTGTCTGTGTTGAGTTTAAAATTTCTCCCCACGCCTTCATTCATGCAACTTTCTTCCCATTCTAAAACATGTAGGTTGATAGACTGGTGACCTGTCCAGAGTGAAGTCTGCCTCTCGCCCAATGTGTGCTGCAAGAGGCTCCATCCTCCTGCAAATCTAAAAAGATCATCTGTTTGATTGATGTATGAATATATCAAGTGCAATACAGCTGAGATAGACAAAGAGGTACAAAGGGGTATAGGAGGGGTGGAAACAGAGACAACCAGTGTGAAGGAACAAGAATGTGTGGATCACTCTTACGGGACTGTCAGCTTTTATTGAACCCGAGACAGAAGAGGTGATTGTTTTGTCAGAAATGTGTTTCTCTCTGTTGTGTTACTACGATTTCTTGTAACAGTTTGCTGTTCAAATGCAGTCTAAAAATACACACTCAAGACACATGTCAAGCTGGTATCTGCCTATCTCAACTTTCTTACAGTTCTTCGTTTAGATACTTGTCAACACTTGCTATGTATAACACTTCTTTATATCTGGAAATTTAGTTCTTCTTATCAGGCAAAACAAGGACCTCATTTAGTCTTCTACAGAGCACACCGGAAACAGTATCACATTAGATAAGAATTTAGACACAACACCGTGATAATAGGTTTATGTTAGGAGAACCAGCTTGTGTAGCAAAGCGTTTAATCCTCACACAGCGTTGATTTGAAAGACGGCTAAAACTCACACAAAGAGAGGGGTGGTGGGAGGCGAAGAATAGACTGATGAGAACATGTGCGTGTGAATGTGTGTGTATAGGTGAAGCCAAGTGATGTGTATGTGCTTGTGTAAATGTCTGGATGTGTGCAACTAATTTATTCTAGTTCTCACATTCCTCTTAGGGGGGCGTTTTCAGTTTTCCCTTGCACTTCTCCTTACAGAACTTTTCCCTGATTTGAAAAAAAAAAAAAAAGTTTTGTCTCTGATCATTTAAAAAAAAAATGATGGAAACATCTTAAGGGATGAAAAATAAAGGCTTTTTAGAAGCTTTAAGTATCCAGGAGAGAGAGGGCTAGTTAGTGAAGGATTGGCATTTGTCTAATACTTAGCCTCAGGGAGAGTTTAATCAGGCAGGCTTCAGCCCTGTGTGCTATAATGAATGAAATAAAGGCAGGCTGAAAGCACTAGTTTAATTAGATGCTACCCATCATCAGAGCGGTGGAGAGATCCAATGAGGCAGGTCAGTGAAGGCAATCTGTGTTGGATCTCTGTCTCTGTCTCTTTCAGTCAGTCACATTTGTGTGCTTCTGTTTGACTTTCTTTTTATCCCTCTCCCTACCATTTTATCTTGAATGAGTCGAGATAAAATGGTAGTTAGGACTAAAAGTTCACAGAACATACAGTATGTGATGATGTTTTAAATACTGGACTATAGTTTCGGGGCAAAGAAGTTGGTTGTGTTTTTTTTTAAATACTTTTCACTCATGAATGATATATAAATGATACAGAAACAAGCAGTGTCAGCATTTCTGTGAGGCTGTATCGCAGTGACACAGAACCAGTTAAAAAAAATCGGCAGTTTCCCTTAAGTTACCAGCTTACGCTAGCGCTAGGTAGCTAATATTAGCTTTAGCAAGGTGCAACCGAGCACTGAACAAGATATTTTTAGGTGTCCACAATTTTACACTGAACTTTGCTAAAGTGAAAACACATTGTGCGAGGTAAGAAGAAGAGAAGTCCTAAAAAATTGACATATGACTGACTTGAATCCTCAAAATCGCGTTTCCGGCCCTACAGGGATACAATGTGAGCAACTTTATTGCACTGTATAGTAGCTCATGTTGTGAATCTTTGAATCTGATCAACGATTAACTCTTGACGAGAGCGTACCTATGTTTCCTGGGTTCTATGTTATCCGCTTTGTATGCGACCGGAGAACATAGGACCCCGTAACATAGTGAACAGGAGCTACAAAGGGACCAGTGTCTCTGTTTCACATTTAAGGTCATGAAAAACCATCCTCCAGTCCATACCACCCATATTCTGGCATTTAGAGACGAGAGTTGGCTCCCTCTGCTTTCCACCCTGCTAGTGTCATGGGGGTTGAGCAGCATTATTGCTAGCCAGGCCTAGATGTTTTAACTGGTTAGTGGACCTGGCACTGAAAAGCAGCCTGTCGGATGCAATCAGTTTGTCAGTGCTGCTTCTTTTAAAAGACCAGCCAAACCCAAAAAGACAGCCAAGCTGCATGACCCAATAGACCCTATATCCCCTTCCCCCTCCTTTTTGAGCTCTCTCTTTCTGAGAGATTTCTCTGCTCCTCCCTCTTGCTCTTAACTCTGGACATTTTCCTCCTGATAGAGACTATTTTAGAGATGGGATTTTAGCTTAACAAATTCTTAAAGAGCAGGTTAGAAAGAGAGAAAAAGGGAAAGTTGGGCTCTGTACGAATATTTCTTCATGGCATCTATGTTTGAATACGCTCTGGCATGTTTGCCATTGCATTTGAGGAGCTTCCTTAGTTGTCTCCCATCACCCAGAAAGCATGCCAGTAGTGTTTGGGTCAGGCTGGCATAGCTGTCGTACCATTGTTCTGAATTTAGCACAGTTGTGTTTCATCCTGTCTCGGATGATTTGTCCTCGCAGAGTGGAAGAACATCGTGCCATGTTGTCTGACCTAACTTGGTGGGCACTAAGGGAATTATCAGTTAACCACCCATCCTTTCATTTCCTCCCTCTTGTCTGGGTCCAGATCTCAGTGGCAGCAGGCAAAGCAAAGTAGCTTAAAGGTCTTTTCTGGCCACATCCTCCAGCTCTTCCTGACGGAATCCCAGGGCACTCTTAGTCCAGATGGGATATATAAACCCTACAGCATATTGTGAGTCAGACTCCTCAACTAGAGTCTTCTTGAATCATGTAACAGACAGAAACCCTTCCAAGCAAAAGTCTAACCATCTAGATCAATATAATCAAAATGCACCGGCATAGAAAAATAGTTGTATGAATGTCCATTTACAGTTACAGATACCCAGAGTGTAGGTATGTGAATCAGTAGCAGGAGAGTTAGTCTAATCGTTGTGTCCCCATACACCAACAATATATCAACTCGGCCAGTTTATCGGTTTAACTTTGTTGCTGAACCAAACGTTGCCCTTCTCTCCTCTCTTGCAGGTGATGCCATAGCCCAGCTGACAGATGTGGGATCAGCCTTGCCACCCCAGTCAGACCCCCATGTCACCGTGTTCAGTGATAGGACAGGGATGGTGAAGGCTGCTCGCTTGCTCCTCTCTTCAGTCACCAAAGTCTTGGTCCTGGCTGACCGCATCGTCATCAAACAGATAATCACATCCCGCAACAAGGTGAGACATGCAAATGGGAGACACCACAAGCTTTGAGGATATACACAAGCTCTGTTGCTTAGGTCTCTCTTGCACCAACAAACATGCACACACAGGGATCTACACGTAAACACACACACACACCTTGGCAAACTCCATCCCGAGTCCTTTATTTCCTAATAGATAAGCACTGGCTCTCTGGAGGAGTACTCTAGAGGTAATTGGAGGGAAGCAGTACATTTAGTGATCACATAAAAAGACAGAGCAAGGGACTGTCTCCCTCCATCGTACCTGGCTTTGCTCTTAGCCAGACAGTGTGATATGGATTTAGCTGTAGACTGAGCCAAGAAGGGAAACAGGGGGCCTAATCATGTCTGGTTATCCTTGTTTGGAGAGATAGTCGACAGCCCCCTGTTATCCATTACTGGCAAACACAATTACATCTCTCCCTCTTCATTGTCTGGCAAGGATAAAAGCTGCTGCGTTAGCGTTAGTCCAGCTAGCCTACCCTCGGCAGTTAAATTAGCAGCTCTATGGGCTACTATTAACTAAATTGCAAGTTAGGAACTACTTATTCTGCTGGTTTTATTTTAGGATATCACAGAAATAATTATATCACATTGAGACATACATAGTACTGATAAAGGGAATGCTAAGGTGACAGAAATAGAATGTAAAAAGTATTGAAATACAACACAGTCCAATAACTTTTATTCTTGGTTCTGTTGTAAGGTAAGGCTTCACACTTGGGATATAATCATGAGATTCTCAGCTGTTTTTGCACTTCCTGCAGATATCCCACGAGATAAAAAAATAGGTTGGTGCAATGTGGAACGACTTCAAGAACACAACCATATGTGGCTATTCACTGAAATACTCAAATCTTTTTCCCTCCTCTCAGGTCCTGGTTACCCTCGACCATCTGGAAAGAGTCAGCACCTTCCAGGAATTTGTACAGATTTTCAGCCAGTTTGGCAATGAGATGGTGGAGTTTGCCCACCTCACAGGAGACAGACAGAACGTGAGTAGAATGTGAAGAAAGCAAAATCATCAGCACACTGTACCGTTCTCGCAATAATTGATACGGGTCTAACATAGTGCGGTTTATGATTATGCACTAATTTGCCTTTTAATTTCTGCAACACCAAGCACATTTTGCTCATTTGTGTAATCTTCTAAGCATGGTGTTCTGAATTTGCAAGCACCTGGTGGCAATAGACTGTGAAACCTGCATCACTTACTCTATGAATGTGCAGGCAAACTCAGAACAAATCAATAATTCAAATGTCAAATATTTACTTTTCCCATAAAATATCAGACAGTGAAGTAACAAGGCTCCTCTTATTTCTGCAAAGTTTTCTTATGTATTTCTGTATCTATTTGTTTATCTAATCCAAAAACAAATATCAAGTCGGTTATGACTCATACTCCTCAAACACTGTTTACATCACGATTCAGTGTTGATATAAACTGACCCATGCTTTCAGCCATGCATTCTCTGTGTATTGATATATCAGCTTAGGGCAGGAGCTCCCAAACTTTTTTCAATTGAGACCCAAAAGAGCAATGTGAGAAGAGAAACTTACAAAAATACAACGTAAATTGCAATGACCTACATTAATAAACTCCTGATATAGACCAACAAACCATGAATTTAAAATGTGTTTATTTCTTTATAAAGGTACCTCACAGTAATGTTAAGTTTCTCACCACCTCATAATGATCTTGCACTGACAAATTATGTCACAACCTGGCTCAAAGTAAGTGACAAAAAGTGAGACCACACATAGTCTATAAGTTGTTTAACATATTTTAAGGAAATAAACTTAACAAAATAAGACAACGTAATGTGCAAACAAAACAGAAACAAATGCTGTCAGTCGACAGGCCAGGGGTAGAGAAAGATCATTGTCAGCGGGTCTGCTTAAATAGCCTCCTGAGTTGTCTTCAGGTGAACTGCATCTCCCATCACCAGCTCCACCAACCTGGAAGAACAATGCAAACAGCCAGCACCAGAAACAAAAACACTGGCCAGCCCTAAAGCTGTCACAATTAAGTCATAGAAGCAGTAAGGCGATACACTCACAATGTCAGCTGGAGAAAGGATGTTATCATTAAAATCCCTGCACACAGCATCTAAACTGAAAAGACCAGCGTACAAAAAAAATCAACACTCCTTTCATTTTAATTAGGAAAATTATATCATAGCATTGTTATGCATTGTGCCCCGCTGATTGGCCATCCAATAAAAACAGGTCCGCAAACCCATTTTGGCGTCTGAACCTAACTTTGAGAAAGACTATCTTAGGGTATAGCACATTTTCAACAAAACTTTTGCTGAAAGCTTTAGAAACA
Source organism: Echiichthys vipera (assembly GCF_963691815.1). Lineage (NCBI taxonomy): Eukaryota > Metazoa > Chordata > Actinopteri > Perciformes > Trachinidae > Echiichthys > Echiichthys vipera. Next base: position 15,224,760 of record NC_139838.1, on the reverse strand, counting down.
CAGTGAAACTTTGTTCCGTCAAAGACTGCTAATCCTTCTTTGATGCATACATTCAGCCTCTGCAGCTAAAGAGCTTTGCCTGCAGAAGCTGACGTAAAATGCACCGGCTACAATATCTAAGACAGGGAGAGAGTGTTGACCATCCCTTTCTCTGAATTTCTCCGGAACACGTGTTTTGAAACATACGTCATCTCTCTCCCCAACGCAGTGCAGCTAATGCTCCCTTTCCTCATTTGCCGCCCTGTTTTCTTTATCTTTTTTTTTGTCGTATTCATTCCCACTCAAGTGCTTCCACGCACACACATGCACAAGCACACATCCCTTTAGAAACTCTACCATCATCGTCTATTGAAGCCGGATGAGCAAAGAGGCAAAAATAATGGCAGATAATCACATCGTCTTTGTAATCCTTGGCGAGGTAATGGGAGAGGATTGATTCAGCTGCCTCTTCCCAATCCTCAAATACCTAATTGGAGCTGTCTATTTCTGTTTAGAATACTTGGAGGGAGGATGCAGCAGGTCATAGCGCGCCATATTCCTTCTTTTTATTAGGAGACAATTAAACTAGGAAGTTCCATGTGTGTGTAAACTTGGAGAGGAATCTGTGTCATATTTGTGTGTCCCTTCGTACTAGCATGAGAGAGATTTGTTGCATACTTTTGATGCTTCATGTCCTTCGGACACCCCTAGAGTTAAAGAAAAGCCACCCATTACCATCTGGTGTGTGTGTGTCTGTGTGTCTGTGTGTCTGTGTGTCTGTGTGTGTCTGTGTCTGTGTGCTGTAGGACTTGAAGGATGAGAAGAAAAAAGCTCGGATGGCAGCAGCCAGGGCAGTGCTGGAGAAATGCACCATGATGCTCCTCACAGCCTCCAAGGTAAACAGCTGGCGCACGAACACTGGACCTCTGGGCAAGGGTTATGGATTATGTCCAGTTTAGAGATTTAAGGCCTTCTCAAGTTTATTTAATTTCAAGTCTTCTCAAATGCTGGGATCAATGGTAAAACTAATAATTATTAAAAAAAAAAAAAAAGAGAACGAAAAATCTTGGTTGTTAAACCTTAAAAAAAGGGTAAAAGTTAAAGTGTAGAAGAGGTCATGAGCTTTGACATTTCACATGGAATTTCTTCCAAAGACTTGCCTGAGGCACCCAGATTGCGAGTCGGCGCGGATCAACAAGGACGGCGTGTTCCACCGGATGCGCTGTGCCCTGGAGCAGGTCATCGAGATAGTCACCGAAGCGCGTAGCTGTGGGGAGAACAAGATCCTTCCTGCCAGCATCTATAACGGCATCAAAGACTTCAAGGTAGGATCAGAAATTGGAAGTTGGAAGATGTCTTTTAAGTTAAGTCATGATCCTCTTGTGGGTGAAGCATCACGCTGAATCATTTTCAAGAAATGTCAGTGACATAATTTATTCATATTAATAAGACAGACCCTGCTTTTAAGCAAGAATCCTCATATGATGTAGTTGTGGCTCAGTGCAAGTGTTAATTTGCGGTTGCAGCATTAACATTTTGGCATTCACTGTCTGATGCAACGGCTTAAATTGGAACTCAGAGAATCGTTTTTTTTGGAGAAGACATATCTACTTTATGATTTGGTTATTACGGTTGCGTGAATCACTAGAAACCGTCACCAGTATGAATATTCTTCTCCCTCCTCTTTGTGTGCAGGGAAATGAAAGAAAAGCAACAACAAAAGAACATTTTGAAGGGGTCTTTTCCATTGAGATGAAAGAAGAAGAAAGTATTTTAATGAAAGGGCCCGGAGATGTGTATTGCTTTTAATAAATGGGTTCATAGCTCTTAATGGCAGAGTTGAACTAAAAGCCTATGTGAACCTCTCGTTTAAGGACACATAAGCAGCTCTATTTTGAGAGAGAAAAAAGAGGGATGAAACAAAAATGCATTAGCTTTCATGTTTGTGTACTTAAGATGCTATTTGCAGAATTTATCATGCACCTTTGATGGCTCAAGGTGATTCTTAGGCCACAATCTTTGTTATTTAATGACAAGGTCGTGATGATAATAAGATAATAAATTATGTATGTTTTTTCCCTCATGACATTGATTGGTAAAACTCTTGTGTGTGTTGACAACTCAAATGCTGCTTCAACTCACATCCTCCCTCACCCTCCCTCCCTCCCTCTCTCTTCTTGCAGTCCAATGTGGAGTACCTGCGGGAGAACCTGTACTCCTTGTCCCCCCAGAGCATGGGTAGCCAGCTGGAGGCGCTGGTGGAGCGGACAGAGGACTTCACTGATTCGGCCTACACCAGCCACGAGCAGCGGCAGGCAATCCTAGGTCTGTGCCAGCTGGCACGCCAGGACACTCAGCAGCTGGTGAATGCCTGGGTTGAGGCGGTACGTTGGCACACGCAGGCACGCCTCCACAGATGCACATACACCTAATATTTATAAAAAAAAACATATGCAACCACATAAATAAAAATGAGTACCTCATCTATAAGATACATGTTAAAGAGAAGTATGATAATAGGCAAAACAGAGTTAACCAAGCCAAGAAGTAGAGATTTTCGTTGGATTGCTGTTGTTAATGTAAGGAATGATGGGGAGTTGGTAAGGTTTTAAACAACATGTAATATTTAATATCTTGAGTGTGCATTTCATATAGCAGGTCTCTTCAACACACACACACACACACACACACACACACACACACACACACACACACACACACACACACACACACACACACACACACACACACACAGAATGCTACACAGACCCACACTCGTTAAGACTCTCTCCCCGGGTCACTCAGTCAGTCTTACCAAGGTTTATTAAGCTGAGAGAGAAACATCAAGTAGTGTTCCCTTCCATTCTACGGAGTCCCCTTGGCCTTCGTAATTGATGGACTTATGAAAACACAAGTCATTACGGTATATTAAGCCTGTGAATATTCTCATTTGTCCAGGTCATCGTTATCCCAAAAGAAATTTCAGTCAAAAGCAACTGGACTTGGTTATTTGTGTAGGAAGACGTTTTACCTCTCATCCAAGAGGCTTCATCAGTTCATGGGACCAGTCCCAGTCTGGTTAGATGTGTAAATTAACTGGTCCTCGTCCTAGACAAAAAACCAAGTCCAGTTGCTTTTGACTTCAATTGCTTTGGGAAAGTCATTATGTTGCGGTTTCTCAATGTAAACTGTCTTCAGTGTGTTCAGAGCACACCAAGAAGCGGTCCCTCATCTAGCTTCTGCAATTGAAGGTCATCTGGAGAACTGAAAAGCCCAGAACACTGCAGTGTTTGATATTGCAGAGAACCCGTCTGAATATGCAAATATTCTTGGGTGTTGCATCTGTGGTCTTAATTCATGTAGTGAAAGGTTTAGTTGAATATATACAATTGTCCATTTCAGTTGAATGTATGGGCCTGAAAGTATGGAATTTACAAAATGTTTGTACAATATTTAATGAGATAATAAGTTGAAATCATTGAAAGTTTGATTAGACAAAATTGCATGTTGAAATGCCCAGCTATTTGCATAATCAGAGCATAACAGGTCACAAATGTAATTGGAAAGTCAAAAACTATGCTGTTGAAACCCAAAGTTAATTTTCCATCTTGGTCTTTTTCTATTACCATACTCTTCCAGATAATAATGTAGGTTTATGTGTGTGGGCCTGAAAAACTAGGTTGGGTCTGATGTTGTACTCCCCTCTCCCCTCTCCCGGAGCAGCAGTCTGTCCATGCCAAAGGAGCCACAGAAGACATGGAGGTGACCATCCTGAAGACATGCCAGAGCATCAGTGACCTCAGACGTGAGGTGAGAAGCAGTCTGTCTCTGCTCTGCCTATCTGCCCTCTGAGTCTGAGTAGATGTAGAGACAGACATAGGCATGGCTGGGATTTCTCTCTCTTCTGCCTGTGTAGCTGGTGTCCCACTTTCATTTTCACATCACTCTTCAGCTCACCTGCCGTCTCTGTCAACTCAACTATGTCACTGTGTCACATCTGTTTCTTTTCTATTTTTCTTTGCCTCAAAATCCACCTTCATGTATGCTTCTCACTCATCCTTCTTTCTCAACTGTTCAGGTTACATTATTGTACGCTGTTTTACATCTGTGTGTCGGCTGTCTCCTGTGGACCCTCTCCTCTCCTCTCCTCCACTAATACAACCATTTAATCTGTGATTCCTCCTCCAGCTCCATAAGGTGGCAGTCATTCGTGCCTCCGACTTGCTCAAAGTTCACGGGGAGCAGTTGCCTCTAATGGCTCTCAAAGCTGCAGGCGCCGAGGGAAACCTGGAGGCAGTGGCAGAGTATTCGCGCAAGCTCACCGAGCAGAAGGAGCAGCTGGTGGAGGTAGGCAGGAGCGGGGAGGCTGGGAGTTGTTTAGTGGTACCTAGTAGAGGTGATCAACAAAAATACACCAGAAGAAGCTGTAGTGAAGTATGGATTTAAATGTTTTAATACTTATCAGTCGATATTCTTAAAATAGCTGGTTTCAGGTGAAAAAGCGTGTTCGTCATGAGTTGCAAAGTTGCTTAAAACACACTGAAATTACCATGCAAGCAAATACACACAGCTCGAGGCAAATGAAACTGTAGACTGCACTTCTAATCCTCAATCAAATGAAAGTCAGCATGTGGCTTTGTTGTGCAAACACTGAGCAGAAAATTGCAATGCAGGCTTTGTCATGTCTTTGCTAGTGGCCCTAACAAACAGAATGTACAGTATAGTTTGAAATGAGGCATTGTGTAAGAGTAAGGTACTCCTTTTTTATTTGATTTCCTTAAGATTAATTTACAAAAAAAAACTCATTCCATTTTTGGGGGTGTGAAACCTTTTATTAACTATCCAGATACCCTCATCCACGCACAAAAAAAAGCTCAAACACCATTTAATTTTGTTTTCCTCCTAAGGTTTTTGTGTAATCAACATCAGTGCACTTAAATTTAAGTAACTTTTAAAACAATGCAGTAATAAATCTGCTGTATAAACCTCTAAATATGTATAATCATATAATACTGTGATACAATTAGGTATGCTCACCTATGATGATTGTGTTTTTTCCCAGTGAGAGTTAAATTGGTTGCAAATTTGAACATTTCCTGCAGCATAACCTCAGGAGCACTACCAGTCAATCACCTTTTCTTCCCGTATTTCTGACTTCAGACGTGTCGGCTCCTGTGCCATGTGTCAGGGACAGAACCTCTGGAGATTACCTGTATACACGCTGAGGAGACCTTCCATGTCATTGGTCCACAGGTAACATTAACCCTCCAAACATTTTCTGTATGAATTTGTGTTTTTGTTAGTTTGATATTATAACCCACTGGCTCGTAAGTGGCATCAAACAGGGAAGACATGGTCAGTCAAGAAAGACACGCAGGTTAACCCTAATTAAAACTAAGACCCATTTCATTCTAATCAACACTTTTATTACATGTCAGTCAAGTCAAACCGGTCACACAGTGGTCTGGAAGTGCAATCATACCTGCGTAATATTCTACTTAGATACAGTGGGGAGGGAAAATAGACAAATTACCTTTTGTCTCCTCAGTGCACCTGCTACACCTGAGAACATACCGTCCACCTAGTCCCCTTGTCCTTGATCGAATTATGTTTGCTCTTGGAAACCATTCATGCTAGTAATTATCCAGCAATGTAGAATGTTCACGTCCTGCGGTGCAAATGCCAGGCCCCGCATGACTCTGCAGTAATGACTCCGTTCCTAAGTTCAAAGGTCACCCAATCGATAACACTGCAGCACGGGGTGGTGATGGTGGTGATATGTCTCTGGGCCTGCCCAAAGTAATAGAGGGGTGGCCCAGAGGTTAATTAGCTATTAAAGACTACACTGTAGGGGATGGGCATAAGGTGTGTGTGTGTGTGTGTGTGTGTGTGTGTGTGTGTGTGTGTGTGTGTGTGTGTGTGTGTGTGTGTGTGTGTGTGTGTGTGTGTGTGTGTGTGTGTGTGTGTGTTTGTGTGTGTGTGTGTGTGTGCTGTTGTTTAAGTATTATAAATTATTAACTGTGTTTCAAACGTAACATATATCGTATTGTTAAACATGTTATTATTCAAAAGTTGTTAATGCTTAAATATTTAGACCATATCAATTGAGCTGAATTCACATACATTTTTTTATGAAGCCTGCGTTTTGCATTTTAACTGAAAATACCTAGTTTACTGCTGTGTTGCAACCTTACAGTAGCTACCATACACATGGTGTTTTGCTTCACTTTGATTACTTAAAAGTATCTGACTAATTTAGGTTTTAAGCAGTATGATATACTATGATAAATTATACATTTTTAGTCTGAATAAATCCACTTTATATATTTGACCTTAGAGACGCATTACATACATTATCATGTCATAATTTACAGCACCCAATAATATTATTGTGTCTGTTTAAGAATTAAGTTGCTTCCTTTTGCTTTGAGTACAGCAGCAGAATCTAGGCCAAAAATTAAATTCATGAATGTGTCTCAAATTAATGTTTTAACAATGTAAGTCTATAGCATTCCCCCATCTCTCTGGTAATAAGTGGGCCAAAGTTCTCTTGGAATAACCTTTTTTAAATCAACACCAACACGGCAAGACAACAAAACACTGACTTCACTCTGAGGGTTCACATCAGAACCTAGATTCTGCTGCTGCACGCAAGATGCAGTTACATTCACACTCACAACTGGCCCCCATAAAACAAAGGCAGGTAAGAAACAAAATGACCCAGAGGAAGAAACTTAAATCTTCCATATACACAATAATATTAGTAATGCTGTAAATTAGGACATGATATTGTAATTTAATAGTATAATTAAAAAATTATTTGAAAGGGAGTTTGAAAGGGATAGCAGCTTCCAATGGTAGGATGAACCTGTACTTTACTTCTGGATAAAAAGCGGTAGCTGATTCAATTAAAAATCACCACATTGAGTTTCCAATTTCTGGACATAAATTACATTTGCTCGCATAGTTCAGTTTCCGCCTGGTTACAGACCAACTTTTCATGTCCCAATTTATTGACCCACTCAGATCATCTCGGCAGCCCAGACGCTGGCCCTCCACCCGTCCAGTAAAATCGCCAAGGAGAACCTGGAGGTGTTCTGCGAGGCCTGGGAGTCGCAGCTCTGTGACATGGCGCTGCTGCTGAGAGAGATCAACGATGTCTTTGAAGGCAGGCGAGGTGCGTTTTTTTTAATGTTTTGTTCAGTTAATGGATACTTGTGTGCACTTGGATGGGTCAGCACATGCATGATCAGAGCCTTTCAGAAAGAGTGAGAAACAGACGCGAACACAGACAAAATGTGCTGTCAATGGGCCTTTTAGCCTGAAAGAATGAAATTCTCTGATGTAACCTTGATGATTCATTTTGCCCCTGAACACTTCAATAGCCTTAGTGAAAGTAAAAGTTAAAGCAAAGCAAGCAGCTAAAGCAAATATATATTTTTTAAATGAATCAATATAGACTGTGGGAAGCATTTTGTAAAAGGAACAACGGCAATGCCATCAACAACCCATGCAGTCCTCCCTCTCGCTGTTCATTACTGTGCAGGTTACAGGAAGTGTCCAAATCAAATCAGCTGTTTGTGTCCTCACTGACAGGCCTGTGAAGCTGTGTGTATACTTCCATCTACTATACTACTTGTCCATGTACACACAGATCTATGTTTGTATCAACCCCCCTGATTTCACACACTGTAAGCCTGAGAAATCTCAAAGACGGGAAGGATGTTTTGGCATACTCCCAAGAGTTGGTTGCCCTCAAGAATGTTCCTTTCACATAAAACACAGTAAATATTTTGAAGTGCAGCTCAGCAGGGTTGAAAGGATCACATCCATCACACATTTGTAGCCTGTGAAGTTAAAATGCTGTGTTAAAGTGTCATATTGACACCGTGGAGAGATTTGCTTTTATTATTTTCTCTTGGAGTTTATCGTCTCTGTAGTGAGTAGAAATGAACCCCTGCTGCTCGTGTTTATGATGAAAGATAAAAATGTGTCAAGGGTGGACAATGATAAAAGCAAAACAGTTTCAGTATTATAATTACTGAACAACCATAATTGCCACCCTAATTGTGTGTGTCTATATCTACACACACACTGTCACTCAAAGAGAAATAAAACATGATTACCTCTGCCAAGGAGGTTGGGTTTTCAGTTTGGTGTTTCACGAAACTTGGTTGAAGGGTGTCGCATGGATCAATGCAGAACCCATTCAATCATTCTTTACTTTCGCTTACATTGTCAGATACGCCACTTGTGCTGCATTCATGTGGTGTCATAATAATCAGAAAAAATTGTTCCCTAAATAGTTCTGAATACGAACGTAATCTCCGTGACATCAACCATAGGTTTCTAAAGTGCTAAAATGAAGCTCAAAGTGGGTGGTATCTTGGCAGTGTCTGGCTGCCTAACTCTAATAATGCTAATACAAAACAGTTGGCGCATGGCTGGAGCTAAGGCAGGCCAAGTGAAGCCTACAGTTTATACCCCCCCACCTGTAATGGCACCCACCTGTCACTCAAAGCGGCCAGCCCTTAATCATACATAACGTTAATCTTTTTTTAATTTATATTTTCTATGGCAGACATACATACAAAAAAGACAGTATGACAAGACATGAACTTAGCTAGCGCAATAACGAGACAAAGGAACACATGCCGGGAAGTGATCTGACATCACCACATACTTTACACTGAAATAATAATAATAGTTTCTTAACCAGAAAAAGATAAGATGATAAATGGACTTACACTACACACATTCAAACACTGATGGCAGAGGCTGCCATGCAATGTGGCACCTACTCATCAGGCTCTAATGTAAGCATTCAGATGCACATTCACACACCTATGACACAGCCTTCAGGAACAATTTGGGGCTCAGGGTCTTGCCAAAGGACACTTCGGATTGGAGCCGCCGATCTTCTGATTAATGGTCTACCACCTAACTCCACAGTCACCCTAGGACCAGGGTCCATGTTGTGAGTCCAGGAGTTACCTTATTCTGACACATAAGCCATTCATACCCCTATCAGGATTTATCAAGGATGCAGCTTCTTCAATACTTTAAACTTTTAACTTTCTGCTCTAAAATTGGGCAATTTAACAACAGGCTCTATGGGGATTGACTCGCTTTTGAAGCACAGCCTCAAGTGACCATTCAAGGACCATTCCAGACTGCGAAAATTCACACTGCATTAACACCGTGAGATGGGCCATGCCTTGGCGGAGGTCTGCGCTCTGAGTGCCCTTCTAGTTATTATATGTTTTGTTTGTTTGTTTTTAACTTGTTGCCTTGTTTTAAGATAATCATAATAACTCTCTTCTCCTAGGAGACAAAAGACCTTATTTGTCACTTCCCAGGTCTGGGGTGAGTGTCACACCATCCATCATCATGAATATTCCAATTATCCAATGGTTTGTAATCCTCTAATTAATGCCACTCTCTTTTCCCACAGAAACAATCAGCTAACTTAAAGACTGCCAAGGCTGTCAAGTTGGATGCAGAGGTAGCACACACCATAAACTCCATAAACTGGCTTTCAGCACAATGAATCATGCTACGTTGTGTACCCTGTTCTGACAGCAGTATATTCATCTCAAGGAAACTTTGAGTCACTCGCTTGAAGAATTGATGGTGTTCGTATGGTAATAGGCTGCGATTTTTGCCGGGCTGGCAGTTTTTCACATACTGTACCACAGAAGGCGGGATTATGCTGATTATAGAACTTACTATAGTGTTAGCAAATGAAAATAACCCTGCTTACTGATATACATTTCTAAACTGGCATCCATCATAGTTCAGTCTTTCCCTTATAGAATTACTTTGTGTGCATTTCTGTGTGCGTGCAGGAGCAGACAAGCATGGCCAAGCTGGGTCTGGAGCTCCGTCTGCTGTCGTCAGACGTGGACACAGAGGTGGAGAAATGGGAGGAGCAGGAACACGCCATCGTCCGACAGAGCCAGAGCTTGGCCAGTATGGCCTACAACATGTACCTGTTCACCAGGTGACCAAACAGCACCACACACAGCACAGACACACACATGCTCCGGATGAACTGTTGCATTTATTTCAGAGCTTAATATTGTAAAGCCTCTTAAGCATCCACATGAATCTCTTTAGAGGCTTACTGTTAATGAGATTCTCAGCCCCCAGCTATCGATATTTACCAGGCACAGTTAGAGGCCCTGACAAAGTTGACGTGACTATGACTCATTCTGACAATAAAATCGCTGCGATTAGTCCAAGTCACAGTTTTTCTGTGATTGCTGTGGATGTATTTTGGACATCTCGCTCATCCATTTTTCCTTTACTCATTTTCTGTGTTTCCCATATTGATTCCTCAGAGGGGAGGGGCTGCTGAAAACAACACTAGATCTGTTTCATCAAGCTGAGGTACGTGCGTCCATATCCACTAATCTCTCCTTCTCTCCACCTTGTGTTTTCTTTTTCCCTCCATGTTTTATCGAAGTTTCAAATGAATGCATCTGTTCTTTCATTAAACCGAAGACAAACTGCAGCTGGCAGATCAATATTCTGTATCAGTAAATGTCAGCATCCTTTCATTCACCTCTCTCTCTCACATCTGGGCATGACTAGTAGGACTTATCATTATGATGGAAATATAGTGATGTGTGTGCCCAGCCATGAGGTGACACATGAGGTGATAACAGACAAGGTTGCATGGAGGAGTGTATCTTATTGAATTGGGATCATTGCCAGTAATGCGCAGTAATTTGTAGAAAAAGGGCCAGAAATGTCAGCCAGGATTTATTCCATTTGTCGCGAGCAAGGGAGATAAGAGAGGAAGAGGAACCACAAGGGGAATGAGACGGGAAGGCATGCTGATAAGAAGAGCAGAGAAAAAGTAAAATTGTATATTTAGCAACTGTGCAATTTTTCCTATTGAATGGCTTAAAATAATAATTGTTTTGCTTATATTTGTGTGTATATATATATATACATATATATATATATATTTATATTTGTCTTTTTTTCTGACTCATTCTTAAGGTTCTTTCTGAAGAGGGGCTCCAGCTGTGCACATCTCTCCGCACTTTTTCTACTCAGGTATATACATACCCAATAAATCTCCCTCTCTTGAACACGTTATTGTTACTGCTGCAAAGGGATGCTGCTCCCCTTCGTGTAAACAGCTCTATGATGAAATATGTTTCAACTACAGGGATTCATAAAGGTGACTAACATACACAAACACACACACATTAAGCACATTAAGCCCTCTAGAAAAATAAATCTAATCTTTGTTGTATGAATGCAGTAGACAAAATCAAAGACATATATTTTTGTGCACAGTACGTTCTTGCTTCTATGGTTGAATTTCAGAAAAGTATGGTAAAATGAATACCCATATATGAGTAACAGATCGCAAAAATTAAAGCCAAAGAAAAATTAAAACTTTATTTTTCATTTGCATAGGGTCATACACACGCCATCTGTATACACACACAAACACATACTAGACCCTGTGCCCTCACCAATGTTATGCCTCTCACAAACAACCACACCCATATCACCCATTCTGGCATGCCACTGTGTCTTATAAATCACACAGTGAGAGCAGGAAATTAAGGCTGTCACACACTCTCTTGTCCTCATCTCCTCTCTGAGTTGAGATCCAACAAACAAACGTAGCCTCGGTGCCTCCCTTCCTCTTGCCCTCGCAAGAACTTCCTCCCCAGGTCCTCCAGATATAATTAAATGGCTCTTTTTGACAGCCATTAACGACTGCCATTTGTCACCGCTGCGTCTGTGGGTGTGTATGTTTGCGCACATGTGTGGAGGGGATGAGAGTGTGGGGGAGTTAACTGCGACCGCCCAGGACTAATTCATGATCAGGAGGCCCGGCTCTTTAACTTGCCTCACGCTTTCTGATTAATTACATCAAACAAACTGGTGCTAATGGAGTCCCTCCGTCTCACCCTCCACTCCTATAGTTCTTTGGCACCAAACACACTTGTAGCACACCTGCGTTGCCCTCATTGTAATTATGAGGCTATTTATGCAAATTGACTGGAGCATTTGTAATTGAGGTTTCAGAGGTTTGTGTTGCTGTCAGTCATGAGCAGTGCTATGCTGAATAAAAGAGTTTTAGGTAGTTATAGTAAGTGTATTAAAATGAGGGTACCTGTGACTTTGAGGGATTGAGATTGAGGGATTAACCCAGCTGGAGAACAGACTTAAGCAGCAGATCATGACCCGGATGTTGCTGATGGATTACATCAAGCTACGCTTAATTTTTAAATTTTATTTCACCCTCCTTATTTTGGCTTGTTGTGATGCTTGATTCATGTTTGAATAAGAGCCCTGTAAATCCTGTCAGTCCATCTATCAGTGCCTGAACATATTAACCCAGTCTCCCTGGATAATACCATCCTAAACCATCTTTGCCGTCCACCTCTCACTGTTTTTCTCTGTTCCAGCTGGTTGATGAGGAGAAGTCTGTGGTGATGACAGACATGGAGAAACTGGTGGCATTATGCCAACAGCTGCAGATGGGGGCCAAGACTCCTGTACAAGGCAAGACTGCCACCTTCCAGAAGGTACTTGCACTACGCTTTTGTTTGTGTACACTTTTTATTAAAAAATGGATCATTGGATCATCAACATCAAATAAGTAACATCACACAGTGTGTAGAGCAGACTGTAGTTTTTCTAAAGGGATAATTAGCTACATCCCCAACAATAGACTGGCATCAACAATAGAGCATGACTAACTGGGTTACTTCTTTACTGACTACGGCATAATATTTTAGTGATCTGCGAGCAACACCATTATCGAACAAGGGGCGCTAGACTAATGAATGGCCGTGTGAAATTAATGAGCATCTTGGGCAGAGATGAGCTGCCTTAGGTCACCTTGCACTTAAGGCGAAGGGTTGAATCAAAAGGACGGGATGAAGAATAGCGCATCGTCCGCTGATTAATGAGCATCTCTTTGATACGTATCGGCTCTGATTTCTCTGTCTCTCCATCCAGTGATTCATTCACTTTATAATTTGTCACTAATAGCAGAGCGTGCTTCTGTATAGGGTCGGGAGAGCACTGATCAGGAAATTTAAGTTATATGCTGATGTGTGTGTGTATGTTTGTGTGGTTGCTAGGCTGCTGGATTTAAGTGTTTCTATGTTTTTGTGCATTTGCATCCAATGTGTATCCATGCTACCCCTTGTAAAGTAGTTCTTTCTATGACAAAAAATGTTTCTTTGCCTCTAGGTGGATTCATCTATTCAGACAACCAGAGGGATCTTGACTGTAGTCTTCTCCCTCCTCCCAGTCTGCAACAAGCTTAACAGAAAGGTAATGAAACAGGACTCATTACTGAATGACTGGCACTTGTAGGCAAGCTACATGGTAATCCCAAACCAAAAGATAAAGAGCTTAGAAACATTCATGTAGCCTGAGAAAGTATGATTAATCTTGCGATAACAAATGTTTCAGGAGAGTTCAAAACTTTCAAAAGATGGCAAACTCTTGATTTTTTTTTCAAATGTTGTTTCTTTCTATTTAATTTCCTCTCCATGCTGTGTTCATTCGCAGTACAAGTCGGAGAGGAGTAGCCTGGGTTCCCCGCAGGACTGGAGAGAGAGGCAGGATGCATCCATACCTGTCAAAGAGGAGGGAGCTCTCAACGGCAAGAACAGCAACGGTTTCGGTGTCAAATCCTTGGAGCAGCACATGGTCGGTCTAAACCTCCTGGAGAGCAAATAATCAAGGAAACAATTACCTCCTTTGTCCACTTTTCTCCCTTGGAGCAGCACATAGCCAACCTCACCTTTCTGGAGAACATGTAAAATCCAGGAAATACTTCACCCCCCTCATCCTCATGCACGTACCAGAGAATGGGTCAGAGCAGTGTGGTTAAAATGGCCACCTTGGGCCAGTCATAATTTGTATTTACTGTCTGGATGATGACAGAAAAAGCAGATTTAAGCTTGCTCTGCCCAGAGGCAGTTTTAACCATGGGTAGCTTGTTACCTGAAGCACCAGTTCCACCCCCAGTCCACAAGATGGAGACAATCAGCCGACAATGACTTTGCCATACATCTGTCTTCACTATGTGCCTCTGTGTAACAAGCCTATTTGTTTTGTGGTGTACTGTAAACGTGTTGCACATTGGGGAGAAAAAAAATACACTTAAATGGCTGAAACCCCACCATGCATGATGCTGTCATCACCAAACCCTTGTGTTTGAGTCTCTTATGTGTCATATATTTGTAATGTTAACACTTGTTCTGTAATATTAAACATAGTGGTACATTTTGTCAAATGCATTCTAGTCGTCACACTTGGATAAACAAGTATTTTAAAAGTCAACCACGCCATATGATTAATGACTACTTTCTTACTTTCCATACCGTTTGCTATGGAATGTTAAACATGATAGTAACAAAATCACAATTTAATGCCAAATACGATTGTCCTCATGAAGACGCTGCGATCTTCTGCTTGCTACTAGTGTGAAATATAAAGCTCTTACACCTCCAGGGTACATCCCTGGAGTTTTTGTTTGGGACTGGTTTCTGCAACAACAAAAAAATCACTAATATGCTTTTGGGATGTCAGGACCCTACTTTATGCTGTCCTGTTATTAAATCATATTGTGTGTATAGTTCTGATTTTTTTTCACAAAAGAAATAAATCTTAACTGGCACCTTAGTCAAATGGAGCCTTGAAGTGTGCTTGTTATGAAGACTATCATTGTGAAGCTGCCTTGGAGGCCAGTATGTATTAAATGGTATATGATATGTATAATATGGTACTTGAAGCATATATATACTGTATACACGCAGTATGTATCCTAAGATAATGACGTTGGTACTAGGTGAGTGTGTGATAATGACAGATGAATAGCACACATTAAGCTTTAGAGATGCTTTGTACAGTGTTGAGAGCAGCTAAGGATGCTGGGTATTGTAGTGGCGCTACAGATGTGAAGAAATCATAGATCTAGTTTTGGACCATCTATTCTTTTGACAGTTGAAAGGTTAATAAAAGTGTCATTAACAATGTTGTCAATATTTTGACAATATTGTCATTGTCAACAACAATAAACAATATTTTTCTTAAATCACTGTTGGTCGTGTTTATTGACATTCTGCAAAAATAATTGAACTGAATATTAGTCGGGGGTGTTACAGGCTTCCCGTAATTTGTCATGCTTTCCTCTATTTCCTCCTTCAAATTAGAAAAAACAAAGTGCTACCTGAACCCTTCAACTTCTGAAACAATGAAAAACACTGTATAATTAAAGAGACAGTGCGCAACTTGCAATATATGCAATAGTCCCTTTGAAATGACCATGTGTCACTTTCCAGGATCACGTCCTCAGTCTTCACCAAACCTGGTGGGAGCGGCAAAACAGTTCTGACTTAAATAAGGCAACGACATGGAGCTGTGTCATGTCGGTTGAGATTGGGCTCCAGTACGTTTGGAGACAACGCTCTCGAACTCCTCTCTGCTCAGAAGATTCTCTGTTATGCTCTTGCTCTCCTCAAACTTTGGCAAGATGACAGCGATGTATCCTTCTGTGGATGGCTGTTCAGATTTGACAGACAAAGTACTATTACAACATTTCAAACTGTAGTTTTGATAAGATTAGATGAAAATGACAAACTCATTTTGCAGTAAAATGACAAAAAAAAAACTAGAATGAATGTTTTTACATTTATACAAATGTATGGCCTAATTCAAGAAGGCATTTAATTATTAGAAATACACGTTATTTGCCTGACTAAAGGACAGACATATACATGGTATCCAGATGTGCACATGATGATGACAAATATATATATATTTACCTTTTCCAGCAAGAGAGTTGGAGTTTCTAAAATACTCTCATTGACCTCGAGAAGACGGCCCCGGATGCAGCTAAAAATATGATAGATTTGTGTGTCTGATTATAACATTCAAGCATGTGGAATGAAACCCTACTAGATAAATATACCAGTTATCTCACCTGTAGATTGTGTATTCAGTTTCATCTGTGCATGTTATCCTACACAGAGGTGCAAAATCTGTAAGGAACTGACCACCCTATAATGGGGAAAAAAAATAAATATATATATATATATATATATATAGTATGTATATAATGTATGCACAACAGACCAAATTTGTGGCTTTATGAATTATCATTTATTTACCCGCTTGGACTTCCCAGACACTTTATTGTTCAGCCGACTGCAACAATTACTGATCTGGTAATTAATGGATTTAATTGCTCGTCCATTCTGAAGGATCGGGTGAGTCTCCGCTAACGTGATAACACATAGTCTGCAGAGAAAAAGACAAGTTTGAAAGTGTAAAGCATCCGTCCACTTAGGGGGGTTAAAAACAAAAAAAAGTTAACAATATTAGTGTATGTAAGTCACTTATATGGAATCTGGAAATAGTGTTACAAATCTTTGAGGTAAATTTAAAATGCACATTTTAATAGGGTGTATCAAATGTAACATCTCAGGAATAACGCATCAGAAAAACACACTGGGTGACCAGACAAACAGAACCCCCTGTGCACAGTAATATGGAATCAGCTTTCCTGTAGTGATATCAGCTTTGTTTGTTTTTGTTTTTTAAAACCTGTTATTTGTATTGTTGTGTTATTGGTTTGCATTACATATTTATGTAAGGCGTTTCCACAACCCCATTTTAAAAAATCCAACAAAAACAGAATGTACTTATGTGAAAATCAATGACATTTCTCAGTTTCAACATTTGATATGGCATCTTTGTGCACTTTTCAATGAAATGTGGGGGTTTAATGTTTTGCACATCACATTTTGTTTCCATTTACATTTTTTACATGGCGTCCCATTTTTTTGTAAACAGGGTAGTATCCTTTTTATTCGCCCATATCACGATTTTATAAATGTATCACTTAAACCACTGGTTCTCAAACGTTGTACATGACGTACCACCTCAGAAAATATCAGGCTCTCTCAAGTACCACCATATACAGCAGCGTAGGCCAACACTATTCAGCTACGGACAGGAAAGTTTATATCTAATCAGAAGATTATTTATTGTTGTGTTCTGCCAAAGCCACGCTGTAGGAAGGAGTAGCATCAGAACTGACATGTCAGTCTTTTCAGACCAATACATTGATCTTTGTCTACCCTCACAGTTTAGCATTTCCTGTCATATTTTCTTTTAATGTCAACCTGCTACGTAGTCACTTTATTGAGTTACGAGCTAAACTTGTTTTAAATTTCATTTCACAGATCTTGAAAGTTTAAGTATTTTCTTAGTATTATATTAATTTAATAATTAATGTTTCCTTTATTTTATTTTGGAGATTCCTTCAAGTACCACCAGAGGTACCGCCAGTGGTGCAACTACCACAGTTTGAGTACCAGTGACTTAAACCATATTGATACAACGTAGTCGCAACAAAAAATTAATATTTATTCTAAGGAACTCCAATTGCAAAACTACGGAAGAGGATTAGGCCCATAAATGGCAAAATGTATTTAAGTTCCGACTTTTAACCCAGAATTGAGTTTAAAGTCAGAACTCAAATACATGTTTCATGTGTGGGCCTAATCCTCTTCCGTATAAAAGGTAGTGATTGATTATAAGCACCTGGTGTTGATATCACTGCTTACCGTTATAACAGACTGTAGAAAAAGACTGCTCTCCTACCTGTTTGAATGCTGCAGAATGCAGTGGTCCTCACACGGTTTCCCCTTCATATCTAAATAAAACAACCACAATCATTTAAACTATACGTGCCATTTGCATTCAAATGCCTTATGTAGGGTATATAAAATGACAAATATTTAGTACTCTCTCTCCCCGAGGATTCAAGCTCAACTAACGCTAGCTAACTTCACGTTAGCCACCGGTATGCTAACAACGTGAGGCATTGACAGAGGTTTTATTCACCGGCTCTGAACCATCGGGTGTAATATCGGTCGATGACTGAAGGCGCCGTCGCTTCTGTGTCTTTCTGCTCCAGGCACTCCATCAAAGGTATTCACAATACTGGCTGTGAAAAAGAAAAAAAAATACTTAATTAACAGCAATGTTAGAGGCTGTCCACTACTTTGAGTGACGGACAGTAAATGGTGTGACACCAGGCGGGCCGTCCTTTGAACGAATCCGATGAGCGAAAAAAAGGTTCCGGAGGTTATTTTCTCTTCTTTGGGAGAATTTAAATAAATGTGGATTTGACACGTTAGAAAACTGCATCTGAGTAAATCTTCATCTAGTACAAAAAATTAACTAAGTGTTAATTCTAAAAAATGGCAGCATTGATACATGGTGGATGAATCGGATTTCTGTCGATGAGAGGTGGTGCTGGTTCGACTTAAAGCCAGGTCTACTCTAATGTAAATCTTGTTTAGGCCTCATAAGATTTAATGGCCAAGTAAGTGTGAACCCATACAACACACACACACACACACACACACACACACACACACACACACACATATATATATATATATATATATATATATATATATATATATATATATATATATATATATATATATATATATATACATATATACACAGGCCAATGAAGTTGTAAACAGTGACAATATTGCAATGGTGCAAAGGGTCCTGGAATAAATATGGGAATATGTAAAGCATCACCAGCATCACCAAATTCTGAACATCTGACCTGTATCTAAATCTCGATCTGCTGTCCTGTTCACACCTGCCTTGTGGACATATGAAGGCTCTACTTGTCTGCCAAGAGTAGGCCATTGTTGGTAAAGTAATCCTCCTTTTCTCTGGGTGGGTATGCAAAATTCGTCTAGCATTTACGTTTCCAAAGCATTTCTTGTTCTGCCATTTCCAGCCTTTATAAACAGTTGTGGTGTTCGAATCACTTGACTTTAGGCTAATGTGTGTCACTTAAATTGCGGCCACTTGATAAATGTCTCATTTTTCAACAGTTACATGCACTAGGCCTATCAACCCATATAACAATGGCCTTAAGACTGCTTCTGTATTATTACTTGACTGGTATCTCTTTTGTAGAGGTGCCCAGGACCCCAAGTTTTATGTTTCAAGCATTGTTAAAACTAATTTGACCTAATTATCACAAATAGGGATCGATAACTGACCAGAGCAAATGTTTTGCTCTTTTGATCCCTGTAGCAGGGTCATGCTCACATGCTCACATGCTCAACTGCAGTGTTTTTCACATTGTCCACTAGATGTCAGACTACTGCTAACAACTGTTGTAAATGTGACTAAACACATGCAAACTCTTCAGAGGACATCAACATTTATTCAAATGCAAATCCTCTGCATGATGTGGGTACATCTCCAGCTACACATTTTCATATTTAATTAAGATGCATTTGCTTATGTTGAAACAAGTTTAACAATATAATTAAACAATAGAGTTGTTCGATGCAATCTCACAATGTCTGTGATCAACTGCTGCTACTGCTGCTACGTGTCATTTTTCCCACTTGGCTCTAATGATTCTCACAGGCGGCAGATAGACATTTAAGTAAGATGAGTTTGCATCCCAGTGGATTACGTAATGAAGAGGTCAGAGAGAGAATGTATGCAGGAATGAAGGACGGCTTCCCTCCCTGGATCTGTAAAATAGCCCCTCTCTGACCCAGACCAATCACATACCAAACATATCTGGCTCCATGTGCTCCTTGCACAATGCCGACAATACTTAGGGAACATTTTTCAGGGACCGGCATTGGCGCAAGGAAGATTAAGTTAATGATGACTTCATCTTGGTCACATAACTGAGAGAAAGAGAGCACAAGAGTGAGAGAGTTGGCTGATATTTGGGGGCACAAACAAGTTTTCCGTTCATTCACTCAGCACTACCAAGAATTGGAAAGTTTTGCTGTCAAGAGGCATCGTAATGAGTTTTTCCATTGCTCCTCCGTCTTTGGTTTGCTGCAGTCTGCAATTAATTCAGAGATGAAACACAAGACTATTGTGGAAACAGTGGACACAAAGGGAATATCACATAGATATGCAATCTTGCATCAGGCATTTCCGATAAACAAGGCAGTCCTTATGAATAGCAGCTTTACCTCAGACCTGATCTTTTTCCAAACATTACTCACAGTAAGGTGCTGCTATTAGAGCAACACGTGGGGGCTGGATATCAAAAGTCAGGATTCTGTTCACATGGTGTTTGACAATTTCTCATTTCGAGTTTCTCTTCCTGAGGGAAAATGGCCCTGTATGTCCTGGTGACCCCCATGGATGTTGGTATTTGCAAGATCTTGTATATCAATCTATTCATTGCCTATATATGTATCTGTCAGTCTGTGTAAATTCCTGAGCCTTTACTGTAAACTGTTGGAATGAAACATTGTCCCAACTCCTAAAGACTCAACTTCGAGGTTCACTGGCTAGCTGTCAAACAGGCATCTCGAGTGTCTCCAGCTGCACAGGCTCCTGTGTGTGTGTATGTGTGTGTTGCGCGCGCGATGCATGCGTAGCTCCACGTCAGCTACTGCTACAGCAAGCAGCCCTTCTTCTCTGGCCTGCTGCTTGTCTGTTTGGCTCCAGCAGTCTCCCCCTCCACATGGAAGTTGTCCAACGTCTTTCCGTAGCCGTTCCTCAGTTCCAGAGGAGAGCCTGATAAGGGAAGAGACAAGCTCTAACCAAGGGGGGTGATTCCTGCGTATCTTAGAGAAAACCAATTGTTTCTTTTTGTTATAAGGACTGCACTCATACCAGACCATAAAATTGAAGATTTCCTGGTTCGTGGCAGACAGTTAGCTGGGTTTTAAGCCAGAGAGACAGATGTGATACTTATATGTTGTAATACAGATGGAGAGAATTATTGAAAGAAAGGAGATTTCTTTATCCTAAGTGGTTCATGCAGACAGGCTATCAGTAACACTTTAAGAAAGTCATTGTTTAAGAGGGTGATTGCATGCAATCCAGCTTCGCCCTCAGTATCTGAGCATTTGATAAATGTGTAGGGAAATAGATAGGTATGCTGCAGTTAGAACATTTTTAGAAAGCCGACTTTTTCCAGAAAAGCATCAAGGCACAATCTGCATATATCATTTATCAGATTGAGTCCCAGCTGCCTAAAGACACATTTGAAAAACCTCTTGATTCACTGGTGTGCACAGTGGGTTACAAAAATGCTTTTGAAGGGCTATCAAATTTGCTTTTATGTCACAAGGCAAGTATTATATTTTAGTACGAGAGTGGTTAATGCCCTGGTGAACTGATCAACAGTGTCACATTGATCTGTCTTCTCCCTTAAAATGTTTCGATGGGAAATCACAAAGTTGTCATTCTGCTATAAGCAAATGCGCTAACATGCAACAGCAAAGAAACCCTGAAGACCCTGACTGTTACTTTGAATTTGCTGCTTAAAGGTCCTGTGAGCTTCATAAATGTCATGTCTGCATAGGAGCGGTATCGCTTCTGATAAGCTGGTCTCATGTCAAGTTATTATTAGCTTTCTTTGTGGCAATCAGCAGCCGAAGATGCAATCAATCATCTCAGAGCGTCTCTGTTATTTCTGGCCTCTCTCCAAAGGCAGCAAGGACCTGAGGCTCTGAAAATATGTGTGTTCTTGTGTGTGTGTGTGTGTGTGTGTGTGTGTGTGTGTGTGTGTGTGTGTGTGTGTGTGTGTGTGTGTGTGTGTGTGTGTGTGTGTGTGTGTGTGTGTGTGTGTGTGTGTGTGTGTGTGTGTGTGTGTGTGTGTGTGTGTGTGTGTGTGTGTGTGTGTGTGTGTGTGTGTGTGTGTGTGTGTGTGTTAGTTCAACTTTATGAATCCCTGTAGTTGAAACATATTTCATCACAGAGCTGTTTACACGAAGGGGAGCAGCCTCCCTTTGCAGCAGTAACAATAAATTGAATACAACTAATACATTACAGCTGAAAAGTGATCACAACATTTGCTTTGCCTTGCTTATATTACCAGTATATTTATTGTCACCATGGAAGTAAGCCAGATGTTTTTAACAACTAGCATTGATTTTTTTTCCTTGAACCTTTTTGGTCCCTTGTTCTGCTGATGGGTGAGAAAATATTAATAAACATATTAAAGGTCCCATATTATGCTCATTTTCAGGGTTATACTTGTTCTGGGTTTCTACTGGCCACAACATACTTACATGCTTTAATGTTAAAAAACACATTCTTTTACTTATACTGTCTGTCTGAACGTACCTGTGTTCACCCTCTATCTGAAACGCTCCATTTTTAGCACCTGTCTCTTTAAGCCCTCATCCCAAAAAAGCCCTGTCTGTTCTGAATGGTCAGTGTTTTTCCAGCTCTTCCACATCTGTGCTCTTAAGGCTCATTTATGCTTCCATTTTGTGCGTAAATAGAGACGTTCTAATCGTCACTGCCCTCATGCTTTCATGCGTCCTCTACGTTGGAATGGATGTTGAACAAAACATCCTCTAGAGGGCATCGCTCAGATTCAAAAGTTACGCCAATAAAGTTTTTTTTAAAAGTTTATGACGATCCTGCGCCTCTTGAGAAGGAGGCAAAATGGCAAGCAGTGTTGTAGACAGCGGTGGTTTGTGAGACCACTAAATATATCCCAGAGTGGGGACTGAGAATTTCAATCATGGGTTTTACAAATGAGCGAAATGAATGACGAACATCACTTTCAGTATTTCAGAAAGTCCATCAGGGCTTTCAATAACTTGCTCGCTCCTGCTAGTCATGGCACTTTTTTGTGTACAGTTTCCAACAATGCCCCCGCGATTTCCGTTGGTACTGCATCGTTCTGTCCATACTGGTACACACTCGCAAGCTTGCAGGATATGTGCAGAAATACGGACAAAATGTACGCAGAGTACGGACAGAAGGCACCGTCCATGTTCATGTATATACATGGACAGAAGGCACCGTCCATGTTCATGTATATACATGGACAGAAGGCACCGTCCATGTTCATGTATATACATGTACATCTCACTTTTTACGATATGGGTCCTTTAAATGAATAAATTAAAGATACTGTAGTTTGCATGAGCAACACAGTGACTGACAGAGAGCATGACCAGAGCCAGATAGACATCTGTTTCTGATAAAGGATAAAAAAAAAAGCTATCTGTATTTTAGATATGGGTGTTTGTCTCAATGTCTCAACGAGAGACAGGGATTAGGTGTCCCTGGCAGCAGAGCAGGACTCCCCTCCTAG
Organism: Echiichthys vipera; assembly: GCF_963691815.1. Taxonomy (NCBI): domain Eukaryota; kingdom Metazoa; phylum Chordata; class Actinopteri; order Perciformes; family Trachinidae; genus Echiichthys; species Echiichthys vipera. The sequence goes on along the minus strand of NC_139838.1, from coordinate 15,201,647 downwards.
AGCCGAAATGCTCCAATATCACTGTTGGTGTTATGTTAAAAACGTTATAAAACAAAACCTCATGATGGACAAAAAAGTCTCTCTCGGTTGCTTTAAAAGTTAGCATTTTAGAGAGGCGAGGTTTTCACAAGACAGTGACGCCATTCTGCTTTGACCTCTGAAGCGTGTAAACAAGAGGAAGTGGTATAAACTGGTTCGTTTCAACTGCTGTCAGTTTGTGAAATTGTACTTTTATCTTGTACACAGTGGAGGCAATCTGAATTCGTATAGGATGATTTTAATGTCCGGACTTTCTGACACATCCATCTTTTGTGCACAGGTCTACTTGGTGCCCATCCATCTTTACTGCCCTCTTTTCCTCTTTCATTTCACTGACTACAAAGTGCTTCAGACTCATTCCTGAGGCTAATTTGCTCATAGCTTTCACCCTGCTTGTCATTCTCCAGAGACAAATGGGGTCCAACAGGAGCTGAGGGCAATGGAAAGAACATGCACACTTCTAGGTAAGACGTCAAATCCACATGCCGACACAAGGAATAACTTACAGGTAGAGGTTTCAGCTTTGGATTCTTACCACATGCTTTCTCTTGCCAAAACAGTAAAATTTAATGAGGTTTTTTTTTACGAGACACTGAAAGAAATGTATGCATACCATATATTAAGTCACCAACTGGGCTTATTTAGGTTTACCAACAATTTCTAATTAGAAGGTGCTTGCGCAGTGCTTATGTTAATTATTTGTTAGAAGCCACGTGGCAAACATCTTGAAAAGCTCCTCATGGAAAATGAACTTTTCTCCAAGAGTAACTCTCCACCTCTTGTGTTTGCTTGCAGCAGGCGGGATGCTCTGAACTGGCACCTGAGTGACAGCAGAGTCAGGTTGTTTCTTTTTATGTCCACCCTTCAACTGCTTCCCAGAAAAACTCATTTGTGGCTCCGACTGAAGCTTTCCAGATCCAAATGGTTGTTCTTTTAAAAATATTCTCTCAGGATTTGCCCATTCAAATAGGCTTCCCAGCATTTCATTAAAGGGGACATATTATTTTTCTCATAGTTTCTGCCTGTCTGAATACACCTGTATTCCCTCTCTGTTTGTAACATTCTGTTTTGGTGCCTGTCTCTTTAAGGTCCCCTCCTAAAAAAGATCAGCCTGCTGTGGTTGGTCAGCATTTCTGGGTCATCTGCATCTGCGTCTCTGGGTCTCTGCACCGCCATTGCAGCCGGGGAATGACTGTAACAGCACTGTTGCAACACTTTCTATCTATATATAGTATAGTTGTGACATCAAAACCGTACAGAAGTGCTGACGGCCCGTTTACAGTCGGTTTCTGAATATGGGTTCTGTGCATTTTCTCAGTAGTTCATAGTATAGCACTTATATAGCACCTCAACCTGCTTCATAATCTCATCAAATGGAAATCTCATTTTTTGTTACAATGTGGGACCTTTAAGGTGTTACACTATTCCTGTTCAACTTTATAGGTCACTCAAATTCAGCCAATAAAGCAGCTGTAACACGGCAAGTGGAGGTTTCCTTATGTAGAAATTACATAGCGCATTTTACAATCCTGTAACATGTCAGTTAAAACACATGTACAAAGCACAACATTGCATACACCTGCAACTGTTTTGTAGCCATTGCCACTATGTTTTCCCTGTGTGTTGTCCTTAATATTAAAAAGGACTTCATAAGCGCAATTAAGGTCACCACCTCATTCTGCAGTATGAGAATTGGCTCAAGGAATGAGATCAGACGCGGATTACTAGCTGGTCACATAAGAACACTCCATTCCCTGGCAAAGATGTGGAAATTTAGAACTTTTTTTTAGAGAGAGTTCGGTCTTTGTTTGTTTTCCCCTGGCTCTCTGGACAGCCTTGGATATGGTTGTGTGTGTGTTGGCTGAGGCCCTTGGTTCAACATTAAAGGGCATGTTCTCATGTGCTGTTTCTGAAGCGCACACTCAGCGTTGTTCAAAGTTCTCTTTGGGAGAGGTTTATTTCACAGGTTTGGTGAAAACTGTCAAAAGCAGTCTCAAGTTAATGTTGATTTTTTTTGTCCTGGGTAAATTTTACCATCACTTTAATTTTAGAACTAGTGGACTATTTCTCAGTAAAACGTCATAATTATCTTTCAATCTGCAGCTGCCGTGTTTGTGTCCGTCTTGGGGCTATAGAGCGAGATAGATATCAAGACTCAGTTCTGGTCTACACCTGTAGGAAGAGGTCAGAGTTAAAGTTAGAGTAAGTGTAGTTAGTGAAATGTCATGTGTTACACAAATTAAGCCGAAAGCAACAACAGCTCATAGTGTAAGGCTTTATTACAGGAAATGATTACTCAAACTTTTTATGATTCCTGAAAACAGCGTGAAGGAAAATCAACTTATATTTTATATGAGAGCCAGTCTGAAAACCCTACCAGATGATCTCCAGAACATCTCCACTTCACAAATTAGCTTTATGTGATGAAGGCAATGGTCTGAAGAGGGAAGACAGCTGTTTTAATTAATATGGCGGGGGGGTGGTGGGGGTACAGAATGCGCTTTTGATTGAGCAAAGCAAACATGTATCTGGATATTTTGCAGCTCGCCAGTGAGCATCCAGTGCAGAAGTGATGAAGTCAGAGGTTTGGACAGCTGGGTCCCGGGGTAGAAGGGAGGATGTGGCGAGATTAAAAGAGCCTGATTAACAGAAAACAGACAGGAGGAAGAGGAATCTCCCTCCATCTCTTAATTTCCTTTACTTATCCCACTCTTCTCTGCATGCCTCGATCCCATTCCTATAGACAAGAGACACGGACGGGCCTCAACTCTCCTTCCTCTTCTTGTTTTTGTTCAGGGTGAAAAAAAATGTTGTCCTTGGTGCCTCCATCCCCTGTAACATCAAACAAAATGCACATGAAGAACAAGGGAATCAACTTGGAATCCCTTTTTATCTCATCACAATGTCGTCTTGAACCCAGGGGTTTCCCGTAAAACAACACACGCTGTGCGGGTGTCGGGTTTTGTTAAGTTTGAGCTGTAATTCTTCCCCTCTTCATCCCACTGAGAGCCTTTTATTCCATAGTGTGCACGCACAGATGTGTGATGATTGGCAGGGTGACCAAGTGTTGTCTTTCTGATCTGCACCGGTGTTACAGTAAATGCTCATATGATTTCTGGGAAGGGCTGTTGATGTGAATATGGATGAATAGATTGTTTAAAGGGAGTTTAAAATATGCAAGTGGCCATGGATGAAAACATGTTTCCCGCAACTTTGCCTTCATTCTGATAACATGATGAGATCTCAAACGTCAACCTTGTCTTCACCCCAGATGTGACACTGCTCTGTAAATTACTTATATAGTCATGAATCAAGAACAGATTCACCCAGAGCACGATCTTCAGTCTCTTTCAGACTGGTTGCCCCCGTGGTCTGCAGGAGCCTGATGTGAGGAGTGAGTAATGCTGACTGGACAGCAGTCTCTGCATGGTGCAGCAGTAGGCTACCAGATGTGTTTGTGTCTGCATCACTGATTGTTCCACTCAACACACACACACACACACACATTGCTCGACTTCTCTCCCAATCTGTTACTTGCAGGTATTTTACGAGACTTTAAAACCAGTAAAGGAAACACAAGTATTTGATCCTGCCTTTTTTTTTTAACTGAGATGAAAGTGCTGACGTTGTGGTCTTAACCAGTCACACACAGTTGGCTCATGAATTTAATGGAAACAAGTTAATTAGATTGTGAGAGCTGCCAACTTTGGACTTTACATGGCCAACTTTACATCAACTTCCTGAAACTGGTCTTAGCGTACCTTTTCTGTCAATTTCCCCAGGCAAGTCAAGTTTCACATCCACTGATGCTGACTGATGATGATGATGAAAATGTCTAAGTCTGTTTAAACCAGTGACTACCAACTATTATTTTGCTTGTGACCCAATAATATTGCACATTTTACCTGAGAGCCCTTCATGCGTGTCCATGAAGTCTGATTTCCCCTTCTTAGATGGTTTAAATTTAATATGACATACAACCAGACGAGCATTTCACACGAAAAAAGCAAATATTTGCAAATAGTTGGAAAAATGACCTGTGTAACCCCATGTTGGAAACCACTGAGTTAAACTAACTAAGACCTATCTTTTCTATTATAATGCCTAGCATGTAGTCAACATTTCCTCACTGACTAACTGACTCTGCTTTTGCTTCTTGGGACATATTTATCAGGCTTTACTGTCTGACTCAGATGCAACAGCAATGAGCAGAAAGCTATAGATAACACCCCATGCTGCTCTCTTTATTTAGAAGTTTATGTTTTCACATATAGTCTGCTCTGTGGAGTGGTTAAAAAGGTTCAGGTCAAGCTCTTAAAACAGAAGAGGAAGTTGCTCAAGCACAAATATCAAGTGTGTTCGAAGGGGAGTTTTATTTTAGGTTTTTATGGCACAAATTAGTCTTCTGCACTGGTGATAAATGTGTTTTGATTCCATCCATTTGTAAAAGATATGCTGTTATTTAACATCTGATCATATAGCAGTATCTGTTTAGTCCACCTGTCATATGGTGACCATGTGAAATTAGTGAGGCTGTCACACGGGTGAGAATAGACACAGCCGGACAGAGGAAGTTCAGCAAATATCAAAAGTATGGCTGGATGTTTGCGAGGAAATTTGAATTTAGGAACTTTCAGAGAGTTTGCCCATTTTAATCCCTGTAGCTTTTAACCTGGATTCTGTTCAAAAAGACACAGGTTCCCTAATTCAATTCAATTCAATTCAATTTTATTTATTTACAGTGCCAATTCATAACAAAAGTTATCTCAGGACACTTTACAAACTAGGTAAAGACCACACTCTATGAATGACAAGGACAGTGAACAATATCATGCAGAACTACGTTTGCCCAAGTACCTAAATGGACAATACATTTTGCTATTGTCACATATTTGTATAAGAGAATTAAACACAGTTTATGTGATTGATATTGTTTTTGTGATTAATAGTGGCTTGTTTATAAAAAACAAAAACCTTTGGACCTCTTAGTGAATCATCTGAAGGGATGGATCAAGTTTCTAATTTTCCAAACGTTTATATCTTTCATTTCCTCAACACCAAATATTTAAGACTTGAAGCAGCTCTAATCAATATTTCTGTAGTAACAATGCATCAAATCACCATGTTGCATGTGAAAGCAGGGTTTCCCCCAGAAAAGTTGTCAGGTCCAGTGGAAAGAGCCTTTTTGAGCACCAGGCTAATGGCAGAACCAGATTGGATCCTATAGTTTCTGTGATGACGAAATCATCAACATAATCACAAAATTGACTATTTTAAAAAAAGCAATAACAGATTATTTTGCATTGAACCAGTGCTAAAAGCTGACTGGAGATTTGAAAATAGTTTCCAAGTTTCCATCCGAGCCCTCCCACTGAAGCTGTAATTTAAAAACATCTTACAAATATATATATTTTTTTATAATCCCTGATGTTTAGGCCCAGTAGGCGAGCAGGGTTGTAGGATTCTGAGGAGACCCTGTGAAAAGTGTGCTCCTAGTGACAAACTAGTTTTCTAATTTTTCATCCAACTCCTCAGCGTTTTAACGTCTTTTAACTAATTGGTTTTCCTGTCTTCTTCAACTTTAAAGTTTTGGTTTACTCCCACCACTCATGCGTAATGTCCAGCTGCAGAGGCTCTGACAAACCAACTGTACTCTACTTGCTCAGCATCAAACGGCTGACAGCATTTAGCAGTTAAAGCATTTCTTCAGGAGCTAGTAGAGACCTAAACAGAGCTAAAAAGGAGAATTAAAGCTGCAGTAAGCATGTCTGGCAAATCGAGTTGACTCAGTCAAATGAGCCTTCGAATGAGTCTTCTCTTATTGATAAACGACATGGAGTACATGCTGCACGGAAGTAGGCTGGCTAACTTACTCATAGATAGCAATTGCTAACGTGATTTAGCGTATGCCTAGCTTGAGGTGTGTGCCTGTGATATTGTAACATGCGCGAGGGGGGATCTGCACGAACTGTGAACTGCGCTGAGTGGACAGGATAATACGGGCGTGGTGGATTTTTGCAGGCACGTTTTTTTTTCTTCTAAAATCTGATGATTTATGTTTTTCTATCAGAGCATAGTGTCGGCTCCAGTAAATATGATCAAACAAAGGTTGCCGAATGTTACTTTAACGTTGGTCTTATCAGGTGGACACAAACATACCTTTATATCTGCTGGATTTGTAAATAAGCCATATTTTCCATATAAACCTAATAAGGTGAAAAAATGTCTAAGTGGCTAAAAAATGCATGTTTAAGTTGGTGTCAAAATACAATCATTTTATAATATTTATTGAAAACAAAATAGTTTGAAAGCCACTTATCACCATATACATTACCCAACAATACTTACAGTATAGCATTCAAGTCTCCTTTCTACCATCATAATGCATAATGTCATGCCACATGTGCAGAGTACACATCACAGTCCAATTGCACCATCGTCCAGTTCAACTCCATAAAGTTCCGTCTTATCAGCTGAGTCAAAGTGTAAGGAGACATGCAATTTGCATTATTGTTAAAGTACTTAAAAGTGCTCACATTAGAAACTATAACACACTTTTATGTTTGCGATGCTTAACACAAATGTTGGTTTACTGCCGACATTGAAAATGTGGTGGATTTGAGAGAAGGATGCCCTCTACTGCCTTCCACTTGAAGGTATTCCAGTCTTTTGAAGCCAGGTGTTGTCTCTAGAAATCATCATCATAGTCATGGTTTCTGAGGCTGCTTTCAGGGATCGCATAAACCGATTTACTCTTTTTCTTCCTGCTTTCTGCTCTTGTCTGGGCAGGGTCTGGATTCCCAGAAAAGGACAGGTAGGCAGCGATGCTGTTCCTGACTCCGTAGCTCACCATGTTGTCATCGCTGTCTGTGCTGACCAGCTGTCCCCTGTTAAGGGAGGAGACAGATTTTTTTTTTTACATCAGTCCCATATTGTGCTCATTTGCAGATGCATACTTACTATATTTTGGCTTTGTACTAGAACAAGTTTGCATACTTTAATTTTCCAAAAATACTCATACACCATACGTCTGATAATCTCCCCATATTCTCTCAGGATTTTCCCATTCAAATAGGCTTCCCAGCATTTCATTAAAGGTGACATATTATTTTTCTGTCTGTCTGAATATACAATACCTGTATTCACCCTCTGTCTGAAACACTCAGTTTTAGCACCTGTCCCTTTAAGTCCCATTCCTGAAAAAACACAGTCTACTCTGATTGGTCAGCATTTCTGGGTCTTCCGCATCTGTCCTCTCTGCATTTCTGCACTATCATTGCAGCTGGGGAATGACTGTAGTATTGCGGCGTACAAATATACCGAAGTCCTGACGACTTGTTTAATGCCACAGTTTCTGAATACAGGCTGTTTGCATTTCTCTGAAGATAGAGTGTTTTGATACTGTCTCAGTATTTATATAGCAGACATATATGGTTCCAGTTTGAGGATTTGTTGCTTTTCTTTCTCATATTTGAATTTTAATGTCTTCTGACATTGCCTGTTGGATAGATAAAAAAGCTATTTGAATATGTCATGTTGGGGTTCGGGAAATTATAATGAACAATTTTCACATGTATGCATTTTAAAATGCAAAACTAATTAATTGGTTCTTTGAGACAATAATCAGAAGATTCCTTGTTAAATCCAATCTTACATCTGCTCTTAAATATTTGTACATACAGTACAAGACCAGGGATTAGTTGACACCAAATAAGCTACCATCTGACAGAATCATCATGCACTTTCAAACTTAAGCTGGTAAATATCATCGCCATGTCTCTTTTTTTACCTGTCTATTTTCTTCCAGTCAAAGTTGCGTCGCATGACTACAGGTGGAGCTGTATCTGATGGGGGGGTCGTTCCTGACAGACAGGGGGAGGTTAACGCACAACATAGACCATCTGCAAATTCTGAAAAGGTGAGGATAGGGGGAGTTATAAACTGCTCACAGGCTTACAAACAAACAGAACAAATGTTGTTTAATTGGCATGAACCATTTTCACACTCTGCTGCTCAGGCAAATAAACAAACCAAACCAAACTCTGCCCAGAATAAGTTCACTATTACAACAATTAACGCACTAGTAGTCATTAGAAAACATGCATATTGTATCTCATCCCCTGTTTTGTTCCTACAAAAATGTTCTGACTGAGCAGGACATGTATATCAAAAGTTGACCACTGAAAAGAAAGATACATTTTATTTTAAGAACATAAAAATTCTATTTTCAGTGCTGAAGTGCGTGCGCTTGCCTGTTTGTGTTGGACTCTATATTTGTTTTTAGACCCACGTCTTTCTTTTTAGTGTAGCTGAGTGTTTGTGCATCCACCCACCACAGTAGTGGTTGATCATGTCTTCAAGGCACTGGAAAGTGAGGCGAGGGGAGATGTAGTACCAGCTGTTGTCCAGTCTGAAGATACGATAGTGCTTTACGATCATGTGCTTGACTGAGAGCGAATACAGACCTGAGGATAAGACACACACCATACACTTAGAAATATGCTCTCAAACAGGACACAAAACAAACAAGCACATAATGTTATCAGCTGACTGTCATCTTGCCAGCACCTTAGAACATCAATCCACTCTACTGAAAATGTTTGGGCAATGTAAAAGCAGAAGTAACATGAAGGTCAACCATGTGCTGTAAAGCCTGTCTCCTGTGCTTAGTCACTGAATTTTTTTATCATGAGTAACGAAAAATTAGAATCCACAAACACGTAATACCCCTTTCTTACTGAGTTAGATAAGAAGATTGATACCACTCTTAAATCTGTCTAAAAGGCCGTAAAATAAGTCTATAAAGACTTGAAACAGGAGAAACGGGTAATCTGGCTCAGTGCACAGGGAAAAAAAATCTTACCAGCACCTCTAGAGCTCAATAATGAATGCATTAATTGGTTGTTTAATCTGTCCAAAAACAGCATAAAATGGACAATTTGTGGGCTGTTATCACTTCACGACTATTTCTAACACTTGGCCAGAAGTATATAAGCATATTATTCTTTTGGCTTGTTTTTTGTTTGTTTTTTAGACAATTTTTTTGAGGATTTTGAAACATGGGTGTCGAGCAAATAGTATTGCACCAGAGGATGGTAATGGCCTTTGACCATGTGAACAGCCCAGGTTTATATTTCTGTCAAGTTTAGCCATTGTGATAATATCACAATGGTTTTAATATATTTTAAATCTTCGCTAGTCCCCTAAGTAGTAGTAATGTATTGAGATGGAAACATCAATGTATACTATTTTCTGTCTTAATCTCACCTTACCTTGGCTGTTTCTCCCCTGCAGGTGTCTTAACATTGTGCTGATCTAATGTCGCCACATGCTTACTTGTTGACAAGTATTTTAGACTTTACACTAACTTTTTACAGAAAGCCAAGCTTAAAACAAACTCAAACAGCTGATTGTGGACACTGCTGTACGCAAATGTACTCACCTCTCTCACTGCCGCTCTCCCGCACCAGGAAGGAGCCCACTCTGTTCCCAGGAAGACAGAGCAGCTCTTCGGCCTTCTGCCTTTCCACGCCCTCAAACAGCCAACTGAGCAGACAGAAAAACATGCAGTGATAAAGATCACATTAAATACTTTTGCATTTGAAAACTTAGCAGTAAAAACAACACTCATATTTATGATATAATCTGGAAATCAACACAGAACACATGACTAATATCATGTGGTACTTACATCTCTAGAGAGAGATCTTAGATAGCGTAATGGAAAAAGATGCATTTGATAATTTTTGCGGTTATCAATCTGAAGCAAGTTCAAACAGACCAACTAGGCCAATACTAGAGGACATTGTCAGTATAATTCTACTTACCCATGGTAGACTTTTGCCACATGGCTGTTGGGTATGTAGTTCTCCTTTTGTGTTTGGACAGAGCGTACTCTCAACCAGTAAGCCTCCCTTACCACCATGAAGAAACAAAGAGGAATCAACTAATGACCTTTTTGTGTGAACACTTCTGTATAGTGCAAACTTAGAGCATCAAGTCACAAATTACACTTTATTTCCTCATACTTATTTGAGATCTTCCGTCTACCAAATGTACGTCTAAATCGTAATTCAGTGAAGAATTTAAAAACATGATCGTACTGTGTGATGACTCTGAGCTTCTCCCCCATCCTGTAGATGGGCTCGCTGATTTCAGGCCGCGGGTAGTCCTGAAGCACCACCACCATGTCGTCCTCCGAACCTGCCAAGAACAATATTTACAGCGTTTACAAACACAGCCAAATGCTGATACACAGACATCATGATTGGGAAGAGTCCAAAGATGTCTAAGACCAAACCTCAAGTTTTTGTTGCCAATCATTTTTGAGTGTAACTTAGGATCATGACTTCGCTGATATGACGGTTGACATGTGCGTAACTCTTGTTACTGAAAGCAGTGGAGAAAGATTTTGTTTATTTTGTTTTAAATGTAGTTATTTAAAAAAAAGAATTCTTACCTTTTAAAGAGTTGTCTGTGTTGACCTTGTCACTGTCTCTCAGGCCTCGCATCATATTCCCCATCCTCCAGATGAACCAGACTCCAGCCTGAAGTCAGGGTAGAGAGACAGATATACTGTGAATGTCCCAACCAATTTTTCCACTCATGTACCAATCTTCATTTGTTATACCACTAAGCTTCTCTCTGCTGCTACACCACCACCACCACCGAGTTTTTAACTTCCTATAAGCTGACCATTGAACTGTCTCAATTTGCACTATTGCAGAATGGGGAAGCTGAAGCTAGATGCTATCGGACTCAATTTTCCATTGCAGCACTTTGCTCTGTGTACTGACAAATAACATATGATTAATAGTTCTGAATTCATATATTGCAAAATCATGTCCCCCGCATTGCAAAGCTCTATTCATATTGCATAATCAACATTATGATGCATTTCAACAGATCCTGGCTTTGTGACGATACTTTGACCGTTGCATAACATTGTTATGCATTGTTCAATTCACCAGTATGGAGAAATATTAAAACAGAAACTATGAGTTGATGAGATAAAGTCACTTACCTATAAGACTTGAAGGTGGTTCTCTGAGACGGTATCAAGTGTGATGAAAGAGAGGATGGCTCAAACGGGGCATGGTGGCGGCAGCGGAGTCTGGTCCTAGAGTAGTACTATGTTCATACGAGTTTACAGCGATGGTCTGTCAGTGTGTGGCGAAAGCTCTGCGTATGACTGCAAACTCACTTCCTGTAATGAAAAGAGGAAGAGAGCCAGCAAGAGTGTTGTTGAGACACAACAGATCGATAAACGGATCATCAACACACCTTTAAATGTAGTTATAACTGAAAGCACTATGTAGTCTAATATATTTCTTTATTAAGTCAAAATGTGTGATAAGGATAGTAATGTTCCAGTAGATATCCACCTAATTTTATGACTATTTTATTATTGTTAAATAAACTGTCATTTACTGACAATTTCTGTTGTTATGGAAATCTTTTTTTTTTTTTTTTTAAAAAAGCTGATAGTCAGTTTGTTGAAAAAAAATGAAGAGAAAGAAAAATGTAAATGTACGTATTTACTATTTTAATATTCAGTTTAACATCTGAGTTATATAAAACATTATTTGGACTGTTTGTTGGAATTTATTGACTCAAGAACTAGCGGAAAAGTTCGACATCTCGGTGAATACTCTTATTCCCTTTCTTGCCAGAGTTGGATGCCAAGATTGATACCACGTTTGTACTAATAGGGGATTATGCAATGCTATTTCTTGGGTGGGACTGGGACCAGTTGTGCTAGGCAACTGTCAGAGACTCCAGGAAGTACTGGTCCCTGGAAGATAGTGATGTCTTACTACTTGAAGTTACTGTTTTCCCTGTTCCTTGTCTCCAGGCTTTGTGCTGAGCTAAGCTAATTGGCTGTAGCTTCATATTAACCGTACAAAATGAGAGGGCTTTCATCTAACTCTTGGCACAAATGTGTGTTTTTCCCAAAATTTAAAACTGTTACTATGCTCAATTAATAAAAAAACAAAACAAAACAAGAGACCGCCCTTGTTCGTACCAAATCCATCCTTCAGAGCGTTATTGGCTTGCTTAAGCATTTAAACCATTCGTGTCATACAGTAGAACAAAGCGGAAATTATCGTTCTGAATGGCCAAACGAAGACCACATCAAATACAGAAATAGATCTATTTATTTGAACCGTGATGACATGTTTTACACATACAGTTATTTTTAGCCTGTGTACTAGCTCTTTTGGGCCCAGAGGAAGTCAGCATTTACCAGCTTTCATGCATGGTGGGACAGCCAGAGATTTTATGTGCCATGTGGTTACTGTGGTTATCTGCATAGGTTAGGTATAGCATTGTAGACCAGTTATATATCTGCGGAACAAAAACAGACGTAGATTTGTAGGTATGAAGATTTAGATGATAAACTATTCTGACTCATAGCTATAGATATAAAGCGTATATAGGTCTGTGAGTGAATCTCTCACGAATCTACCCCTCTACAGAGAGGAAACTGGAAACTTGTTGGTGTTGTGTTTGACTGTGGTATTTATCTGTCTGTGTGAAAGTAGCCCAGAATGACACAGCTGAAGTTTCAAATTAGGGAACCCAAAAAAATGCTTCAGTTTCAGATCTACGTCCTTCTGAGACAGTCAGGTATGTACATGATGTATTTATGCCTGTAGATTTCTGACAAACTGCCCTTGTGGTGATTTTCTTTGTGGTTGCACATATCTCGTGATAAAAACTGCCTGAAATTCTATCTAGACTTTTCTTTCATTGTTTCACTCCAACTTGCCCTGTGATTCATTATCTCATTCACATATATTAAAAAACTTTGCAGCAAACAATCCCATCTATTTCTCATTTCAGCTTCATAAATGTGTCGTTGTTTTTTCACTTTATTTAAAGCCTTATATAAGGATATATATTGAGTATATCTGAAGCCCCAGATCCCTTCCTGGTTACATAAGATTATTCTGCTGTACCACACTCTTCTCAAGACAACTTAGCTCATGTACTGTATTTTCCATATTAAAACCTGGATCAGTCCGCTCCAGACCATTAGGCCTCTTTCTCCTGCCACCTTTCCTTTCTGAATGTGATGCAATAAAACAGAAAGGGAGACATAGCGAGAAATCAGGCTCTTTGTTAATGTAAACTTTGGGGATTTTTAAAAGTCGATAAATAGTGGTGTCATAAAAACCCTTTTCATATTGGTGTCACTGGGGAGTTTTTAAAGGCAGATATTAGCTTTAGTTAGAAAACACTGAGCTGTCACTTCTTTTTGTTGGCTTCCTTCTGTGTGTTTGCAGGGAGTTCTTAGAGATAAATATTCCTTAGAGGAAGTACGCAGGAATCGTGCTTCTATCATGTCTTAACTGAACTGCAGCTAGACTGCATTTTAGGCCCTACCAAAGCGTTTTTCTGCTGGATGTAGAAAAAAAGCAGCTGCAGCATCTTGGTGGGTGGTGGCTGGTGTCAGATGCCAGGACTCTAACTGTTGTGGCTGCAAGGGAGGAAGGAAGTCTTCATCGGCTTTAGATGAAAATAAATACAAGGTCAATGTGTAGCTTATGTGGTAACGGTGTAAAGAGCTCACAGAATAGAATTCGCAACATTTACTTTGGCCAGTTTTAGTGATTTTTAGAAGATTTCACTATAGAATTTACTTGGTGGAAATGCTACAGACAAATGTTCCCTATTCTTTGCTTCTCTCAACAAACCTTTTATGATTTTTATTGAGTAAAGGGTAGGTTCAGCCACATTACAAAACAAATGAAAAACAAAACATCCTCCATTAATTAATATAACAATAACAATGATTCAAAAGTAAACGACAAGGCAAATGTACAGCATAGAAACAGGTAAAGGGTTTTGAACTATTTGACTTTCTGAGGTTTACTTAACTACACAGCTTTTTGGTTTTTCTATTCAGGTCCTGGCTCATGTCACTGACAGTGTCAGGGCCATGTGTGTCTATGAATGAGTCACTAGCAGACATAACACACTTGAGACTCAACCAGTACACACTGACCTCCAGCTCCAATGGACTCTTTGTTACAGGGGGATGAGAAACATATTCCCCGATTAGTTAAGATAGCTGATTGAAATTCCTTAACATGGAAAATAACCTTCACTAGTGTTTCCTTACAATTGGACGACAGAAAAGGGCTTATTTGACAAGTGGTATGAATAACATCTTTTAGGCGAGTGCAATTAAGAAAGAGGAAGAAATTAAATCATTAAGCTGCCACACACCTTTGCCATTACAGATAAGACCATGAAACATTATCTTTTTTTATAGAGTGATATATTCTTGAGTGAATACAAAAATACACTTGTAACAAATGTTTTTATTCATAAAATGCCCATAAAAGCAGTGCAGCAGGTGTCTGCAGATGTTACACTGGCAGTAAAGCTGATATTTAGCTGTCAGCGACTTTCCTCATGTGAATAACTATAAAAGAGGTCTGCATGATTGATGTCTCAATGCCCGTTCATAACACGCATCGGGGGAAGTTAAAGCTCCAACTTTGAAGATGGTCAATGATTTGTAAGCACTTTTTTTCTGGGCAACGCTCTTTTCTCTGCCTCTCGTAAAGACAGATGCTCTCTGCCTGTGGCTGCCATTGGCCACAGTTGCCAGTGGCTGCTGTGTAGGAGACTGGATGTGTTTGAACATTTCAAGGAGAACGCCCTCTGTCTAAAATTACAAAATTACTGACTGAAAGGAATTCCCCTCATAATTTATTTTTTCTAGAAGCCTAAATCAAGACGTGTTCATATGCCTTTAAGGCTCTTCGGCAGGGAGTGGAAGCAAGAGGTGAATGTTGTTATAATGAATCTCTCCACAATTCCTCTTTTCCTAAAAACAATACACATTCCACGCGCTCTGACACCGGTAGTTAGTACTTATGCGGTTGTTGTGTTCTCCCACTGTAATGAGCAGTATCTAAATACAGAAGCCAGGCTGACCCCACTGGACTCCAAACCATTGGATTGACAGGAACTGGGCATTTTGGCTGTATGTGTATGTATCTGCTGCTTTTTTAGCTGTAGACTTAGAGCCGAAAGTACTTACTGTACATTTACTGTAGAACCACAAATCCTCCACCAGTTAGCCTGTAATCATTAATGTGGTCACTGCATTAGGGTCATTCAGGTTTCTGCAGCATCTTATCCACCAAACCATCTGCACAAGTAATCAGTCCTCCCTGCTTCTCACATCCATTGATGCATTCCTCCGTTTTCACAAATGTTCCTTGCGAATAAGCCTCAGATTAATTTTGACAGCGACGTTATTTCTGTTTGCCTATTTAGCGATTGAAAATAACCATAATAACATGGCATCTTATCCCAGAGTGCACTTCAGCAGAATCATTTTTTCTAATTTTAATGGTAACATAATTGGATGAAATTGCATTTAGAAATTAGAGCCTGTACTTGCAAACCATTGCATCATTATAGCAGAGTTTGTGAGTGGAGAGAGCACAGAGCTGCAAAGTTGTTCTCTGTTGAGTTTTGTCTGGCAGGGAAGCAAAAGCAAAGTTCCTCAGTAGATCAACAACAACAACGTTTGGACCTGAAAACCTTTCCAGGCCTGAAACATTCATTCCAGACTGCTGCAGTAATGAGACCGGTGGCTTTTTTTCAGCTGTGTAGAGGAAAATATTACTCAGAAGAATTACATCACTGACATTACTGTGAACCACGACCACCATTAAAAGAATCCATTACTGGGCCATGTGATGGCACTTAGTTAAGTGGAGGTATTTAAGAGAACTGTGGCTAGACCATCTTGGCAAAAATAACTACCATATATTCCTTTTTATTCATATACTGGTCTGAAATCAAACAATAAAACCCATTTTTGTTAGTACTATAGTTTGCCTATTTCCAACAATAGCCATTTAATATATTTACAGTCTGATTAACTCACTAGTAGTTTTAATTGTCGGTCTTCCTTTTGTACACTGGATTTAAACTGCCTTTGCACGCATTGGGAATGCATGCAGTGGTAGCGATGCAGTATGTATTCCAGTGTTCCCATTTTTAATTTTATCTCATCAAAATGAGCCTGTTCACTCTCCCACAGCCATATCAGATTTGAATTAATTTACTTCTAATGAAAAGCAGACATTTCCTACAGCTGCTGCTTCACATTAAAAGCATTCATCTGGCAAAACACAGTGTTCCCTTTATTGTGAAGCAGTCACAGAAAATGCAGTGTATTTGTCACTGTGGTTAGCACTAAAGCTAATAACGCTAATAACTATTAAAACAATGTGTTTGTTTGGTTTCACCATCAACCGACACACCAGCTACTATTTAGTTGTATTTCTTACACAGCAGTTGCTCAGGGAGTGTTTGCTGTTAAACTGCACTTTTTGTCTCACTGCATTTTGTCTCACATGCTGTATTACAACTTTAAAGACAGACAGCAAACACAACCATCAGTGATTTTAGAGAACAACCTAGTAACCTAACTAGAATAAAATGGCGTCACTGTATGTTTCTGGCAATTATGGATACATTGAATCTCAAAGTTTCTGAAAGTTTCATCACATAACTTTCAAGCTTTGTCATAACCCCATGGTCACTTTACGGTACTCCACGGTCGCAACTTTAAATGCATGGTTAACACTGTGAATTTAAACAACAACAAAACAAATGACATGGTTTGGTTTAGGAAAAGTGGTTTGGGTTAAAATAAGTACGTCTGTAATGTAATTAAGTTTCACTTTCACACGGGATGGGACAAGAACTGTGGTCTTTGGGGTGAAACCCCAGTGTGTGTGTTCAGTCCTTCCACCCCGACATTCTCCGTAAGCAGAGTTTGGGGCTCGTTATATTATTGCACCTATATTCCAGAGCACTTGTGCGCAATGTTGATGTAAATGGTTTTACATTCAGTCAGTTGAAAGCCTGGTGCATCTCAAACAAATGCTAAAGAGTGCCAAATACGTTTCATATTAACATTTCTCTGGTTTGCAGAAATGCCAACTTTTTTTTCTGGTGACTGGGCTGAAGAGAAACATGCATTTAAAGTGTGCATTTCCTAAAAAAGGGCATCCATTTTTCATTTTAAGTTGGAGAACTTGCTATTTTTGCTTTTAAAAAGCCTTAAGGGCTCCAGCTCCAAAAACACAGCAGATCCTACATTTCCCATAATGCAACCCAATAGCATATTGTGTTAGACCCTCTGTGCCTGATGCCTTTGTCAGGGTTATTTTCTTAGAAGAAAGCTGCCTCCAGAGCCACATGAGACATTATACAACTGTTTTCACTGGCTGACTAGGACTCCCCATGAGGAGTAAACTGACTTTGATGTGTAAAATCTGTGCAGAGTCCTTTTCATTCCTAAAAGTCAGTAAGATTACTTTAGATTTTTCCTGGACAGATTTGACATTACACGTTAATAAGTGGAGGAGGTGCAGACTTGCATTAATTGTGCCATTAAACTAATGGCAGTGAAATCCCCGAAGGTGTGCTCTTCAAAGAGGGAAAGTGTTTCTAATGTCAGGGCATCTTTCAAGCCCTGTTATCAGTGGGCCACCTGTGTATTCTGGCTGCCTCGCCCTCCACCCCTACCTCCACATGCACACTTACACACACACACACACACACACACACACACACACACACACACACACATACACACACATCAAGGATAATGCCAGCCTTCACATCCAAGGCAGGGTAAATATTGGTTACCTTGCCAGCCAGCCCTGCCAAACCCATAATGAGAGTCTGCATCAGTGGACGCAGTCGCTCTCTGCAGCGATCCAGATGGGAGTTTACCATATACTGCTGTGTCATATTCTATTACCCAGTCATTATACACCAGCAAGCTATTTTCATGATTCTTGTTTTCACTGTGCACCTGTGAAAGTGCATCCCCCCTACAAACATACAGGCACGCTGCTGTTTTTAAGACGTGTAAATTCCAAAGTCAGCCCCAGAGCCAGATCTGATAAATGGTTTAATGCTGTTGTCAGCTTTGGTATAAGCATGGGTTTGCTGAATGGAAACATGTTATTGAGTGACGTATTACTGTGTGGAATGTAATAATTGACAGTCCTGAGCAGATAATGTCATGTAGATGTCAAAGTTATTTTTTCAGCTAGTTTACTTAAATCTAAAGTTTTTACATCCACAAATATTTTACTCATTTTATTCACATAAAAGATCTGACACAAACACATTTAAGTATTTCACTGGCTGGGCCCTGACTGGCTGATGATGTATCTTTTCTGTTACATAATAAAGGAAGCACTCTAAATGTATTTTTCCACTGGTGTTTGAAATCATTCAGCTCCTGTTGGCGCTCCACGCAGATCATTTCCTTTAGCACTTTTCTGAGAAACAATCCATAACGGAACTATAAAAATGATTTGCCAACGGGGCTTAGATTTATGGTCCATTTACTGTGTAACCATAGTTGTCCTAGAAGAATATATAAATCCTGTCATGGATGCACGATGTCTGTGTAGGAAAGCTCAACGTCGAGGTGAGACAAAACATACTGAAATGTAGACTGTGATTCCGGGCATACAGCTGGCAAGACTCAAAAGCCCTATATATGTGAAATAAATCACTTTTAGAGTTTGTAGGCATAACTTAACAGTTAAAGAACATTTTCTTGTTTCTTTTAAGTCAAGCTATGCATTTTTTGGAAAGAGGGAGCAACATACAGTAAATCTCATTTTATAAATGAAAAGATGAATAAATGCGCAATAAAACACACTACATTTTAATTCAACACTTCAGGGTTTTGCTCAAGGTGGAAAATTCCCTTCTTTTGTCCAAAATCTATTGGTTATGGTTAGGGTAGGGCAGGTCATGCCTTCCTAGGAAAAACATATCACAGGAAGTATCTCTTGTTGCAAAATCTACATAGAATAGCTTCAACTATTTGTCTTTTAGTTAAAGAGTAATAATAGTAATTAACAGTAATAAAAATGATGGACTAAAAAGTGAAAGCAATGCTCATAATGCGGCGTTAATGGTCAGAAATGAAGAAACAGCCATCAAGTTCAAGTAAGGAGTGTCCTTATGGAAATGCACTGATGTTATTCTCTGCATGACCTTTGACTCTCTCTGATGACGCCAACACTTTAGACTTCAGATGACCAACAGCTGGTAAGTTTGGTATTCCATTTATTCACCTAAACCCTGATCTGGATAGGTCCTACGATTGATTAAACAAATGATAATAACAAAATTGCATTTATGTACTCCTGCGAGAGAGCAAATGCTTCACAGTGTTCAATCCACTGATGTAATATGATTCCTGTCATTTCCCTCGTTCCTGACATTCCTGACTGATGTTTTAACTTTGGAATTCACCTTGTCATCTGTGTTCGAGGTATCAAGCCAGAACTGACCAGCGCTCACTCAACTTCCTTCATCACAGTCCAGGATAAGGTGACTTCCTAGCTATTGCGGCGGTTTTCAGAAAGTGGTTGTATTTTATTTGTTGTGATGTCCTTCAACGTTTCCCTCAAGAAGTTTCATCAACGAAAATTACCTATTTAGATTACCCCAAAAACTGCTTCCCCTCAAGTAGTTTAATCTCCAAGATGATGCTTTAAAAACTTAAATCTTGTTTGTTTTTTTATTAGGACAAACTGTGATGTGCCTATGACTGGAACAGCTTGTACTGATAAAACAGGAAACACTTGAGGCAATAATTCACCCGTCAGCAGCCACATGCCTTGAGGAGAATCTGATCCCAGTTCACAACAATATACTGACTTAGTGTCAGCTATTACATAGTTCATGGTCAAGTGCAGACGCGACTGAAGAGACTTCCATTGTGTGCAGGTTATTTTTCATCCCACTGGGTAATTGGCCCATTTTTGCACACATTACCAACTCCACACAGCAGAAAAGGTCAAAGGAAAATACAGGAGCTACCTGGAATGATTGCTGACAGATTTGCAATTTCTTGCTCTATGACGATAGAACAAGTCATAAAAGGAAGCCCTGTCACACATCTCAATTTTAACTGGTCCCTGCAGGTTTTAAATTGTGATTACGTAAACCAGACGTTTAAAGTGTGGTTTTTGATGTAACTGGATCTCCAGGGATGTGCTGTTCTAAATCACATTTACGGCTTCACTTCACTTAGTCAAAATGCGTTCAGGTGCAATGGCTCCAAGATGCCCTTTAACCAGTTGAATTTCTCAAAAGATGGAACGGATAAGGCGACCTGCACTCTCACACTGATTATAGTCTTTTTCTCCCCTCTTCTTCTTTTCCTTGAGCCAATGATGCATGTGGTTCTTCCAGCCTTTCAAAATTTGTCATTCACAAACCACCAACTTGATCTTGTCAGCATGTAGGTAAATACCTGCAAAGGAGCCCATTCTGAGGGTATTAGTTGCCAATGTAAGAGATTTGGCTAGTGAGGCCTGAGAATGCCTCACTAGCCCTGTCAGTCATTTGAATCAAATGGATTGTGATAAACAGCTTCTGAAAAGCCTCAGCAGAGACCTGATCGCTGCGCTGTGTAGCCATCTATATGTCAGATAGCACCTTTTCCTGATTCCTGGATACAAAATGGAAGCTTTTCAAAATCACACATCCTGAGGCTAAGACTTTAGAGGTAGCAGGTTACCCAGGGTAAACACTCTGAGACAAAGCATTCCTACAGTGGGCTGGGCTCTTACAATCAAGAAATGCCAGCCATTTATAACCTAGAGATACTCAAAAAACAGTCACATCTTTGTGTTTTTGAAAAAGTTATTGTCTACACGAAGTCAAAAGTAACTTGAGCCGGTGTGTGGTTTGAATTACAGCCAAAGCCACGCTGAGCTGGAACATATACGCCTCGCCGGGCGGCTTATTGTTGACCCATACACAGATGCTGGAAAAGATGGCTTTTGTTAAATGTCATGATCATGGGAGTAGTTGGGATCTCACAACATCCTTAGTTCCCCAACTTTGTCTGCATGTCACCTCTCACCTGCCAAAAAGCTAAACAAATGAACAAAGCAAGCTCGATGTAGGCACAGTGTGTCGGTGTCTGCAAGATGCTTTGTAGGCTGTCAAAGTACCAGCATGTGCAATGCATTCACATGAGGCATGTCTGAGCCTGGATTTACATCACAGAACAAGGCTGATGTAAGGTGAGGAATTTCAGGTCAGGTTACCAAGGCACCTCACATGTTGAATTTTTGATAACATAAAAAAGAAAGGGGGGGCTGCACGGTGGTGTAGTGGTTAGCACTGACGCCTCACAGCAAGAAGGTTCCAGGTTCGCATCCCGGTCTGGGCCTTTCTGTGTGGAGTTTGCATGTTCTCCCCGTGTGTGCGTGGGTTTTCTCCGGGTACTCCGGTTTCCTCCCACAATCCAAAGACATGCATGTGTTAGCTTGATTGAAGACTCTAAATTGCCCGTAGGTGTGAATGGTTGTGTGTCTATGTTCGTCTCTATGTGCCCTGCGATAGACTGGCGTCCTGTCCAGGGTGTACCCCGCCTCACGCCCGATGTCAGCTGGGATCGGCTCCAGCATCCCCCGCGACCCCGACCCCGGGATAAGCGGTTGAAGATGAATGGAATGAATGAAAAAAAAGAAAGGAATATTTCTTGACACTCCGTCCTTAGTCACTTGGTGCTAGTGCCTAAATTATTTACTCTCTTTCTTTGGTTTTACCAGATCATCAAGTGAAATGGACCAAATGTTTAAAATAAAGGTCAGAACTTATAATGTCATACTAACTTCTACTGTCGTGATAATGCATGGACAAATGTGCACAAGTGTGATACAAGCAGCTTTTGCAGACCACAAGATGACACAAAACAAAGAAAAACTACAACAAAACAAGTTTTTCAAATATGGCTTGGTCTAAAGATTGTATCCTTCAACTAATTATTTCCATCAGACTAGTACTATGCTGATTGATCTGTTATTGTCTAGGTGTGTAGCTCTAGACAGTTAAAGAGGAGATAGTAAAGCAGGTCTTTTAAAAGGAAAAGGAAATGTCAGACAAAAATGTTTCGCCAAAGCTATAAATCTAGCCTCGTTGGGTCAGCCAGTGGAAATCAGCTGCAAGGAGAGAATAATGATAGACATTAAAGGTCTTTGGAATAAATCATTTTAATCATAAGCAAATTATTGTTCAGCTTTTAGCCCCTGGTGTGTGGCAATGTCTGCAAGCATTTGCATAACACACCGCTTTTCAGACAAAGCTTATTATACAGAGCCGACAGCATTGGACCAAAAAACTAAAATAAAAGTTGTTCTTGGCACAGTTGTGACATACTAAATGTTTGCAGGATTTTCCACTTAACAACAAACACAGCCATGAATGGAAACTTTTTTTAAAATACAAACATCTCTCCTGAAGAATTGTACAATGCCAAAGGTGGAGAATCATTAACAAATGTGTGCAATCTATCAAAGGAATAATACATCAATTGTTAATATATTTTCACCCAACTCTACTCATAATAAATGCTGAGAGCATTTCATGTAATGAATCAGATGTTTAAATAGCTGACTGAGTGGCATTATTTTGAGATAAGCTTTGTTTGAACTGTACCTGTTGGCTTTACCTGGCCAACAATGGTAATAATATATATCTATCAATACCACAGCAGTACTTGGTAAACAGCTTTAACAAATATCTACAACACATCAAGCGGCGTGAAGAATCGCTCGCTATTAAACCGCTTCAAGTTCATGTAGGATTCTCAGGTCTGCTGAGCCCAGCAGATGTTTTCCTCAGTCCATGAGTCTCAGACCACAGCTATATAAAGGCAGTATAATTACTGGACTGGTCTGAGAACAGCTTGCCATGCCCTTTCTCTGTCACACACATATGCACACAAACAAACAAGCCACTCATATAGTTATAGCACGAAGACCTACATATGGCTCACCAAGTTCAATTAAGTTCAAAAGTATAATTGGAGATTTTTGGAAACACGCAAATATGTTTTTTTCTTTGCTGATAGTTAGATGAGAAGATTGCAATGCTCGTGTCTGTACGGTAAATATAGCTAAATATGCAGACTGGACACAGGGGGAAACAGCTAGTTTGGCTCTGTTGGAGGTAACAGATGACTCAGTTTGCCAACCAACAAGTGCTTAAATTTAAAGACTGCTATGCTAGCAGTTTCCCCATTCCCAGTTTATGCTAAGCTTAGCTAACAATCTGCTGACAGGAGCTTTAAACTTACTGTACAGATCAGATTATCAAGAAAACAAATATGCGTACTACCCAAAATGAACAAACAAGTCCTTCAAAATGTCCTCATCACAGTTATTAGCTATTGTACTGTTGCTTTTGTTTGAATTATTCTTGCTTAATTAGGAAATATAATAATTTCTGGGCATTGTAATTAAATTCACTTTCAGATGTCCCTTTAACTGTAAATACAGTCAGAGTGTTTTTGCAGCAAGATTGATTGTTCTGTTGCAGAGAAAACACGCTTTAAAAAGTTAAGTTTCTTATGAGGCCACTATGGCTGCAGAGGAAAACAGAAAATCTTCTTTCCCACACTAGTTGAGTGATGTGAAGGAACTTTTTTATGTATCACCTTAGCAGTTTTGGTCGCCTCAAGGTGTTGTAAATTTGTTCTCCCATTCTAAGGAGGATTATCGACTGCACGTGACTTTGAAGCTCCTGGATTTCCAAAACACCGTTCAGACTTCTCTGTGAGTTGAGGGGATTTTAATGAGGGGATTTTGACTCAAGTCATAGATGGCCGGCTCCCATAATCAGGCCATCTATCTCACTTTTATACCTGGAGTGCCTTACTGGCTCCTTCACTCTGACGGGACAGATACTGCACTAAGACTAAGGGCTAAGGTGGGTGCTGTGTTTTACTCTGCCTTAGAGGTGCACATGCTAATAGTGGGTGACAGTGGGTCAATGATTAGTGCTGTTGGACTCTGTTTTGAGGCTGTTTGTGTGTGCATAATTCCATTTAAGCACATTAAATGGAGATTTTTAGCTTACCATTGATATGAATGAATGAGTGCCAGACACATTGTTTCCACTGTTACACTGCAGCCGTGTGTCGTCTAGCTCAGTCAAGGATGGAGTTGTAATGTTTGGCTGAGTCGCGCTCGTAGTTTGATGTGTCTGTATGGTTATACCGTTGCAGCCTGGCGTCGTTTTCAGGCACCCCTTAGCTTAGCATAAAAACTGAAAACCAAGAGAAACAGCTAGCTCTGATTGACGCAAACAAAAATCTTAAAATAATCTGCCTACCTGGTCCTCTAAATTTGTACAAATTAACCTATTAACCAAAATGTCTCGGAACTCTTCCTGAGCTGGGAGCAGTGTCTACCTTGAAGCTCCACTGCTTGGTAACCTCACAGTGATGACAAGACTACAGGAAATAGTTTGTGTAGTCTACGGATTAAACAAACAAAATACTGTGTTAATGACAGAAGTTAGCTTTAGAAGTGCTGGTAGGTGGATTTTGTTAGCATCCAACAGAGCCAGGCTAGTTGTTTCCCTAGTTCCCAGTCTTTATGCTAAGCTAAACTAAGCGCCTGCTAGCTTACGCTTCCTATTTTGTGGACAGGGAACTCATTGTAACTGCTCCCTGTCAAGCCTTTCCCTTAAACAACCTTAACTTTTAAACGTCGACTGAATCATTAAACATTCTGAATTCAAGTCAGCTGACAAACTGAGCCCTCCTATTTCATGTGAGAACAAAGCAGAAGTTGCCTCAGACCTGGCTTTCATTATGACGTATTTTTGCCAAATGTACCACAAAAGACACATGTACAGCACAGAAGAGTTGGCACGCAGCGGCACTTTGATTGACGTCAACTAATGATGCATACTGTAGGTCCATGTGATGCAACGCCGTCGTTAACACTAACTACCGCTATCGTATCAGACCAGAAAATGGAGCACAGATGCTGACATGAGCGTGAATGATACCACCTGTGGTTTGAACCCATTCTTTCCTGTCTCTGTATTGTTTCAGCAGACGATGGCAAGGCCTGTGGTGTGCGAGTGAGCCTGTTTGTGAGAGGTTGTACAGACTGAGAAAGTGAGTAGGCCTAATGCACACAACATATTTCAACTTTGAATGAAAATATCTCCATGGATGAATGGTAGAACTGCTCCTTTCAAGGGTTGTTCTTTTTTTTATTTCTGGACTGGACCCTTAATGTGATTTGTCACAGATCATCTGATAGTTATGCATCTGTCTTTAATTGTTTGTTTTTTATTTTAGCAATTCATAAATCACTTTTTAGACCAATCTTAGCTGCTGTTTTTCTTCAAAAGCAAAAAGGGAATCAAATAGCAATTTTGACTAAGTAGACAGCACATACTTTAATAAAATTTGAAAAGTGATACTTTGCATTATAATGACAACACTTACTTAAAGATTTCAAGATCAATCTAAAAAAAACACTATCACTAAGGAAACAAAATAATCAAACATAGAGAAGTGATAGGCTACTAATTCTTAGACATCACAGACTGGGTTAAATGGATAAAATGTAATGAACTAAACTGAACTGAGGTGGATGGAAATGGGAAAAAGAAAGAGAGCAATAGAAAGTTACAGAGATGGAAAAGTAAAGGAGAAAGAGAGAAGTAGAGCACCAGAGAGAGTGGGTACATTGTCCAATCGGGTCGTCCCAGTCAGAGCAGAGAGAGGAGCGGCGCTCAGATCAGCCCAGAGGCTGACAGCTCTCTGACAGGGATTAGAGGACTGCCTGTAAATAATAGGGGTTCAGAACTGGGGCACCTTGCTTCTTCACAAAGTGCTCATTTCTCATCTATCACTCTTTCCCTCTCTCTTTTTTTTCCTCTGTTGTTTAAAGGTTTAAGTCAAGGATATTTCCATCAGCAGAATAGTGACATGAGAGGTGGAGCATAACTGAATTAAATACCATATGGTGTAAAGTGGAATCATTTTGGCAACCATCTGTGTCATTTCAAAGAAAAACATTCAAATTTCCAGGAAAATGAAGGGAACGCAAAGTAGCAGACTTTGACATAGCTGACATCATTGATGCAAACTGAACATCTGTGGGCCAGACACAGACCCAGCCTTAAAATAGGTACAGTAGGTAGGAGGTAGGCAACCTGCAGAGTATATTCATTCGCTCCTTTTAAAAGCAAACTTAGGGGAAAAAAGACAGTTTTCAAGTGGTCTGAGGAAGAGGAGGTGTAACCTTCAAGTGTGGCATGTATAGATAAGCTTGATGGGATAAGATTAGATGCTGTTGCAAGAAATGTCAGTGACACCTTGGGGCTTGAAGAGTAATCAACACGGATTATGAGACAATTGTCCCCTGGGCACAGTCCTGTAAGAGCCCCCCCGAGCCCTGTCTACATGTAACAACACATCTTTAACTCACACAACATTTTTCATACATTTTAGTTTCTCTGTAGTTGTTTGATGTCTATTTTAGTGGGTTTACTTTTTCCATGAGGTCGTTTTGTCTCTCTGTGCTTTTCAACGTCTTGTTTTAGTTGTTTTGCATCACTTGACGTAGTCATTTTGGGTCATTTGTAGTTGATATGTTGGTTTATGTATATGTTTTTGCATCTACTTTCAGTCATTGAGAGTATCTTTTTTGTTGTTTTATCTTGACAACATTGTATGAGTCTAGGCCCCTGACCCTTTGGGCCCCTGGGCCTGTGCCCTGTAGGCCCATTCAGTAATCCGTCCAAGCACGGGGGCATTTGTATCCATCATGCTTAAGACCCAGTTTAAAATCGAGCCCATTGTGACCACGTGAGCTGCATGATGATGTATAGGATGTGCAGATGTGTGTCCGGTATACACATTGAACTTATTCAAGTCTGTTTTAAAACAATACACATACAAAATACTGCACAAAAGATTAAAGATTATACAGATTGATTTTGAAGCATAACTGTGGATTTTGCCCCCCATCACCGGCATTGAAATTCAGTGAGGAAAGGATGTCTCAAAGCCATATGGAGAGGAAAGATCATTATATTAAAGCAACCAATAACTCTTTTAACTCCATGTGAGTAAAGATAGTCTCGAACTAATCTGGATCTGTCCTTTAATTTGAAATGAAGCAACAGTAACACATGTGTCAAAGGGTCCTCGGCTTGGCCATGAGAGTCTTAGGGTTTCCAGATACGCCCTATAACCACCGCGCTGAGGAGGAGGAGGAGGAGGAGGGGGAGGAGGATCGGGTGAAAGTGGAGCGGAGGGAAAGGGAAGAAAAAGAAACCGTCCCCTGTCAGAAGTATGCGTGGCTCGTCCTCTCAGACCTTACGTCAGCCCGGACTGTTTAACAGACTTGTCAGCCCCGTTCCGGACGCACACAGAGGCGCACGGAGATGACAGCGACGGGACGACGAGGATGTAGCACACCTGCGGGGAGCGGCATGTCGTGCCTTTAAAGCGGGACTAATTCTGGATTCAATGCATTTGCAGTTCCACACCAGTGATGAGTTGGCTCCTGTTGTGGATTCTAACTGCAGCCGGGATTCAACAGGTGGGATGGAGGATATATTTTAAGACTTTTAAACGTTTTTAATGGTCATGAATAACTTTTAGGCTGCAGGGGAGTTGTGAGGATAACATTATTCTGAAAATATGCTTCTCTATTTCCCATTTAGTGTCTAGATTATTTACACCATGAAAAGCCACTATAAACATATGGAGACTTGTAGTGTGTTTCTAGTACTTCATAGAAAGTTGCTTTCTTTCTCTTCTTGCTAGAAGAACTACAGAAACCCTACTATAGAAGGTTACTCCACTTCTTTCTTCATGGTAGCCTAACATAAATCAATGTAGCCTAATAACAAAAACAAAACAAAAATTGTAGATCTGTAGATGTGGCCCCAAAAGTTAATTCAGTGCTGCCTTGCAAGTTTTGACAGGGTGAGCTTGATTGGATGGGCTGACTAACCTGGCCCCATTTTTCCCCTCTAAATGTCCCTGAAGAGAAGTCGTTTTGTCATCAATCATTCTGGAGTCAAACCTGCAGCCCGTGAGATGCTGGCAGTTGCCACACTGCAGATTCACATCGTTTATTATATTTTACTGCCACCTCGTGGTTTTATAGGAAAGAGCTTTTTTAAAATGGCTTCATCAATGTTTTCCTGTAAATTCCCCTCATTATCTATCTATCAGTCTGTGGACCAGCTTTTGGAAATTGGGTGCGTGGGTAAAAGAAGAAGAAACAAACAAACAGACAAATAAAAACAAAAAGTAATGACTGTAATCAAAATATGCTCAGAATATCCGCCCAAATGTTGATATTGTGCTTAAAAAGGTCATAATATGTAATTTCATATTTAATGCTATTATCATTTTAGTCAATAATATAATGTTATGTTGTGATTTTCATCATTCTTCTTTTCATAGCATCTTTAAAAGTATGATCATGTCTGAAACTGTTCAAAGCCATGTTTCCAATTTAAGTACCACAAACTTTTGCAGGGAGATTTAAGAAAACATTACACCAGCATCAGTGTTTTGTCTATTCCCCCCTGGACGTTTAGGAAAAAGTGTGTGGTTCTGGCGTGTGACGCACCAAACGTCACCAAACTTTTCCCCTAGCATTTCATTCATTCTTTCAATGATTCAATCGTGATCAAATTCTGTTTTGTTGCAGTCAAACATTTAATAGATGGTTGCTGTACGGCGTTTCCTTACGCGCAGTTTTAAAAGTACAACTCCTGACCCCAGTATGAGCTGCTCTCTTCTATGGCGGAAGCGCGCTCCCGTCCTGTGACAGCTATATGGTTTGGGCGCGTTCACGGAAGACGCAGGGGCGTCTTCGCTAAATCAATTATCTGTATTTAAACATGTACTGTGAATGCAGTGGTATGTGTCCATTCATGTATGTTAACTGTAAGGCCTGATGTATTGATATTCGTTTTAGGGACCTTTTTTTTTTTTTTTTAACTCTGTTTGATGCACATTTGTTTAATAATATAAACACCCCTGTCTTTGAGTATAATGGTATCAATTTGGGGTTGTTTGGTCTACCGGAAAAAAGGGAAGTGTTTTAGTTGCATGGCAGAATCTCTTTAGGGAAGAAGCAATATTACGCGGTCCTGTACCCTCATCCATGTGAGTTATTTTGCAAACTTTTGTTAGCTGAAGCCTTGGTAGCAGAAGTGCTTTTGTTCAGTCTTTGTATAAATAGTATTTTTTTTCTTTTCTTTCTTTTTTATCATCATTTCTGCACCAGATGCACAAATACGCCTGGTGGTGGAAAAACAATTACACCATATAATATCATTTTTGCCTCACTGCTGCCTTTTGTGCCAATCTTTAAGACCCTCGACACTCTACCCTTGAACTTTGCGGAAGTGTTTGTCCATGCCTGTGCACGGATCAGAGGTCATTTGATCTGACAGGAGGGGAAAGACCGTCAAACCTGCAGCGGAAGAGGGGTCATCAGTCATTGTCACACAACAGAGAAAAGAAAACACTATTATGATTAACTGGCCATCACAAAAACATGACAGCAAAACATTCAGAGATGATGAGAGCGGGGAGTTGTGTCATGAGTATCTAAATGTGCAAAATCTAAATATTTTGAGGATCTTTCTCCTGCTCAAGTTTTCTTCTGTTTCTCTAATTGATTTAGTTACTCCGCCCTTTCCAGACAGCGATTCAATTATTAAAAAAACAAAATCATGATGAATTTAGTCAGAAAATATGAACCATGTCAGTCTGATGATTGCATTAGGCTAACCCTTTGTTTTCATAATTTACTTATTAAACGCCCACCTCTCTCTGCTCTCCTGTCTTTGTCAGAGTGATGGACAGCTTTTGAGCTTTTTTTTATTCCTTCTGAGCCTGAGGACTAAACAAACTCATGTGAGGAATGTCTTAGTGGCTCAGCCGTGACTAAAACTCATTTATCTGCATTAGTTTTCAACAGGGTGCACAGCAGTTATTAATATGACCATGTTTCTACAGAAGTGCAGAGAACAAGCTCAGGGGTATGACATAGGGTACAGCTTGCATGAGATGATTAAGCATGTTTGCAGATTAAGTGTGAATCCACGTATGTGTGTGTGTGTGTGTGTGCGTGTGTGTGTGCGTGTGTGTGTGCGTGTGTGTGTGTGTGTGTGTGTGTGTGTGTGTGTGTGTGTGTGTGTGTGTGTGTGTGTGTGTGTGTGTGTGTGTGTGTGTGTGTGTGTGTGTGTGTGTGTGTGTGTGTGAGCGTGTGTGCGTGTGTGTGTGTCTTTTATGGGTCAGAAGCTCCTTACTAGTCCAGTGTGGGTGAAATTATGATTTATGAGTATAAAGACAATATTAGTACTGTTTGCCTCACTGTCGAGTTGAGTCAACAGTGTGATGGCTCTGTCTGCTACAGCTTTAGTGTGTATTAATCATTAACACTGTGTATTTATTATTTCTTCATGTGAGTTGAATTAAAATTGACATACGACATATACATGTGCAAAGGTTCCATATTAGTTTAAAGGTCCATTATTGTGCTCATTTTCAGGTTCATACTTGTATTTCCATGTGAATATGTTTACATGCTTTAATGTTAAAAAAACAAAACTTTATGTCTCTCATGCCATCCACATATACCTGTATTCACCTCTCAAGGAAAAGTGCAGCCTGCTCTGATTGATTAGTGTTCCTGGTTCTTATACATCTGCGCTCTCAGAGTCTCTACACCAGGGGTCAGAAACCTTAGGCGTGGGTGCCTACATTGGCATGCGGTAGCTTAATCAATGTCACACTAGCAATGAGTGTGCATGTTTTTTAGAAATGATGAATTGCCCTCTCCTCCACATGCCAAATGACATTTTTCACAGTCATTGGAAGGTGTGCAGCCTGTTATTTATGTTAGTTTTATTGACTTTTTTCCCATCTGCATTTCTTGAAGACCCGCCCTACTGAGCCTCTGATTGGTTAGGGTTAGGGTTCGGTAGATGGTGGCACACCAATTAACAAGAAAACTTTGAAAAGGCACTTTATATCAAAAAGGTTGCCGACCCCTGCTCTACACTATCATTGCAGCTGGAAATGACTGTAATGACACAGCAGCAGCACTTTCTACCAATATATAGTATAGTTCATACAGTTGTGACATCACAACTGTATGAAGTCTTGAGGGCACATTTAAAGGCATACTTACTGAATACCAGCTGTGTGCATTTCACTGTGAATTTAGCATTTAGATACTTTGATACTCGCAGTATTCATAAAGCTCCTTGACATGCTTTATAATCCAAAAAGACATTCACTTTTTTTAATTTTTAAGGATGTATAGTTAGTTTTAACGTTAACTAGTACTTTTCTTTTCCTAATGCAACCCTGTGTCTTACTCACTACATGATGACCCAGAGACCATCTTCCGGCATTTTTTCTCAAGCACACTGTGTTCTCAAAACAATCAGAATAGAATTTGGCTTCTAAAAAGAGATATCTTCTGTCAGAAAAACATATTCTAAAAGACAAGTTTCCTCTGCTGAGACTCGTGTATCCATTGGCCAAAACTAACCTCCCAAGTGTTAGGCCGTTAAGGTGGCTCATGTGGCCTGTTTCTGTGAGAACATCTGCTTTTAAGAACTGTTAACTGTGTGATCTTGGCTTCAGTTTGTGAGAGTCAAAACACACTGGGGTGGGGGTTCATTGGCAGGATTTTTAACTGTTGCCGATTTTAAATATATATGATGATGTAAGACTTACAGAGTGTTACACATAGAAGACAAGACTGTCATTGCTTTAATAAGAGTATCTCCAATGGGTGTTTAATTCATTTTTATAGGCTTAATTGATTTATTGCACAGCATGAGCAGACCGTGTGTTTCACCCGTGTGGGCAGTGAAAGAGAGCTTCGACACCATTAGGATCAGCAAGTTACTGAGACAGGGTTACCAAAGAGGGCAGGATATGAAAGAAAGGATTAAAGACATTAAGAGTATTAATGTTAATGAGGGTACAGAGATTCATTAATTGCATAATGAAAAAGCAATTTGTCATACTGTGAACAAATACATATTTTTAGCTAAATGGCTGCTGCACATCATGGTTAAACTGAATTATTTTTTGAAAAAAGTTGTTCGTGATCATATCTTTAGGCCCTGAATTGTCCACTTTCTGCTCTCTAGGCCCACTCCCAGAATTCCACTGCCATGCCGCCTGCCACAGCTGTCACATCCCCAGCTGCGGACTACTTCAACCGCACGCAGTACTGCAAGTGGCCCTGCGAGTGCCCCAAGATCACCCCTAGGTGTCCGCCAGGCGTTAGCCTCCTCATGGACGGCTGTGACTGCTGCAAGGCGTGTGCCCGGCAGGTGGGCGAGGTGTGCAACGAGGCGGACACATGTGACTACCACAAGGGACTGTACTGTGACTACAGCTCGGACAAGCCTAGGTACGAAAAAGGAGTGTGTGCATGTAAGTGTCACTCATCAAAATCGACAAAACAACAGATTTTATACAGCAGGTTTCAGTTGATTTTCTGATGTATTTTGGGTTCACTATACACACTGCAGCACAGTGACCAGATTGTATTTGAATGTGTTTGCTGCCATATCAACACTGTTTGGCCTAGCAACAACATCAATACTGATGCATTTTAATGTTGTCTGTTTGGTACCACAGGCAGCTGCATGCAAGCCATTCTTTCAGCTTGCAATGGGCCGAGCTCTTTTTGCTGCTATCAGTGTGATATGCTGCTCAGTTAAATCACTACAAACACAATGACAGGAGGAGATAAGATAAAACTTTATTGTCTGTTCAAACAGGAATTTGTCTTGCATCAGCAGTTGCATGTCCACAAATGTGATGTGGCTCATATAACAAACATGGAAGTAACTTGCTTACATCAAAAGCCTGACTTCCATGTGTTTTGGTGGTGTTTACACATAGGAAATAATATCCAACTCCTGGACATGCAAAAAAACGTTCAGTATTAAAGGTATAATATGTAGTATAATCCTAAAAAGCTATGTATAAACTGATAAAAAAAAAAAAAAGAGTATTCTGTGTGTGGTGGTGTCTGTATCGGCAGAGATTTTGCCCTCTGCCTGGATTTTCTGATAACTTGGTATTTCGAGAGGGACAGGGACTTATCTGGGTGTTGCTTGGCCCACGTAAAGGTTTAGCCCCTAGCCAGTAACAACGTGCAGGCTGAGCAGCCCTCTGATTCCCAACTGACACTTTTTGGTGCTCCTCCCCCTCAGCGTCAGATACTGAGTCACAGAGCACAAGGTAGACACAAAGAGCGACATTGAATCTCTGCATTCACTCATAATCCAACAGTGCAACACACTCTAGCAGAAATCTTTGGAGGTCTACGGGTGTTCATTTGCGCTTTAAACGTAACCGCTGTGAAACAATCAGAAAATACTGTTTTATTGAACTGACTAACTGAACGGAGCTCGCTCTCTCCACTCAGTCTGTGATTCCCACTGTCTCACTCTGTCTGGCCATTGAGTACAAGCCGGGAAAGAGAGGAGGGGCCGACTCTAAATGTTGTGTTTTTACTCACAGTAAGAGATACTAGCCCTGAATTTATGTCTAAATCTAATTAATGCATTCCATATCCACCAAAATACAGAATTTTGGGTTGTACGTTACAATATAATAACTTTCAAAATATGTTTTATGCATTTTATCATTTACAGCATTGCATTGTGTGATATCAGCCTGCAACAGAAAGTGTCAAACCAGGATTCATCATATATATCACAGATTTTAACCATTAAGATTGTTTTTATTCATAACTATGTGGATCATCAATGCATTGACATCAATATAGCTTCCTGGTGTTTGCAGATTGCCTTGCATGTCTCTATAATATGTGACTGTTTGTTCCTCCTCTCTCCCAGATATGGTGGGAACAGGCTGTGAGCATGATGGCGTGATTTACCGTAATGGGCAGAGCTTCAAGCCCAGCTGTAAATACCAGTGTGTCTGTGTGAACGGTGCCATCGGCTGTGTGGCACAGTGCACAGAGTCCCAGCCTCCGCGGGTATGGTGCCAAACTCCACGCCGTGTCAAAGTCCGGGGACAATGCTGTGAGCAATGGATCTGTGATGAACCCAAAAGAGGGCGCAAGACGGCACCGCGGCACGCAGTAGAGGGTAGGATGCCTTGGATACAGTAGGCTATGTACACTAAGGGGTAGGGTGAGGAGGGGTGGGGGTGTGTTGTGTAATCTGTTGGTGAAGTTGTTATTTATCTTGCAAACTCTCTTTGATTTTCTCTTTTTACGATTTCCAAAAGCACTGCTGAATCTCCTAAATTCCTTGCAACCCACTGAAAGAGACTGCATCACGGTTCACAGGGTAGCCGTTGAGTTGTTGTGAACATCGTTGCGAGCTAAATCAAAGGGAATGCTTCAAATATTGTACAAGAACACAAAAAGGAATTACTGCTAGGGGATGGGGAAATCATCTTATGTCAGCAAAGTATAGGTTCAGGAGGGTTTTTTTGCTCATGAGTAGATGCAGTTCTCTGAATAACTTCATGCGCACAGTTAAATGTATTGTACCTATATAAAAAAGTTTTTCAATAGCATATGGATACCATTGGGTTTGATAAGTAGCAGCAGCTGTGTTTGAAATTAGAAGTACAAACATCTGTAGTTATGTGAGTCCAGAAGGACCATTAGGTTTGGGTGTGTGCGTGTGTGTGCAGGGACAGACCAATCCTTTACAGTGGAAGCCCTCACACAGTTTTGGGATCACGGCCAGTCATTTATTGCAGCAGTGCTGTAGGGGGATCAGTAAGAAGGAAGATCTCTTTGTGTTGCATAAGGATACAAATCATGTCCAGTTCACACAACAAACACAGTTTAATGATTTAGATTAACAGAGACAGAAGAAGGGGATGCAGTGTGCTTTTATTTCAGGGCTTTTGACTTCTCTGTTGTCAGTTTAAATCATTGTGTTGACATATTTATAATTGAACATGATCTTTCATTATTCATTTTGGTTAAATTTCCTTAAACTGGCATGACGCAAAGTTTGGAATTGAGCCAAGATGTATCACTTTGTATCACAAATGAATGATTTTTTCTAGCTGTTTGTTGATCATCTATTTACCTCACTTCTCTATGCTGATCCAGCTGCCCCAGCTGAGACCAGGAGCTGGCACAACAACTGCATTACCCAGACTACCTCATGGAGCCCCTGCTCAAAGAGCTGTGGCCGTGGCCTGTCCCTGAGGATATCTAACGCCAACGAACAGTGTGAGCTGGTCAAAGAGTCTCGCCTTTGCAACCTGCGGCCCTGTGAGGTCGACATCACTAAACACATCAAGGTAGTGATTTTCTTTAAAGATCCCATATTGCAGGCGATAAAGGAGTGTTTCAGAGGGTGAATACAGGTATATTCAGACAGACAGTGTGTTGGTCTGCCGGCCCAGATCTTCACTTCAACGGTTAAGCTGTGTTCACTTGCAATCAGAAAATCGACAACTTCAAATTTCTGAGTCAGTCTTGTAGTAAGGGCAGAAGTGTAATAGGAACATGTGTGTGTGTATGGATTTAAGAGGTTAACATATAGGGGGCAGACTGGAAGTAGAGAGGTAAATGTGTTTTAATAAAGTTTACAAAAGAGCAAAAAAATAACTAAAATAAACATAGTGACCATGAACGTGGCAAGATGGAGGGCTACAGGCGTACCTGCAGTTACATCTTACCGCCAAAGAGGCCGCTAGAAACAAGGTATCTCAATTCTTATGGAGTACAACTTTTAAGAAGGCGAACATGTTCTAGTAGAAACCCAAAATACAAGAATTAATCTGAAAAATGTGTATAATATGGGACCTTTTATATTTTCAAAAGATAATTTTCATGATAAAAACTGGACGCCAAAAAAGTTCCCAGACTTTACATCTTCCTACTCCCTTTCTCCATCAGCCAGGAAAGAAATGTCTGAACATATACAGGGAAGACCTGCCCTCAAACCTCACCATCTCTGGCTGCACCAGCAGGAGGCAGTACAGGCCCAAATACTGTGGCGTCTGCACAGATGAGCGCTGCTGCATCCCCTACAAGTCCAAAACCATCGACGTAGAGTTCGATTGTCCTAACGGGAAGGGATTCACCTGGAAGATGCTGTGGGTCCAGGCCTGCTTCTGCAACCTCAGCTGCAGAAATCCCAACGACATCTTTGCCGAGCTGGAGAGTTACTATGGTAACTCAGAAATCATGAACTAACATGTGGCAAATCATGCTCTCTCCTGACTTTCTTCTTGCTTCTTTTTCTTATGCAATGTTCTGTATTTGTTTTGCGTACGATTATGTTCAAGGTATTTTCTAATGGTCTTTTTTTCCTTTTGGAAGAATCTGTAAATATGAAATATATATATATGTGTGTCTCCAGATTGGATTCATAAAGCATGATGTGCTTTTGAAGAATATTTGAAGAACTGCTTTGCAAATGAAAAAATGTTCAGCCAGTGAGTGTGTGAAATATTGAAGGCTTTATTTATTTATGTAGCTTTTTGCATATGTAATAACATATGTGATGTTCTTAAGGTGCTTTAAAGAGCCGAAAACATTGTCTGTCTTTAAACTCACAAGTACACGTAGATAATACGGCTTTACTGTAGGCATTGTTCTTTATATTTCATGAAATTGACTTTATAATTCATGTTAAAGGGCAGAAACAGACTGAGATGCCAAAGACAAAGCCTTATTTTAGAACCACATATCCAAATATGCAATAATGACAGGATCAGTGAAGATCAGTTACAAGTTTTTTAATGTAATTTTTTTAATAAATACAAACTGTTATGTCATTTTAATGCTTTTCTACAGCATTAGACGGTTGTGCATTGCATCTTTACAAAGCTGTATATGTGTTCTACAAAGCAAAATGTTGCTGTAGTGCAAGTAAAATACGGGAGTAGAAGGTAAGTTATATAGCTATCCTCATGTTAACATGTGGAACTATCACTTCACTCACCCAAAAACCACAACCACAAAGGAGCATCACGTCTAAAAAAAACAAAAAAACAAGAACAATTCCATGGCACATCTTTGTTCCATTGTGCTTGATTGCATAGAAATCATTGTAAAAAAGGGAAGAAATATTTTGTCTGAAGCCATGAACCATTAATAAAGCATACAATGTAAAAAGCTTTTGAATTTCCTGTTTCAGAGTTTGTTTGGATTAATGACAAAAGCATACAGCCTCATTGGAATGTACTTAAAATGATCGTTTGATTCCTGAACAGGTTTAAGTTCACCAGTGAACAGATGTGTAATTGTTAAAATGAAAAACTGCCATTTTTATTCATTTTATCCAAGTGTCTCCCCATTCTCTTTCTCCACATCTATGAATCTGCTCCTACGTACAAACGACAACACTTCAGACATGGAACATAAAGAATAAATGATCAAACAATTATGAGAACAGAAAAAAACAGTCATTTACAGTCATGTATATTTGAGAAAGCTGTGTCAATATGGTAAAAATGGATAAAAACGGGAAGCGGGAATGCAGAAATGGAAATTAAAACTTTTTCTTTATACGTATGAGAGATTATGAGAGATACATGTACAAGCTGGTGTACTCGTAGCCACAGCTTTCGCTGACATTCTCTGCTTCAGTGTGACCAAATGCTGCGTTGCCCCTAACTACACACTCTCCTGGCCAAAGACATCCAGTTAAAAGACATCATATTTTCAAATTGGGGCATCTCAGCTGCATTGAATAGTCTGCAGGTGAGTGTCCATTGTGCATTTTCACAATTCCAGGTATGCTATCTTTGTCCCTCTCTACATCGCTGGATGTGCGTCGGGTTTGTGTGTGTCTGTGTGTCAGTTAGAGGCAGCGCAGCACAAACCGAAGGGACCTTGAGAGGTTCGGGTGCCCGGAGAGTGAAGGTTCACTCAGCAGGACACTTCGGAGGACTTGGGCACAGCTTGGTCCACCTTGCTGTTGGCCGTGCCGTCCATGTTGTCTGTGTGAGAGCGACCGCGCGGGTTCTCGGACGTGTGGCTGCGACTACGGGTGCCCTCGTTGGTGTGCGAGCGGGAGCGGTTTCCCTCGCTGGTGTGGGAGCGGGAGCGGTTGCCCTCGAAGGAGGTGACGCTGGTACCGGAGGCGGTGCGGGAGCGGACCAGGCGGGTCATGCTGGCAGCAGGCACTGAGAGTAGAGGAGCAGGATTTAGTAAATGCGCTGAAGATTTCTAGTGCTACGAAGAAGAATTTACATAATTACATTTCTGAGGTACTTGAGTAGTTTAATTTCATACTTTACTTTAATAAGGAAATGTACTTGTTACTGTGCAAATTAAGATAAAAAAAACAACAACCTATAATGAGCTGACTGTATTATTATATAGAAAATAAACAGTGTATCAGTTATCCTTTGACCAACTACAACATTGACGTTGTGTTTAAATGTTTATGTATCGTAAATGAATAGCCCATGGTAAAATACTATATGACACCATGACCTGAATAGTGGATATTTTTATTTTCATTATTCAAGTAAATTTGACCTTCGGTGGTTCTGCTCTTAATCATACCACATCTTGCACTGCTGTTCTCTGCACAGTCGTACAATAGACATCTGGACTTGACCTCAGACTGAGTTCGAGTTACACTGTGAGTAAGTGGGTCATTCATTAACCAACACCTACATGGGGAGAGGAGACGAATGTGGGTGAACTCTGAATCTAACCTCAACAGCCCTGAGAAGTGCATTTCTTAAATACTTACTGTATCCCATGCCCTGAATGAAGTACTTGAAAGCTTCTGTCAGTTTGGCGGGCTGCAGAGAAAAAACACGAGCAGGGAGATAATTAGCCCTCTTGTCAGTAATTATCACACTTGTTTACATTACACTGACTTAATTTCTTATCCAGCAGCTTACTGCTCAGGGTTTCAGATATGGCAGCTGCTATGAACAGGTGCAGCACTGGGTGGAGGATTACAAACTGACAACTGCGTTAATGTCTCCCCCTTGCTAATGCTCTTAAGTGGAACCTGCGTATGCCATCCACCTGACCCTCTGTGCCGATTATCCAGACCTGTCCAGCCTGCTCTACAATATTATCAGTGTCTCGCAAAAGCTTTTCTCTTTTTCCGTCACACAAACAAAGACATACACACCTGGTCAACCTGGGGCATGCCTCCGCAGTCAGACATCTGGAGAGAGGAGGGAGAACACAAAAGAGGCCATTAGCGTTTAGCATATTGGTGCTTGTACACTCACACAGCAGCAGACACACGCCATTACCCCCCATTACGCTCGACCCAAATGTCTCATTTGAACACGCCGAACACCTTGTGCCAGCTTCCTCCAGTCAGTGTCCCTATAGACCCTGAACTGTTAACCTTAATAAATGGGGACCCATTTTAGCTCTAACTGCCATTTGGTTTCAGTTGCGGATCATAAAAGGTTTCCATGGGCCAACATAAGTAGGTCAGTTGCAGCAGAACGTGTCCTCAGAGGTGATATGCATACGCACGTCGCCTCATTCAGCTTTACCCCTGGTTAATGTGTCACAGAGTAAATGCTGAGCCACTAGAATCTTATCAGCCGATGCGTTTCCATCAAGGCTTTTGTAATCCGAATGAGGATATGTCCCATAAGAGGTGGAGAAGGGGGGCAGGATGGAGGCACGTTTACCTTAAGCAAAGTAGTCTTTGTTGGATCCAGCTTGGTGTTGCACTCAACCTGTGGATAGAAATGAAATATCTATTCAGTAAAGTATGTTATATGAGTATGGATTGTATTTTGCAGGTTGAATATACAAATTGCTATGTCAAAAATGAAGGTTGTGTCACTTATAATCACTGGCTATGGCCAATAAATGCTAACAAATCAGTAATAGTGTTTATACTGCACTAACAGCAACACAAGTCTCCCACCTTTAACAGGTTTAAATTACTCTGCATCACTGGATCAATTGAAGTAGTATTGAACTGTTATCCATGAGCATTTAATCTTGCATATCTCTTGGGCTTTAAAAGCTGACTGAAGTGAATGGAAAACATTTCCAGCACAAGTTAGCATAGTTAACGGTGGTGGAAAGTCTAATCTTTAGCATCGGAGCCTTGTTTTTAATGGCTGTGTGAACTCACCACAGCCTCCACAGCAGGAGAGCTGTCGCCAACCACCAACAAAGAAGGACACCTGGGAAAGGAAGACAAATATTCAATTACATATTTAATACAAATAAATTAAATAAAATGCGCAGCAGGTGATGTTGCAGATTTTCACTCGATGCCAACTCACTTGAGGGTTCTGACGTTGCTTCCAGGGATCGGCCTCTCAATTTCCAGATCTCTCCGACTGCAGAGAGAATATGTTTTAGAAAAACTTCCTACATTTTTTTTCCTAATTAAAAGTTCTTTCAGCAACCCGATGCATCTTAGGTTGTACTTTACTTTGTATATTTCCAGCTCACTGACTTTACCTTTCGTAGGACTTGACAAAGAGATGCAGGTTAAACTGGTTCATGTCATGTATGATGTGGTGGCGGTATGTTCCGATCAGGTCCTGGTTGTGGTGGATCTCCTCCTGTGGTGACCAAACACAAAATCACCTTTAACTCACTGACACAAGGCCAGTTTACAACATACAGCTCTGTAACTCAAAGAGGATCTGTACCTTTCCAAAGAGGTGGGAGATGATCATGTCGGGCTCGGCATGGGTCCAGCCGCTGATCTGAAATGAGACATACAATCTACCTTTAGCTTTAATGTAGCGTTTATGTTAGCTCTTAATCCAGTTTCTGTTGACATTTCAGACATTTCTTTATCTTTATGTGTGTATGTTCAAGATATTGATGTTGTGTGTTACCTTGTGTGCAGCCCAGTCCATCCATCCCTCAGCACATGGGTTGATGTTGATGATTAACAGCCCTTCCACCATGTTCGGATAGTCCAGCTGGAACACACACAACATGAAATTACTGATGTATTCCTGCATTTAACTAAATGCATGTGCAAAAACTGGGTCCTTCAGGCTGCCAATGTTTTGAAACTTTGAATATGTTTAGTCTCATTATTAAGGCATGTTTTGGATTAGTTTTAGTTATTTATATAGTTTTAGACAGCTCTTGGGTTGTTTTACAGTGCCATTGTTAGGAGTTTCCTCTGTGATTTTATCATTTAATTTATGTTTAATTTTAATTCTTTGATATATGCTACGTTACAAATAGACTTTTCTGGTTACGTACATATTTGGCCAATAATGTACACTTGATTTGTTTACAGTGAAGCAGTAAGGAGTTAAAAGCTGTATCTCTGTCAGCCTTTTGTCAACAGAGTGAGACTTCCTACTGAGCACAGTGTTAGTGTTGAGCTGATCTGGAACATTCCTGAAGCTTTTATGGCTCAGCAGGCCCAAGTAATAAGCAGTGTTATATTGTCAAAACCAGCAAAAAAAAGAAACACATTAGCTGGGTCTGTTAATCCTAAAATTATTTAAAAAACTCATAACTATAAAGCCTGATTGAGAAGGGGGGGGGGACTTACAGCGAATCTGGTCAGAATGTAGGCACCGGCTCCAATGCCCAATCCAAGAACAGTCTTCAGTCTGCGGTCAAACAAAAGTGGATACTGTTAGAACAACAGGTTAGAAGCGATCTTAAATTTGAGTGTAAAGACTTGGTGTGAAAATTGCAGCTCAAGTTACCCAAAATGCTTCAATACCAGTGGGATGGTCTCTGCGACTTGGTCCATAGAGGGGTACTCATATCTGGGAAACAAAAAGCATGCTGTTACATGTAATAGTAGCAATCTAAGAATCACCACTATCTTATCACTGGTCTACAATGCTCTGTATTGTTGATATCAGCCTATAATAGCCATCTGTTTTCATATCATGTTCAGCTCAGGTACGGTTAACGTGGAGCAAAGTCCCACCATCAAAGCAGAGATTAGGCTGAACGAGATAAACTCCGGTTCCTACAACACCCTTGGTCAAAGGAGGACAAGTACATCCGCAGTGATCTACCTGTGGAGTCAAAGGCCACAGACTGCCTGACATACATTGGTGTGTGTGTTTGTGTCTGGCTCACCCAGTGGAA
The DNA here is from genome assembly GCF_963691815.1 of Echiichthys vipera. Lineage (NCBI taxonomy): Eukaryota > Metazoa > Chordata > Actinopteri > Perciformes > Trachinidae > Echiichthys > Echiichthys vipera. The sequence goes on along the minus strand of NC_139838.1, from coordinate 15,159,672 downwards.
AAGGTGTTAGCTCCCTCATGCTGCCCTGGGGCGTCAACGTGGCACACAGCAAAGTGCTGCATGATCTCTGCCATATCCTCATGGTTGAAGAGCGTGTCCCAGCAAGTTTTGTCTGCAAAAACAGTCCAAGGAGAGGAAAAAGGGTGGCGATGGATAAGTGCTACTTGGCTGATAAGTAGACGCAGCCTGAAGTAACCAGAGCATTCATATACGTTTGTTTTTGTATGATGTGTTGTTGTGCCTCATTGTTTTACAATACTTGACACCATTACAAAAAAAGTAAAGATAGTACTACTATAATACTACTTTGAAGATACTGCAATGTAATATACATTATAAAGTTATCTTGGTGAACATAATCTGGTCCCATGTGTCACAGTAATTCAGTAATTCAACCCACCCCCAAAGGCTTTAGGCACAACAACAGATTGAGCTGAAAAAAGGAGCTGGGGGCTTACGGTTCAGTCCAATGTCATGGAAGGTGAGGATGACTGGTCTGTCACCCTTGGGAATCCCCTTCATTGTACAGTGGACTCTTCCATAAGGAGTCTCCACATCGTGCTCCTATGGATGCAAAAAAAAAAAAATTGCATTAAAATGTGTGGATAAAAAAAAAGATCACAATTTCAAGTAATCATATTAATGAATTCAGCTTTAGTATTTTTTTTAAGATTTTGGCAATCCAGCAGTGTATCGAGGTAGTTCATGTTTTGTGCATGACTGGACCTTATTATATTTATGGTGGCTTATTCTACTGTTGTGAATAAAAAACATAAAGTTCAGCGGGAGTAATTCTGAAAATGTGAAAGTAGTAGTGCTACATACTGTTCACGGTTCACAAATTGTTGTGTGTTATGGTGTTGTGCCGTGTTAAAAAGGGTTAGTTGTGGGTTATTAATTGACGTGTTGGAAGTAACTGTTAGTAAGAAGTGCACCCACTGCTTGCCCCGACCGTATCAGTTATTGTCCCAAACAATATTAAACACTTGTTTCAACTATATTTTTGTATGGTGGTGTATGAAAAAGTCATGATCATACAGGAAATTAAAACCAGTATACTGGTTCATCAAGTATACTGTCCAGCACTACTTTAAGCTAAAAGGAAAGAGAAAATATGTTGTGTCTCAGCATTATATCTAACATCAGAAGAATATGTCAAACCTGAATGCATTTACCACCACTACCATTGCAATTGAAAAGCATCTGTTAACCACAAATTGCATAAAATGACCCACTTAGCCACTCTGGATCTTCATGTTCAATGATGCATTCACAAAATGTTTCCTTATTGCCTCAATTACTTCTAGAAGTTTTCTTAATTCCATCAAAATGCTTTTTTTTTCTTTTTAAAACTATTTTCTTAAAACAAACAAACCTGCCAGAGCGTTTTTAAAGATTAACCACTCATAACCCTGTCCATTTTTTTTAAATTAGCCACAACAGCAGCAACATCAACAACAACAACAACAACATCAACAACAATAGAAAAATAATTCTATTCTCTATTCAGTGCTGACAACTGTTCTGCAACTCCAGCAGGGAGAATAATCTCACAATTCACTGGAAACTACTCAGTGTAAACATGTCAGTAAGGCCTTTTGTCTACTCACGCTGACTTCAATCTCAGCAACAATCATTTCCACATCAGAATCCTCCAGAACCATGTTTACAGGAGGGGAGCACGACGCTACTCGCAACTGAAAAAAGTTTAGAGGCAGTGGCTCCCTGAGCTATAGATCTAAATGTTTGTAAGCCTGAAGTTGTTCAGCCCTGCACTGAGAGCTGCTCTTTATACCCCTGCTGCTTACCAGTTGGCCTAAGCTCCCGGCCTCCCATGGTGCCTTGCAGGCTGGTCAAAACAAGCTAACTCTAGATGGAGAGATCCCTAAATTGGATCAACCAATGTCAGACGGAGGGGCATTTGCCACTCTGTTGACATGATGAATGCTAATAGGTGTGTGATCACCAGTGGGGAAAACATGCCGAATGAATGAGGGAGAGGAAGACAGCAATTCTTGTAGTAATATTTTGGGAAAACGTTTCCAAAATAGTGGCTGAACTGAAGAATATTTAACGAAAAATCCTAAGTTTTAACACAGCAGCAAAGGCTAGAGAAAGCCAAGTAAATACTTTTAATGACCTCATAAACATTCCCTAAAAACACTCAATAAACTGAAAGTGACGGATTGATGAAAACGGCTTCTATAACCTGAACAAAGCACACAGAATACTATGTGTTTCAATATTAAAACTTAAACTTTAAATGGAGTTAATTCTCAAGATTTAGGTGTATTTGAACAATTATATTCCAACATGAGATTTACACTCTTGAGTGAAACTTCCTGTTGAAAAGATATTGCTCTTGTTAAAATAAAATTGCTTGTAAACAGCCATACATTATACTATATTTTCACCAATGAAAATTGAGTTAAATTAAACTGTTTGTGTGCCGATTGAATCCTAGAAAACATCTGCTGTGTAGTGACTTGATCTTTAGGTCGAGCACACTGTACAAGATGACAACAGTTTTAACAGCTTGGGTTCACCCAGGAGGTGTATAACCTATTTACAGGACGTTCTGTAAAGTACAAGTAAACATCCAAGGATTCCCCGCACCTTGCTCCACCCACTCTCCGCCTCTGCTGGGCACACACAAACACGTAGGCTACACAGGCAAGATAACCCTGCAATGTGGCAGGCGTGCATATGCATTTACTATGAATGTCAGGAGGAGTAAACCTGCATATCTACACCCTAAACGACTCGCATGTCACTCATTTTTGGAAAATTAGACACCACAGTGATATCCCACTATGCCCTGGATACTTCAGTTCATCTAACTTGTCAGTATGAGGGAAAGTTCGCTCTTGAAAAAGCTCTCTGACCACAACAGAGCCACAGTGTTTAAGGTGTTTTACGTCAATGCCCTTTTGAGGGTGGGAGAAGATGTGCTTCACACAGACACTGAACCTTTAAGGTTTTAAGATCAGCAACTGAGTTTACTTCTTTTCTGACTGTGAGGGTCTCAGCTCTGTCCAAGGTGCTGAGAGCCCCCCACACTCAGCAGCACCTACTGTGCTTACTGACTGTAATGTGTTTGTGTGTGTGTGTGTGTGTGTGTGTGTGTGTGTGTGTGTGTGTGTGTGTGTGTGTGTGTGTGTGTGTGTGTGTGTGTGTGTGTGTGTGTGTGTGTGTGTGTGTGTGTGTGTGTGTGTGTGTGTGTGTGTGTGTGTGTGTGTCAATGTGCTGGAGAGGAAAAGTGGAAGGGTTGATGGGTTGCTGTAGTTGTGTTATCTGTCAAAAGTGTGCAAGTGTTTCATCAGTCTCAGTAGCCGACTGAATTAGCAAAGGCCCAATTCGATTTCAGTCCTAATAAAATCACAGCGGATGAAAGAAAGGTCATCACCAAGATAGATGAGTATTTCTTTGTATCTACCACTAGATGGTACCAAATAAGCTAAAAATAATACTAGAATAAAACCATCTGTATGTGCAACCAGTAATTGAAACCATCTGTCAATACAAGATTCAAATGACAAAGCCTGGTTTACGACTGGAGGGAATGATACATACGGTTTCTGCAAACATACCTTGATAACGAGCTGCAGCACAGCCTCTCTCAGGCCCTGCAAGGAAAAACAGAGGAATGAAAATACAAAGCTAATGCAATTATATTGCATATATTACATGCTATAATCTAATAGCCTGAGTGTACCATCCTGTCACTGAATGTATTTTCACATCCATATGACCTCTGTCATTTGAGTCATCAATTATAATTTAAGCTGCACTGAACTTTGTACTTATGATCAAAGGTCAGGTCAGCATTTTGGACACTATCCAACTAACTTCCATATCTTATTCACCCTGCTCCGGATTTGGCCATGATTGCAAAAGTCTTTCTTTTTTCACTTTTTCACATTTCATTGTCTGTTTATTAGTGTGATATTTAATATTATGATATTATGGTGTAGCAGATCCAAATCCAGGTCCACTATGAACTGCTCATTGAGAGAGACAGTATTTTATTTCTATTTTCTAATATATTATTAAACTTACTTCCAAAAAGAACTTGGCTGACATGGTTGCATATTATTGTTTGTATTTAAAAACATATCAAGATAAAGATGACCATCTCTATTACTGAGTTCTCTCTGAGTTCTTACTATTATCCTTTAACTATCTTTAATTAGCAAAAATTATTAATCCACAAGAAATTGACAGACCAATGTCAAAAATGACAGGAGGGATATAGAGTAAGTAATTCAAAATCATGTTTCTTAGTGAACTGGACCTGTGGTATTCATTAAAAATGGGCACAAATTCTTATATGAAGCAATCAAACACATATTACACATGTACTTCTATACAAAGCTGAGCGATATAGTACTCAGTTTTGAGAATAATGGTCAAACACTGTTTGTCTTGGCTCTGTTCAGAATACATACCGGCAGTTCCCTGTCAACCAGCAGGGGTTTGGACTCGACCTGGAGCTGGATATCATCCATTTCAAAGACCTGCAGAGCCTGGGGTTCAGAGAGAGCAGAGTGAGTGACTGGTTCAACCTGCCTTCCAGCCTTCGCTTCAGGTTATATTGGATAATGTGTGGGAAAAGGGTTTGGCTTTTTCCAAACTCCAGCGAAAAAGGTGTCATCATTTTAATCATACCTCAAAAAAAAGGTGTGGTGGGCTGTTAGGAGGCTGACTTGCAGACAATCAATTGACAGATTGCTTGAACTTTGGGGTGGGTGTGTTTCTTATTTACACAAAGCCTGTAAAAAGAGACTTCTATAGATGTGATTGCCCTCACGTACGCACACGCCCAGTATAGGTGTACAGACACAGGAACATGCAGAGACTGGTGTTATGTGATCTGCACTAACATGCGGACAACTTACATGCCACACCTGTGAACCGCCCACAAAAGAGACACACAAACAGACAAGAGAGAAGAGGAAAGAAGAAGATAAGAGAAAGTCTCAAAGACAACCTGACAGACTTGTGTCTCACAGACTTAGGTAAAATGACGGTCTATTAGAGTGGGTAGAATAGTAGAAATGGGATTTCTGAATAATTCTCAACTTATTGAAACAGGCCTAGCATACCGTGTTGTGGCAAAAATTGTTTACACATGCTTTTTGAAGACAGAGAACTAAAAGAACTGAAAGCTGAAGCAGTTCCTCCCCGGTAATAGCTTCAAGATTGTGAACATGGGAAGGGGGATAGCATACAGAAAGAGAAAGGGAGGAAAATAAATAAAAAAGAAAGGGGGAGCGTGGAGAGAAGCCAGGCGTCAGATTGTGCTGTGGGTCATGAAGCTGTTGGAGGCTCTGCATGCAAATCAAATTAGCCGGTGAAGAGGGCTCTTTGTCCACTTGCACCGGTGGCTCCTGAGAGCCAGAGACCTGCCCTTCTCTCTCCCCCTGCTGAAGGGGGCCTTCACTGACCCAACCACACACACACACACACACACACACACAGGAAGCAACAGATACCATGGATTCCATAAAATACACCCCAGCCTCTTTTCATCCCTTTGCTGGCTTTCTGGCTCTTTCTCTGTTTGTCTTGGTTTCTGCTTGGTTGCTATGTTTGCTCTTTCCCAGACTACTTCCATCTGCTTTATGCCTCTCTGTTTTTTCTGTCTTTGTGCACAGCCACGACTGATCAACATCGACTTGCATGACTGCAGTGCGTCCATCAGAGCGAAGTGATCTTTCAGTGGAAATGATTCATAACATTTAAAATGTGGAGATGTCTGGCAGAACACGCCCTGGACACACACACACACACACACACACACGCTCCTATGACTGGGAGAATAGAGACCGGAGCCAGCCGGATCTCACAATAGCACAGAGGAAGAGGAGTATCAAACAACAGGTTCATTTTTCTGCTCAGGCCTTGAAAAACATGGCGACCGTCGCACTGCAGGAGCTTTGTTGAAGAGGACAAGAGATCAGCCCCCGTCGAGATTCCACAACCATGAGAGGGAAGTTGTGTTCATGGTGTTAAAAAGTTGAGCAACTCAAGCCGTTTCAAGAAGAAGAAAAAAATCAACTGATGCATCAAAATTCAGGAATCCTCTAAGCTTATTTTTAAGCCTATTTGCAAACACTTCAGCGTAAAAACAAGTAGAAATGTCCCAGTATCAATGTTATATTCCCAATACTGATTCCATTTTAATCTATGGATTATAGATCGGCTGATACCGAGAAAGCAGTCTGGTACCAGTGTGTTAAAAGTATATATATATATATTTTTTTTTTTTTTTGGTATTATGGATATGATATGATTGCTATTATACATACACAGATATGTATTTTCTTCTATTATCTAGTTTGACAATCATTCATAAGTAGATTTCTTTCAGGGCTAAATGATGTGGTATTAGATCGGTGCAGGCTTGCATACTCGCGGATACCGTTTCTGGCATTTTAGGCAGTATCAGAGGCATTTTCCAATACCGGTAATGGTATCAGAACAACTCTAAACAATAAGACAACAAAAACAGAGCGCAGACGTTCGTTGTACTTGGCCACCTGTTAGCAGTTTGGCAACACAGAGATTGTAGGTCAGCTGCAGCGGTGTGCCTCCGACTGTTCGCCTTGCTGGGTTAATGTTTCAACTGGCCAAGAAGAGCGGAGGGAGGAAGGTGTTGTAGTGTAACCCCACAGGATTCTAATCCCAAGCAATGAGATATGAATGCTGCCACGTTGACACTTCTCATGTAACGATTTGTCAAATTAATTTCATAGATGCAGAGTTATGTCATGGCAAGTGATTGCTACATTCAATATAAATGATGTAGTGTTTAAATGTTGTGTCTCAGATTATCAGATAGCTGGCAAATGCCTAAAAACAATTTATTAAAAAGGGTGGTCTATGCAATGCATCTTTTTCTCACAGGGATTTTATGCTGCTGCTGCAGCAGGGGGCTCTCTTAAAACTGGCTTCACTCCAAAACTGCCTTGGTGAAATTGTCCCCAGTCACACATTGTTGTAAACCAAGTCAAACCAGTTTCTACATGCAAATACACTATTTAAATTTGTGTGAGCTTTTATAAGACTTTTTTTTACAAAATGTCAGGTTTTGGGGAAGAAAACAAACTATTCACTAACACAGCTTTGGTCTGGCAGAAGTGATACTGTGTTAGGCAAACATGAGACAGGAAACAGTGGGAGGATATGAACTCAGGATGATGCAAAGTATGAAGCCCCGAAATCGTCTGCATAAAGAATACACACTTTTCAGTTTCACTATTCTGAAACAAGATTTGTAAATTAACATTTGTTGACTGAAAGTTCCATGACTATAAAAACGGCCTTTACATTACGCTGCTCTTACCATCTAATTGACAATCCATTACTCTTTGAAACTCTTGTGCTTAGGGTTGATATGTTGATTCATGAAAAGCAGTCTTTTTTTGAAAATCCAATGATTTCACTTGAGAGGGCGGTAATGTGCCTAAGCTTTAGAGGAAAACAACAACACTGATGTGGGCCTACATAACATATTTGTGCTTGTTTTGCCACATTAATCCACAGATATTAAACACTACTTTAAACCAGAGCAAGTTATAAAACAGCTTGAGCTCAAACTCTTTCTCTGTTCACTCAGAGAGAGAGAAACATATGTAGGTCTACTGATTAGATTTGACAGGGAGACTCAATGTTAGGGAGCCAGAATCAAGGCCAGGCCATCCTTACTCCATTGCCTCCCTATAGTTTTAAATCCACAAGCCTGTAGCTTCCATCTGCAGAAACAATGATTGCTTCTCTAATCTTTGGGAACTCGCTTAATCTGTCAAATCCCTGGTTCTGAAATATCAGCACGAAAGCAGCAGGTCTGCTGGACTAAGCTGTCATAGACCTACATTTTCAGATTGTAAAAGACATCAAAAAGTGGGTGTCTCCATCATTAGGTGGATGAAGGGGGGTTCGAACAGCTGCTGCTGTTTATTTCGGGATGTATCCTCCTGTATGACCACAGATCAGATGACCATCTAAGATCAGGTTCATGATCTTTTAGACAGGATTGAAGACTTAATGTTGCTCAACCTTAGAATTAGATGGCAAAATAAAACCCATTCCTAAAACAGGTCAGGACAGAGTGTTGTTTTGATGGCAATAAATGGAGAGTATTCAAATTTTGACGGAATTAATCCCTAAAGTGAATAACAGTTTTTTTTTCATATTTAGCCAGCAGATTTGCAAGCCCCCCCCCCCCCCCCCTCATATTTTGTTTGTTTTCTTTATAGCAAGGCTTTGTTAGGATTTGTTATGCAAGTATGGCCTCTCATAATATTTGCTGCATTTGACATAATAGCGCCCTGCTCGTGTGTGTGCTTGTGTGTGTGTGTGTGTGTGTGTGTGTGTGTGTGTGTGTGTGTGTATGTGTGTGTGTATGTGTGTGTGTGCGCGCGCGCGCGTGCTTCCAGTGTCTAAAAATCATGTTTAACTCAGATCAAGTTCCTGTACCTGCTTATAAACATATAACACACAGGTGAGACCTGGAGTATATAAAAACATTCAAAACTCCATTCGAAAAAGGATGTCCACATGTAATTGCTCCTGTTTCGCATTTCCTTAATATTCACAAAAACATAAACACATTCTGAAATATAATATCTTTTCAATTGTTTCAAATGTTTCAAAATAAAATGGGCACACACTGTAAGAACTGAAACGATACCCTGCCATTACACCAAGACAAAGTACTGTACCGGAGTTGCGCTGCCAAACAGGAATAACAACGTGCTCAGACATGCTGCGAAACTATTTCACAACTGGGAAGTAGGCGCCCAGCTCCTTAAAATAAAGGATAATGGGAAAATGTGCGAATATCATTTGGAGCAGACACCTACCTGTGGATTAAATGTGTGATTGTCCTGAGATGAGCACTCCCGAAATGAAAAAAGTCCACAAAAAACTTTTCTTTTCTTCACTTCTCTTTTTCAAAACAGCGCAAATAATTGCAGTGACAGCAGCTTTGCTTTGTTTATAACATGTGGCGCAAGGCGGATGTATGAGGGAATTTTTATAAAGCCTTGGGGGGGTGCAGCCCGGCCCACTTTCCCTCGCTGCTCTCTCTATTGGGCAACAACAGCAGCTGTGGGGACTGATAGCTCGACTCTTTCCAGAGGTTGCGTGAAGAGGAAGCTGCTGACAGCGACTCATGGGTGGAAAGGAGTCGATTTTTCCCTCTTTAACACACCACCTGTCCTCTCACAGTATTACTTAACTTCTATGGATTCATGAGGACCTCAGTGTTTTTTTTTTAAATCCCCTGTAATGTCCCTTTAATCACTCACTTTTGCTTTTCTATTTTCTAGTAAAATATGGAAGTTGTTGTTGTTTGTCATGGCTGCTGACAACGCAGTTTAACTGGAAGTGTCAAATAGCACTGTTCTCACCCTGCTGTGTGCATTGTCGCTGTGTCATCATTACACCTTCTGATGTCATCTGATTGTTTACTTTCGTGGTTAGGTGGGAATGAGTTTGGTATAACAGAGCTCCTTCTCTCCACAGTGAGCTGAAAGGGTGTGGACAGGAATCTTGGCAAAAGTCTGTTCCTCTTTTTTTCCTCTGAATGTACTTCAACTATAATCCCCCACACTAACTGAGCACTAGAAGTCATATTGGCATTTGTACACTCTTGCAGTCCAAGCAGCCGGCAAGATGGATTTGAGCCATTGTTGGCTGCGGTTGTGCGAGGCTGAGGGGTTAGGAATGCAGCCAGGCCTGCAACCTTGATTAGAAGCCAAGGGGAGATAAGTCTGTACAAAGGGAAGCCCTTCCCTCGTCTTGGATCAAACCGCCTTTCCTTGATAGCGCACTGTTATTGTCTAATCAAAGTTTGCTTGTCTTGAAGCAATAATCAATGTCACAACAGAGACAGTGCCCAAGTGTTACTGTGAGGGAAAAGCATTGAAGACATGTTATCTGAAACAATCCTCTCTAAGTGACTTCGAAACCGATATCTAATCTGAAATAATGCCTGTATTGAGTGGCCACTTTGTTGCTTGACACCATTTAACATCACATGTAATGTAATCTTTGTGTGTGTGTGTGTGTGTGTGTGTGTGTGTGTGTGTGTGTGTGTGTGTGTGTGTGTGTGTGTGTGTGTGTGTGTGTGTGTGTGTGTGTGCGTGTGCGTGTGTGTCTGTGTCTGTGTGTCTGTGTGCGTGTGTATCAGCATCTAAGCATGCCGTTGGTGATTCCAGATTCGTTTCACTTACTAAGCATTTACTTCAGGGCAGTGGAAAATTTCCACACCTGCAAGAGTCTCGCTGTGAATCCGCCAATAAGTTCTAGTATTGGAAATGAGTGTGTGAAAAGGTCCTTGTCATTATACAATAGCGGCACTGTGGGCTTGTAATGTGAGGCCCACGATAGGAACACATCGGACAATAGGCGTATTTGAGAGGGGAAAATATAACCACTATGCTAATTTCACAGTCAGTCACTTAGTACATTGCAAAACATGGGGTGCAATACTGATGCACAGAAGTCAAAGGGAAATATTCCTATTTATGGCCGTTAATGAAAAATAAAAAAACTACAGGGTGTGAGTGAGTTCCTCAGCTGACCCTGCTCCTGTTCAGCTTTCATTATGAAACAAAGATAGCTTTTGCGGGCGTGCCAACCGTTATAGATTGAGTGCAGCATAGTCGCAGAGTGTCTCAATACTTGATAAAACCGACGGACTTTCACCTGGCTGATGGTAGGGTTTGTGGGAGCACAATGCCTATCAAATAAGGCCAGAGCTCCTCAGGTCCTCAGGCTTCACCCCCTTCACACATCACAAGGCAATGGATACTCTACAGCTCCTGTCCTGTTAAAATATACTTGGTTTTAATTATTCTTAGTATAACAGTAAGTTCTGGGTGCTAGGTGTTATGCTGAAATAAACAAATCATTAGATGAGTGTAAGGACACGGCATGTCAGGCCTGTTGCACGGTAAACAGAAAGCCTAAACTAGGAATATACTGTTTAACTTTTGAATATTTAGATCTTCAAGGAACAGTTAGAGCACATTTTTTCTCCTTCTGTGTCTCTCTCTAATACAATAGGCCCATACTATACATCCAAGTACTAGCTGAAACTATCTCCTGCCCTTTGTATCTACTCTCTGCCAGTCAGGGGTCATCCAGTTGAGGCGTGTTTGATCTCCAAGTTCATGACCACAATGTTCACTGCTCACAGAGCAGAGAATAAAAGACAGACAGAGTATGTAGCGCTTGAAAGGTCAAAGCTCATCCATTCCACTGACTACAGAATGTTTTTCAGCAAATGTATTCATGAAATAAAACACTGTTATGTGCCGTTTCCTGACATCTGCTTGTTCCTCACTTCAAATTAACTATGTGTACACGCCCATCCCAGAGTCTTTGTGTGTGGTAGATTCAACCAGTCATGACAAGTGACAAGTGAAGCAACGGGCTTATAACAGTAATGTGATTCAGACACACATGACAGGAAATGTGTCCGTGGGTCAAATAGGAAATTGTCTGTAAAGTGATGTAAATCTGTGACTAATGCAGAAAGGAATGCCTGCTTTGTATTTTCAGATAAAAGAAAGACAGCAGTAATGTTGTGGCCCCGACACTGTCTGTCGACCTCAGTGGTAAATCTTTAAAAACGTCTTGTAAAATTAACAAAGAAGTTGAAATTTTATTTTCCAAAGTTACCTGATAACTTAACTAGATAAATCATTACATGCAGTTTGTGTGTTAGTCCTTGTTAGCGCATAGAGAGTGTAGAGCTTTTCCTTTCCCCCGTGTAAACTTAAACGGGGCTTTCTGACGGCAACATAAAGTGGTGAAAATATTCTAAATATAGCATACAATCAGATATCGATTTGATATTGATGGTCATAGGCTGAAATATGTTTTGCTGCTGCCCCCACCAACAGCAGTACATTTCTTAGCTTCTGTGTTGGTACCCCAGTCTTCTCCAAACGGGGGCGTGCCGACCACCATCTACTAGAGGTAATACACTGAATATCGATATGTACCTCATACAACCCAACTTTAAAGTGATCAGAACTATCCCTTTTAAATATGACACAGGAAACCACTTAGCTTAGCTTAGCATAAATACTGCAAAAAGGGGGAAACAGCTTGCTTGGCTCCGTCTGAAGGTAACAAATTCCACCAATCAGCAGCTCACAAATAAACACATTCTTTATTATTGCTTACTACTTAAAACAAATCAAAGTCTCCTGCCTCAAATTTAAAGTGTGTAAGAAATGAGATATGTTGTTTCTAGCGGCCGCTATGGGGGTAAGATGTACCTGCAAGTGCACCTGGGATCTCATCTCCCAGAGTTCCTTTCGAAACAGAACTGTGGTGACTATATGATGTCAGTAGACTGGCCTCTCAAAATATGATTTCCAGGTCCAAGCCGTTCGTATTTCTACAACGCAGCAGTGCAATGTTCCCCGTCGTTTGAACAGATCTGAGGTTTTTTTTTCAAACGTAATTGTCATTTTACCTCTTTCTTATCAATGAAATAGATGTCAAACTGGCGAAAGAGATTGTAATTGTTCATGTTGGGTCATTGTTGTCTGTATTGTTTTAACGGAACATTTGGACCCGGAAGTCATATTTTGAAAGGGTGTTTTTTGTCAGACTTAACAGCCGGATATGCGCCATATGTCTGTTGATCTGACATTTTGAGTCAACTGTAATGAAATGTCACTGCTGCGGTCAGACACATCAGAGCGACCCTTTCTCAGAATTCAGACTTGAACATTTTGTTTCATTGCACTTTTACTTGTCAGAAGTTGGAAGTGCCCGATTTCGGAGCACAAGTAAACGCAGCATAATCAGCAGTGAAGAGCTCCATCTGAGCAGACCAACTGCTGCTGAGTGACTAAGTGTCACTAACTTTGCGCCACATTTGAATATAGCAAGGGAATGTCACCACAGACACACAGATTGTATTTCTCAGCAAACAGGCAAGGACAAGTGCTTTCATTAGTGGGTAATATGATCAGTCACCATTGTAGTAACTGACTCTTTGATAGATGGTAACTTTACAGACAATTCATTAGATGAAAATCTTACGGACTATAACTATCAATCTTCTCATCTAACTTTCAGCAAGAAAATAAAGGAGCGTATGTTTGAAAATGTGAAACTATTCCTTTCAAAGCTAAATAAACTGCATCAAATATACATCACATTTTCTATCACGTATAATTTATTCATGCTTAGCTTGACAGCCATAACCCTGGTGAATTTATGCAGCATGTACTTAATGCACCTTATTATAGGTCAACAGACAAACAAACCCTGTGGACTTTTATACGTGTGTAAAGTGACTTTACCTGCACTGTGGTGGTGTCGGCTCCTGCACTGTTCCCTTGTGACGTTTTTCTCAGCCTGACCTATAATATGGATTATCTCTATGAGGTGCAGTAACTGCTATGATAAGACTGTCCTGTTTTCTCTTGATGTTGATAAGGTTGTTACTGAGTGACAAACCAGGCTGGGTACATGTTACTGATGTATAACGGCCATAATTAAACAGTAAAGCCTTAATAACATTATTTGTTTGGTCTGTGAGGCCCAGGGGCAAAGTTTAAACTAACTGGACTCCTACAAAATATGAACACACTTCTTACATCTTTACTGTCTGTCTAATACAGGTGGTATATTCTTAGAAAACATGTAAACTATGATAATAAAAAAGGACTGACTTGTTGTGTTGAAGGACCACATAACCGTAACATAGAGTCACATCGTCACAGTCAGCTGATACATTCTCAAAGCACTGAGACAAACAAGTCTGTGTAATTATTAAAGATTTGATCTCATGAAAGTCATGAACAACCGACTGCCTGTTTAAAAAAAAAAGAGCAAAGGCACAAGACTCGTAATAAATTAAAGGGTGTTCAATCATGTGTTCACACTGTCTACCTGATTAAGTACAAATGATTTACAATGCTGTCAAGTGATTACTGATATTCACAGCTGCCCTTTAAAGGATAAGGGAATAGTCCTCGTGCAGCTCTGTCGTACCAAAGGGGTTAGAGGCTGTATGAATGGTCAGTATGGGTCCGACTGAGTGCATTCTGTGTTGCATAAGAAAAGAAGATAAACAGACAGTGAGCTAACCTAATCCTCCAGAACAGCCACAGTCACTGTTCATAGGGCTAATATCCTTATCACCAGCACCAATTTTAGACACAGTAAACATGCCAAGGCACAGCGGGTGCTGATGACACACTCAAACAAAACTTGTTGAGCACTCTCAGTAGGTGTCATGTGTAAATCTGCACCACTCTACTGTAGCTGTTTACAGGCTTTTTGTTGGTGGTGCTACCCAGGGATCGCTTAGATGAAAACCGGTGAGATGAAAATTGATTTGGTTTCACTGGCAACAAATGAGTTATGTTGTGTCATTGTGCCTGTAACACTAACAACCACGGATGGATTACTTAACAGGCCCAAGGGCCCAGAATGTCAGGCACTTCAATTGCAAAAATATTACTTAAAGAGACATATACCAACCACGAAGAGATGCAAAATGACTGAAAAGAAACAAAAAACAACAGCAAAGGGACACAAAGCAACTACACAGAGATGTAGAATAACCATTGAGACACATAAAATACCATAAAAAAGACGCAAAAAATATCACAAAGAGACACAAAACAACCACAATGAGATGCAAAAAGACCACAAAGAGACACTGAATTACCCCGAAGGACGAGAGGCCAAAGCTTCACAAAGTCTGTCTTACTTCTAGATGGTGGGGCCTTTTGCATGTCTGTCATAAACCATCTCATAATCTGCTTATGGTAACAACGCTTCCTTTCCTTATGATTAACTCTCCATGTGAAAATCCCAGTGACTTCTAAAGTCATTTTTCTGCATTTACACTGGGCATGAGCAACCCATTCCAACAGGTCAGCCTACGTAGATAAAATTGGACAGGTTACTTAAGTGGAAGTTGTACTTATCCAGAGTCTTGTTTTCATTCCTGAGGGAAATATGTGAGGTCAGGATGACAGGACGTTAGCTGCTGGGTGAGACTGCATCATGTGGGATTCAAACAGATATAAGGATTCAGTGCAATTTTGAGTTGACAATTAGTTCTCCTTATTTCAGCTCCTATGAGGCTGAATGGAACTATTGGAGCCTAAAAGTCAGTCCAAAACCTAATCCTGGTCATGGGCCACTTCCTGGATGCATTGAAACGGTGGTCTGTGACATACAGAGGAAAAACTGTGGACCCCTGTTGCGTGGAGTTCTGCTTTCAATCATCTTCCACACAGGACAATTAGTTGATGTACTGTGACACAACAGGTTTTATATATAAACAGTGGACAATGCTGTTTGGATTATTGGGGAGGGGGTGAGGGGGTGTCCCACGAAATAGATATAAGGGCTGGTGATATGTTGTGGATAATCATCAGATAATAATGGGAAGGAGAGATGGGCAAGGACTCACGCACAAAAGGAATAAGTGGGGATTATGGACAGAAACAAACTCTCTCTTTAAAGCAAAACAATGTGTATCCCCAAATGTTGGAATATTTTAGCCACCTAAAAAAAATCAATGTCAGTACATTAGTTTTAGAACATTTTCACAGCTTTATCTTGCCGTCAAACAGGTATCATGAAGAGATGAAGCTGTAATATCTCTCTTGTCAAAGCCACCAGACTCCTTTGACAAAAGCAGTAATTTTATCTTGTAGAACACAGAAATTGCTGGTCTACCGCTGCCTCCATTGATTAGTTAGTATTAGTGTGTGACTTTGGTGTTTTAAAGGGTTAGCAACTAACAAAGTTAACAAACAACCCAATCAAGGCGGTGGTAGACAAGAAACTCCCATGTTCTGAGGTAAAATTACAGTTTTTGTTAATGGAGTCTGCCGGCTTTGACAAGAGCGCATAGATAATGGCTTCAGTGTCCGTTCTCCACCTTGCTTCTCCAAACTGGGGACGTGTCGACTGGCATCTACTCAGTGCAATACACTGATAGATGAGTACCTCATACAACACTTCAAAAAACCCAAACTTTCCCTTTAATTAATATCTGAGGGGTGATACAGAGGGCAGGTAGGGCTTTGGAAGGAGACTATTCACATGACTATGTGTGTGAAGGATGTTTTGACTGGTGTCCTCAAAGTTACAGATTCCTTCAGGTCCAAGGAAAACTTACAGTTGATTAATTCAGTGCAGGCAAAACATGCTGCGCTGCTCAAAGGGGAGAATACTGTAGGGTATTTTCAATGATTGACAGTTTGTTTTGGGGAAAAACTTGGAGTGATATTGCATTGCCCACTTCACTGTCTGAGTTGTTGTTAATAATTAGTTGGTGACCCAGATAGCCAAGCTGTTAATTATTCCTTATTAACCTTATAGTGAGGATACACAAACAGCACTGCTCAAAAGCAGATAATATAATCCTACAATATGACTGTAGTAAATCAAAAGTCATTCCTGCACAATCTTAGGGTAAAACATTAATCTACTGTTATAGAAAAGTGCTATAAAATGAAAAGCACTATAAATTATATCGCATTACATTTAAAAAGGCCATAACTGTTTTGCTACTGAGATACCTATAGCTCTTTTTTATTTTTTGATAAATAAAAGTGAAATTTGTTACATACAAGACATAGATAAAAATAAATATGTAATTAGTTCTCTTTGATGAATCCCTGTTTGAGAATTAAGAAATGACTGCAAGTGAACTTGAAACCGTTTTAGGTCAACTCACTAGCACTTTTCCGAGCATGTTCAAAGTTAAATACTACAGGGGGCTAATTCATTGTGTGTAACGCTGCCTTTGAGGGCTGGTAAATACTGTAAACACTGATCTATGATTAGACGAGTCTGAATCAAGTAGGGAAAGGATAGGATCTGAACATATTCAGATCTTTTACATGAGAAAAAATCTATTTAATGTCAGAACGCTGCATCCAAAATGATTAAAGTATCAAAAAAATAAAAGCGCCCAATGCAGAGAAACGACCCATGGGAGTGTTGTACTATTATATTACTTTTGCAGAGGCACAACAAAAGAATGGTAATTATATAGCACTGAGGGTCAAAGCTCATACTAGCCCAATGCTGAATCCTGTAATTATCATTATTACTAACATGAAAAAAAACACCATCATAGGTGTTTCCTAACATCTGCTTGTTCCTCAACGTTATTCAATATGTGTACAGGCCCATCCCAATGTCTTTGTGTGGCCCTCCACTATTCAACCGGTGATGACAACCACATTGATGCAACAGGCTGCTGGAATGTGTGATTCAGAAAACACATGACATGAAATGTGTCTGGGGACACGTAGTAAATGGTCTGTTATGTAAATCTGTGATCAGAAAGCTATGCCTGCATGGTACTTCCGGTGAAGACAACATTAATGTTGCGGCCCTGACTGAAAATATGTCAACCTCAGTGGTAAATCTTACATTGTTACATTTTAATAAGTAAAACGTACCCACTTAGGCTACATGAGGACATTTCTGATCGACAAGTGTGATGGTGAATACTAAATGATGTTATAATACTAAACATTAAATATCATAAAGCTTCTAGTTTCAAATGTCTTAGTGAAAAAAAAAACCTGCATTAGGCACAATGTTTTTTCTTTTTATTCATAGAGTGCACAGTGGCTTCGTGCAACTTTCAAAATAAAAGAGCCACAACAAAAACAGAGTCATCAACAAAACACTTGAACATGTGATGTCTGTTTTTTTGTGCACGGTTGTTGAACGCAGCTCAGCCCCGCAGGCTGAATGAACAGGCTGTGGTGATGATACAGTAGTTTCAGGATGACACCAGCTGCTGTGGGAGGGGCCGGGAGAGGAAGACGAGCGAGACGTGACTGCCCCGATTGTGAACGGATGTCTTGTTTATCCTCTTACGTCCCAAACCTTTAGGGACGCCTCCTGTAGGTTGTTTACCCAGGACATTACAGCATGAGCACATGCAGTACACAGTGAACTGAGAGTGTATAGTGTAGGCCTGTCTTTAAGAGAACAAAGCATACCTGCACATTTCATGGGAGGCTGTTTGTATTTCTCATCGTCTAAAGTTGCTTCAGGCGATGTACAATTTCGAGTTCCAGTAGCCTACTTGTGTGTAACTTTATACTTCCACCCCAATTTTCAGAGGGAAATATTATATACTGATTATTATTATTATTATTATTATTATTATTATTATTATTATTATTATTATTATTATTATTATTATTATTATTATTATGCAGATAAAACTGTAGACGCAAAACATGTGATTAACAATTTGATACACTGTTATTGGTTAGAACATTTAACAATAGGCATAAGTAGTTACAGAAATAACAATAAGGCTACTTAAAACAATAATCAGCCTATAACCAGTGGCGGAATGTAAGTTAATTTAAGTTAGTATAAACTATAAAATGGGAATACTCAAGTAAAGTACTTGAGTATTCCCATTTTATAGTTTATACTTTTACTTTTTGACACTTATCGTTGTTATTTTTTACATATTAAAACATTTGATGTACTTCTATTATATGAAACAATAATATAAGCTACTATTCTACCCAGTAGAAAACAAAGAACCTCATATTGACTCCACAGAAACTCCAACATTAAAAATGACCTTATTAGCTAGTGATAAAAACAGAATAGTGTAATATTCTATAATATTATAGTTATCTCATGTTTGATACCTTAAGTACATTTTACTGATAATACATTTTTTCACTTGAGTCACATTTTCAATTTCAGACTTGTAATGGAGTATTGTTTTAGTATCTTTATGTTGTGGTACTGCTACTTTTGTTTCTCATACATCATCCACAACTGGGTGTTGTACACTGTCAAATGGAAGGAAATGGAAGTTTGAGTTCTAATATTAGTTCATTTGACCTCAGTGCAGGAGGTTCCCATGGTGTCTCCTGGCCTACATGTAAACAAGTTGTGGACACTGTAGAGATTAGCCTGAAACCTGCACACACACACACACACACACACAGACACACACAAACACACACACTCATACAATCGGTCATGCTAAGAGGTGATGGCCAGAACACATTTTGGTCAATTCTTATTTGAAAGGAAAGAGAGGTGTATTTTGGATCATAAACGTTGAGCTAAGGTTAATTCTGGGTTAATGATTTGTGGGACCAATTTAAAAGCAGAGTATCATAAACACACACACACACACACAGACACTCCAGGGCTGTACAGGGCGAGGTCAGGAAATCGGTGACATTCAGAGCAATAATGGCCTGTACAGCAAATAAAGTCATGATCTGCTAGCTAGACAATACAGCATTCAGGGGGATTAATGCTTGAACCACTTTATTCAATCAGTAAACACAAACCAGCAACTGAAGTTAATCCTTAACAGTAGACAGACAGACGGACAAGATCCAGTTTCCTTGATTGTGCAATGAAGGAAATCTTGTCAGCTCAATCTCCTGGTATAACTTTCTCAACACTTTTATGTAAAGACTGTGGCTTGTAAACATTCAAAACAAAGCAGTTTATGTGTCTGGTAAAAGGCCTTTGTCATCCCAAGGCACGGACATAATACAATATTCCTAAAGAAGCGGCTCTGGAGAATGAAAGGCGATGTGTGAATTACACAAAAGCATGAGCAATAAAGTAGAGAGGATAATGAGAAGCAGCGAAGAATGAAGCGTAGAAGAGTATGTTGTTGTCTCCGGTCCCTCAGTGTGTCACTCAGTCAGTCACATGCTCAGCCTCTCTGTCTGACTGCCAGGCTCTGCTCTCTGAGTGTAATCTCTGTTGGCCAGTCAGCGGAGGGTGGGGAGGGGAGGTTAAGGGCAGGAGGGCTGCGTCGCAATCTAGGTCGTCCACCAATAATCCCACATGGTGGAAGTATGTCGTGGGCATACAATGCTAAATGCTGAGCTCACCCAACTCCTCTTCCTTGCCCTCTCTCCGGCCAAGTTCTCGTCTCATGACAGACCTCCCTCAGTTTGCCTTCAACTGCAAGACGCGCGTGTTCTGATGTTATCTGCGAGAAATTCCTGATCTTGATAAGCGCTGTCAAGTAGGGAGCTAAAATGAATAAGTAATACCTTCTAATACTGACAACAGATTTCTCGGTCTATTGACTTGTTTTCTTCAAAACTAAAACACTGAGACACTCAACATTTTAAATTTAGAAATATGAACAGTAGCCTCATTAACCACTGATGAGCTGTGGTGACAAGATTCAACGTGGTGAGATTTGCACGGTATCACCTTGTAAACATAATTTTGATTGGATGCAGGGGCTAATGATTGAAATCTATTGCCTCCAAGTGGAGATTCAGACCACCAACTTTAGACCAATCTATTGTCTGATTTCTTCATGAAATAAGAAGATTAGGACAGACTTTGATGTGAACCTGTGGTTTGGCAGGCTGGACAATATAGTCTGTGGTAACAGGGATAGGCACAAAAAACAAACGCTCTGTTTTGTTTGTATTTCTTTAAACCAATCACACTTGTTTTGGGTGACGCTAAGCCCCAGATGCAGCAACAATGCCCATGCAAAATAGTCATGTCTAGATTCTTAACCTAGATTTGCAAAAACTCTCGCAACCTGATGACCATCCTAACCTTAGCTTAACCAACTAAACTCAACCTTATACCTTTAACCTTTTGAGGTCAATGTCTAACCTTTATCATCTAAGGCACATGTGTCAAACTGGTCCAGTAAAGGGCAGTTGTGGCTGCAGGTTTTCATTCCAGCCAAACAAGAACACACCTGACTCGACCTATTCAATTGCCTGAACTACCTTCACACAGTTGATTTGTTGGATCAGGTGTGTTTTTGCTTGGTTGGAATGAAAACCTGCAGCCACAGCGGCCCTTTGCTGGATCAGTTTGACACCCCTGAAGGTCGAACATTTAAGATCAATACCTTAACCATTGCCAGGCTTTTGCAAATCTAGCATTACCACCAAGGCACAACTTTGAAAATAGGTGAGAAGAATGAGAGAAAATGAGAAGAAAATGCCTGACATTGACTGAGGGATGTGCTCTGTGGCTCTATGCCTGCACAGTACATCTGGTAAGGCCGGCTATGGACAACATAACTCAGACGTAAACGCTGCACCCTTCAATCTCATGGAACTTTTGTTCTATTGTTCCTGGCTTTAAACACTTCAGGTCATCCCTGGCACTTGTACACTATTAACAGTCTTCCTTACCACTTGCATCTACAGATGTTTGTACAGTTCAAACCTCTTTACTTGAGTGACCAGAGGGCTGTTGCACAAGACATCCGGGATAAATGAAAAAGCCAGCCTTGAACTAGTCTTGTCTGATCATCCTGGCTTAATCGGTTTCACGTACGCCAAACCAGGATGACAAGCGGCAGCTATGTCAAGCAAGGTATAAGTTATTCTTTTGAGTGCGCGTTCACGGATTTCAAAGGAAAACCACAAGGTTGAGCACAGATTCAGTGATGCAGACGCATGCAGTGTTCTTCTCTGCGTCCAAACAGCAAGAACTAATGCAAACTTATTAGAAAGTGAAGCATGTATCCCTGGTACTTTCATGGCTAATAAAAATGGAATTGGGCTAAAAGATCATGGAATAATTGTGAAACCTGATTGATTTGTGATGGCAGTGACAGCTGACTGAACAGATAAAGCAGCAGGATTAATCAGGCCTGGCTGTTAGACCAGGCTAACAGCACAGAATAAATCTCTATGGTAACTTAGTTGCCTGTGCTTTCATGCAACCAGATCATGGATAAAGTAAACCAGGATAACCGGAATATCCCGACTTAATCCCTTATCTAGGTTTCGTGCAACAGCCCCCACTAATACCAGTCTTACCTGTGTTTCATGACTCTCTAGTGGTCTGGCAGCAAGATGTCCATATTTCACAAATTAAGTCTTTGGTGCTCTTGTTAAAGAAATCTCTAATTAATCATTATACAAGTTCTACCTCCTATTATTAGTAATGTAGTAACTCCCAATATAAATTGAGAAAGATGCAGATGGGCTAAGTAGGTTATGGTTCAGAGAATGGACATTGCAGTTCAGATGTATTGCAAATGGAAAAGCAAACAGATTTCATCCATTACATATTTGCTCACCTTAACCTTGCCACGGTGGTCAGTCAACTCAGCATAAGGTCAAGAGCTAAATCGGCTGAATGCAGCATCAGGGAACAGGGTTCAAATGGGAGTTTAATATCCACACCAACTTGTAAGGTTTGTAGTTTTTGGCGTGCCATGAACAATTAGTAGTTGTAGTCTCCTTACACCCTAAATGTGCCCTGACCTACTTTCAGATGAGTTGAGGAGGAAGGCAGAATAAATGGACAATCTCATCAGGTTAATGTTCAGCAAAATTATATATATGCACCAGGATGCAGAAGAAACGCCTTTAATCGTCCTGAGTTTGATACAAAGGAGTGTGTTGACATTCCTATTTTCAAGCAAAACTTGGATGTACTATGCTGTCCTCTTGTGGTCACATAATGACCTCAAACAAAAGAAACCATGTGAAAAAAATGTTAAGTATAAAATGTAGCGCTATAGAGTTCTCAACAAACAGCCATAGAGGAAAGAAATATACACATGACACGGTGAGACACACATGAGACCATTTATGGGCCTTGTGTGATTTGAAAAGGTGTCGGATTTTAAAGAAAAATATATCTGAAATGCATGATCTACGCAAAAACATATAACATATAAAAGTGCAAATCAGAAGTAGAAAAAAACTTTTTACAAACGGAAATGGAGAGCATCATGGGTAAAAGTGGGTACAGAGTAAGTGATGTAACTGCTGTGTGGGCTGATGAAATAAGGAGCAGTGCTGGCTCTGGTATAAACAGGGAATGAGGGATCACTGCACACATCCCTCCTGACTAGCTGAGCAGCTCCATCAGCAGTGAGTCCATGGTGTGTGCTGCCCCCTGTTGAGCAGATGGGGGAACTTCCAGCTGAAGCTTGAAGGAGGAGAGGCTCCTCAGAGTCCCAGCTGAAGCTCCTCTTTGTCCCAATTGGTCTGTGTGTGGACCGAGGCTGCTGCTCCACTCTGACCGCCACATTGGACAGAGGAGAAGCTCTGGAGGCCTGCACAGAGGGGCTGTCTCTCTTCAGGAGGGACTCAATGGAGAAAGGACTGCTGAACTTCACCTCACATCTGATCTGAACAGCTCTGCAGGCAGCAGGTTCAGGAGAGTGCAGAGTTGAGCAGTGATCTGACGGTCTGCTCCTGTTCTCCGTTTCCACTTTGGAGGCCAACTCAGGGAAGAGCTGCAGGATTCCTTTGAAGTGACGACGCACCATCTTTGCTGTGATCTGACTGCAGTCCAGTTTCCAGTAGTTTCTCTTACTGTCCTTGATATCTGGAACCACCGGAATCTGAAATACACAACACAGGGTTTTTTAGAGACAGAGGATATAGTTTTAAACTGAATACATTCATTTGAAATATTAGAAGTTTTGAACTTACCTTGACAAAACATTTGTTGTATGATAAACAGACTCTTATGTTATTCTCCACAGATCTGCTGTCCCCATGAATTAGTGGTGTCAGTCTGTCCATCATCTACAAAATATCATGTTTAAATAAGGTTTTAAAATGACAATCTGTGTTTCATATGGCAGTTTTCTTAAAAGACAGTCAATGCAAATGTCTTGACTCTTTCTTACCTGAGAAAAAGTGAGCATCTTGCCTGGAGCGTATTGAAGGACGACAGCGATCTTAGCCAGGTAGGTGGTGCTCTTCCTGAACAGACCTCGCTGAGAGCTGCTGGCTGGAACCATGAGAGGCAGCTGAGCTCCAAACGTCTCAGTCGTGTTCTGCATCTTGTTTGTAAGAGAATCAGAGGAGTCAGGTCTTCACATGCAGAGCAGAAGGATCAGATGTGGATCTGAGGGGTCAGCTCTGGATATAAGTCCTGGTGGGACAACAGGACGTTAGAGGGTGTGCACTGCAGGTTAATGGGGACCTTTTGATAAGTGAATGAGCCATTAATGATGGAGGTGGAGCCAGTGATCACAGAAAAAGTTTATTTCTGAAAGCTCATCAGCATGTCTGTATGGATGTTCTGAGAGTCTGATCTGCCTCTTTGTTTATTAACAGCTACATTTTCAAACTTTATATCAAAACTTTAAAGAAGGTGATAAAAGTCTAACACTGCATACACATTTAATATTAGAAGGCCTTCTGATGGCATCATGCTTTATTAAGTAGTACAAAAATAAACTATACATTTATGAAATTGGAAAAAGCTTTTGAAGTGTAACTACAATATAAATATACAAAGCAGTGTCAACTTTTGAACCTGTAGTGATGTTTAAATTCTTAAAAACCTCACATTTATAATATTAATTTATAATTATAATATTAAGGATACATTTCAGTAGTTCACTTTTGAACCAAGTGCTTTGGTGAAATGGGCAGTACTCACATTAAAGTTGTTTCCACAGTTGTAGGGGACAACATAAAGAAGAAGAAGTTGTTGTGCCTTTTATTGGCTGGTCTGATAATACACAGTCAACATTCCAGTGAGCAATCTAGTCACATTCCAGCAGTTTGCACATCCCTCAATACGCCTTTAAAGTCAACCCTATTACCCTTTGACCAACATAATGGCCAAGGTAATTTACATCAGTGATCTTCATTCAGATTCATCAACACATTCCCTGTTCTGAATGCTTAAAAAAACAAGTTTAGGGCTTGATTCTGATGGAGGGCTGTGAGTGTGCAGGTTTCCTTTGTGTCCAGCTGATTTCACTTGTGTCTGATTGAAGCTCTGAATGTTCCATGGATAACATTGCTGCCTCTGGATTTAAGTAATGCTTAGTTTTACTTAGCATATTCAAACATAACATTTCAGAAAATGTACAAAACAAGAAAAATAAAAATAATAATTGTCTTAATTCAAGTAAGATTTTAACCAACTGGGGGGAAGTTTCATGGTAAACATTTTTACACATACATAGTACTTTACCAAACTTTCATAGTCTGTTTTATAAAACATTTTATTCCTAAAAACATGGTGGCAAATAGTTTTTATGGCTGTTGACAGTATTATATGATTCTGAAATACAGTATGGAGTGACAAAAAGAGATATCCAAACATTTGACTTTCAAATATAAACAAAATTAAACAGAAAGCCTGCCTTTATCCAATGTTCAGATTTCTGTTCTGGAAATCTACAGTATGTAACTTAGCACATATTCAATAACTTACTGCTTAATTTGTATAGTTAAAAATACAGTTTCAGAAAACAAAATAATGATCTCAATGTAAGTAATTACCTGGGGAAATGTCACGGTGACATCTACACCTGTAGTGTCTCTCCTTAAGGGATTCAATATTTTACTTAGATGAAAATGTCACTATTACGTCAGGAATGTGCATAGAAATTGACCGACCCAGAACAGCCAGGTAATTCAAAAGCACGGACCACACCATTAACTTAGATGCAGAGAAGTTGTTTATTGGATATGAAACGTATGCGTGGTGACTGGTGGGTGGGAATGGCTGCAGTGTGGAACCCTGATGGACCTGGCTGTGAGAGGGTGACGCATGGAAAAAACACAGACATGCAGGATGCAAATGAGATGTGTTTGAGGTGTGGTCCTGCTCCTGAACTAAAAGCACATAAAAAAAAGGACCCAATGTTCATTCTTTATAGTGGCTGCACACAGCGCACTTTAAAACTGTGTGTCTGTTCGATCAAAAGACTTGAATGTAAATGAAGCTTATGTGATGAGGTGTAAATCACTGGAATGTGACCAAAGACTGACATCCCACCCAAAACCACTGATGTATTCAGATATTTAAACGGTTACATTCCAGCTTTTTGCCTTTGTCTGGAGGAGTGCTTTACTTGTTTGGGAAGGGGCGCAGTAGTTTAATCTATAAAATAATGTTGATGTACTGACTTTCAATCATCTCTGTACACAATATAAGAGAACGTCAAAATCTTGGGATCGGAATAACAGCTTTTACTTACCTTGTGTTTATTAAGGGTCCCATATTCTTCTGATTTTAAGGTACATCTTGTACTTTGGGTTTCTACTAGAACATGTTTAAATACTTTAATCTTAAAAAAAAACATATTTCTCATACTGTCTGTCACCCTCTGTCTGAAACGCTCCATTTTAGCGCCTGTCTCTTAAGTGCTGCTTCTGAAAAAGCATTTCTAGGTCTTCCTCATCTGCGCTCCTGGTGTCTCTGCATCATCATCATTGCAGTCGGGGAATGACCGTAACAGCACTGTAGCAGCACTTTCTACCTATATGTTGCATATTGTGACATCACAACCATGCGTAAGTCCTGACTTTCTGTTTAAAGACAGTTTCTGAATATGGGCCGTGCGCATACCCTATGGATTGAGAGTTTGATACTTTCACAGTTTTTATATAAGAGCGAATTAGAAAAGCAACACCTTATTTCAAGAAGGCATGTTCATTTGTCTGTTCATATGAAGCAATGTGGAGAAACTGCAGCACGGTCGCTCTGGGATGTCATGTGGGTCTGTTTCAAAGCCTTACGAGATTAAGACTGTTGACTTCATGTGACTTTCAGGAAATCTTTGAATATTTAAGTGTTTTCTTGCCAAATTCTTAGAAATAGATCGTTAGTTGTCCACTGGCCACCAGAGATCAGCAGCTTGTTGGGATATAGGTTTGAGTATCAGTAAATGACACATTTTTAATACATATTAAATGTTTTCTGTATGACGGATCTGCAAGACAATTCAGAACATTTTTTTTCCAAATGGGAAATCTGATTAACAAAAACTTTGAACTTGATTGTTTTTCATTTTTGGGAGTCATTTGGAAAAGTCCAGCCTCAGAACTGTCAAATATTCATAGCTAAGAAATAGAGTTTTTCTGTGATCACTGGCTCCACCTCCATCATTAATGGCTCATTCACTTATCAAAAGGTCCCCATTAACCTGCAGTGCACACCCACTAATGTGCTTTTGTCCCACCAGGACTTATATCCAGAGCTGACCCCTCAGGTCCACATCTGATCCTTCTGCTCTGCATGTGAAGACCTGACTCCTCTGATTCTCTAACAAACAAGATGCAGAACAGGACTGAGACGTTTGGAGCTCAGTTGCCTCTCATGGTTCCAGCCAGCAGCTCTCAGCGAGGTCTGTTCAGGAAGAGCACCACCTACCTGGCTAAGATCGCTGTCGTCCTTCAATACGCTCCAGGCAAGATGCTCACTTTTTCTCAGGTAAGAAAGAGTCAAGACATTTGCATTGACTGTCTTTAAGAAAACTGCCCTATGAAGAAAAAAAAAATCTTAATTTAATTTCAACATGCTGTTTTATAGCTGATGGACAGACTGACACCATTCATGTCTGAAGACATAAGATCTGTGGAGAACAACTTCAGAGTCTGTTTATCAACCAACAAATGTTTTGTCAAGGTAAGTTCTTATTACAAATCTTCTAATATTTTTAAATGGATGTATTTATTATTTTATTAAAGGAACTATATCCTCTGTCTCTAAAAACCCTGTGTTGTGTATTTCAGTTTCCAGTGACTGCAGATACTCGGGACAGAAAGAGAAACTACTGGAAACTGGACTGCAGTCAGATCACAGCAAAGATGGTGCGTCGTCACTTCAAAGGAATCCTGCAGCTCTTCCCTGAGTTGGCCTCCAAAGTGGAAACGGAGAACAGGAGCAGACCGTCAGATCACTGCTCAACTCTGCACTCTCCTGAACCTGCTGCCTGCAGAGCTGTTCAGATCAGATGTGAGGTGAAGTTCAGCAGTCCTTTCTCCATTGAGTCCCTGCTGAAGAGAGACAGCCCCTCTGTGCAGGCCTCCAGAGCTTCTCCTCTGTCCAATGTGGCGGTCAGAGTGGAGCAGCAGCCTCGGTCCACACACAGACCAATTGGGACGAAGAGGAGCTTCAGCTGGGACTCTGAGGAGCCTCTCCTCCTTCAAGCTTCAGCTGGAAGTTCCCCCATCTGCTCAACAGGGGGCAGCCCACACCATGGACTCACTGCTGATGGAGCTGCTCAGCCAGTCAGGAGGGATGTGTGCAGTGATCCCTCATTCCCTGTTTATACCAGAGCCAGCACTGCTCCTTATTTCATCAGCCCACACAGCAGTTACATCACTTACTCTGTACCCACTTTTACCCATGATGCTCTCTGTCTCTGGCTGTAATGTGTTCGGTACCTGATGTACCAACTCCCTGCAGCACTTTTCGTTTTATAATAAAATCTAAAAAAAAACAATGAAGCTTTTAGGTTTTTTTTCAATAAGATTATAAGCATTTAACATCAAGCCTTTTTCACAGCAGACATTTTGACATAATAGGAAAATCACAGTTTTTACTATTAACATCAGTGATGGCTATGTTCAATTCAAGTGTCTCTGTAAGTCAGGCAGTGTGCACAACAAACTAAAACTGAAGCAGCTAAATTGAATTCAGAATAGCTGTCAGTTATGAAAGTCCTAAACCGTAAATGACATATTATTTTGATTGCCTTTAGACATCTGTTTTACAAGACACACACCTTCTTCACTACAACCTGTGACTGTTAAGCGTGTTACTTCTTTTCACACATTTGGTGGAAGGATTTGGTAGATCAACAATAGCTTATAACAGAAGTACTGACATTCTTTAGTTAAGTAAAAGTACAAGCATGCACACCACACACACACCCACACACACACACTGTGTTTTCACAGTGTCCAATATATATAATACATATATGTTGTATTATATTCAGTGATAGTGAATTTAACAAAAAGTTCCATTTTATGATACTTTCTACTTAATTTTGGATGCAAATATTGCACCTTTTACTCCTCTACATTTAATCTAAAGCTTAAGTTATTCATTACCTTGCAGATTTATATTAATACAAAATATAATATCCATTCATACATTATTATGGATTAAGCAAGTGTATCAAGTTATCAAAATAATCTCCACCTTCACTAGCTGCAGCACTAAAGTGATTAGCAGATTAATGCATTGATTATTACAATACAGTAATATAATACATATTATACTGAAATGGGCCATTCTGCATAATGAATACTTTTACTTAATGTACTTTAAGTATATTTAAAGATGTATTTTTAATCTGTAGTAGTATTACTTTAGTAAAATATGAGTATTTCTTCCACCACTGATTATACTATTCTATATTAATAAATGCAAAAACTAACACTAAGTACCATTACATCATATTTACATAAGTAAAGTACAAATACCTCAAAAAGCAGTACTTGAGTCCACACAACATGACTGTAAACATGTTTACTGTGTGTCAGTGAAATGCTACTGTCTGGTCACTGAATAACACAGTGGAGCTCAGATGAGGTGAAAATCACTGGAACATCAACAACGACTTTCCATCTAAAAGCAGCATTGTTCTTGCTTAATCACCTGTTAGCCACCTCACTTATTTTTCTTTGTGGAAGGACAAACTGATTTTGCATCTACTAAATATGTATTAAGTTTCCTCTAAAGTTAAATCAAAGTGGAATGTATTGGAGGTGAAACACCTCTACTTAGACTTACAGGTTTCTTATGAAATATTTATAAATTTTATTTGCAATGATTACACACATTAGGGAGAGTTTGCCTAATAAATAAAGGCCTGTAATAATACTTATCCTAGTGCTCTTTTTACATATTATCCTTAGTATAAAAGTCATTTGTGTGGTATTTCTAGTTTTAAATGATTCAACTTTTTAAATGTAATTGATAATGAAATACCGACATCCTGAAACAGGAAAGGTAATGTGTCTTTTGTCTAACAGACATCAATATTATCAATATTTTTCTCCTATCTAGAATTTTTAATATCTTTCACTCTAGGTGAAGATAATGAACATTGTCATCTCCAAGTGCAATATGTTCGACACAAAACCATTTGTTTTTAAAATTTATTGAAAAGTGCTGCAAAAAGCTCAGGTACCGAACACATTACAGCCAGAGACAGAGAGCATCATGGGTAACAGTGGGTACAGAGTAAGTGATGTAACTGCTGTGTGGGCTGATGAAATAAGGAGCAGTGCTGGCTCTGGTATAAACAGGGAATGAGGGATCACTGCACACATCCCTCCTGACTGGCTGAGCAGCTCCATCAGCAGTGAGTCCATGGTGTGTGCTGCCCCCTGTTGAGCAGATGGGGGAACTTCCAGCTGAAGCTTGAAGGAGGAGAGGCTCCTCAGAGTCCCAGCTGAAGCTCCTCTTCGTCCCAATTGGTCTGTGTGTGGACCGAGGCTGCTGCTCCACTCTGATCGCCACATTGGACAGAGGAGAAGCTCAAATGTCTTGACTCTTTCTTACCTGAGAAAAAGTGAGCATCTTGCCTGGAGCGTATTGAAGGACGACAGCGATCTTAGCCAGGTAGGTGGTGCTCTTCCTGAACAGACCTCGCTGAGAGCTGCTGGCTGGAACCACGAGAGGCAGCTGAGCTCCAAACGTCTCAGCCCTGTTCTGCATCTTGTTTGTTTGAGAATCAGAGGAGTCAGGTCTTCACATGCAGAGCAGAAGGATCAGATGTGGATCTGAGGGGTCAGCTCTGGATATAAGTCCTGGTGGGACAAAAGCACATTAGAGGATGTGCACTGCAGGTTGATGGGGACCTTTTGTTCCTTTAATGAGGTGGAAACATTGGGGTGGGGCCAGTAGACGACTCAAAATAGTTCCTCAACTATATGAATATAATAATGCTTGTTTGGAAAGTAATTTAACAGTTATTCTGAGATATAAAGAAGTTCCACCTTTTATGTCTATGTCATATTTAATTAATTTGCACGAGAAAGAACATTTAGGCATAACATTCTCAGTTATTTGGATGTTTGGAGTGTCTCCAGCATAAATTGTGTGTAATATTTGCATTTGCATTTCCTATGGAGTAGTCTGCTGGAGCAGCAGCACATCAGCCGCAGACAGGAGGAGACTTGATAAACTTATCAAGAAGGCCGGCTCCATCCTGAGATGCCCTGTGGACTCAGTGCAGGTGGTGGGAGAGAGCAGGATGCTTGTCAAGCAGTCATCCCTACTGGTGCAGGAGTCCCACCCCCTGCAGGTCACTCTCACAGCACTGGGCAGCTCCTTCAGCAACAGACTGATACACCCTAAGTGTGCGAAGGAGAGGTACCGCAGGTCCTTTCTTCCTGCTGCTGTCAGACTTTGCAATAAGCACTGCCTCCAATAGACTGTTGACCTCATCCTGAACCCTGTACCCTGCACTGTGCAATATGCCTGTACTATGGGCACTTCTGTTTTTGCACTATTTGGTAATATTTACTAATATTTATTCACTCCATATTATATTAACAGAAAAACAAACAAACAAAACAAGAACAACTGCACTTTATCATGTGAATATGTATATATGTCTATTTCTTCCCTTTTTAAATTTAACTTTAATGCTTATTTTTTTGCCATTTTTTACCTTATTTTGTAATATTCTGTTGCTGCTGTGACAAAAGAATTTCCCCGTCTGCGGGACATTTAAGGTTTTCTGATTCTGATTTTGTGATTCTGATTAACAAATGCACACTATGAAGGACTCACATGTTAGATGAAATAATATTCCCTCAAGTTCAGTCTGGGTTGTTGAGTCCTGCTGGTTTGAAGGTCCCATGCCAGCTCTATACCATTTAAATCTGTACATGTGCATCATATACAAGCAGTTACATTGAGAAAACTATTGAACTTTCAGATGACCCACATTGGACAAGATCTATTATCATGTTCATGACCCTACATGAGGGTTCACACCTCATTCACCCATGAAAAGGTCCTCATTAACATGGAATACACACTTTCCCTCTCTCTTGTTTTTTTTCAAAATGACACCTCTTTAAATGGAAAAGGGAACAATCATACTAGATTTTGGACACTGGTCATTGAAACAGACCAATATACCGTATGTTTTGTTTAATCACCTTCCACCATACTGTAAAAAAAATTATTGAAAAGTCAACTTCTGTCCTTTCCTCAATTAATTGCTCTCAAAAACCTCTTTTTCTTGAGCATGCCTTAGTTAGCCGTGACTCTTATACAAGCACTGCAAATATTGTTCAAAGCTCTTTAACCATGACTCTTGGTCCTAACTTCTCCATTCTCTCACAATCTCCTCAAAGAGTGTCAGCTGAATGGCAGACATGTAAGCGGATACAATGTCTGAATATGGTAATTGTCCATCAGATATTTGACAAATGAATAAATGTGAAAGCACCTTTAACAAAAAAAAAAACATTTAGCCTGCACTTCAGAAGAGTCTGTCAAGTGTTTTTAAGGTATTCTCTCAGTCCATTCAAAGGCTGCTTTTCTGACATATGCCGTTTAAAGGTTTCTGAAATACAAAGCAGAAAAAACTACAGGTACCTTGGCCACAGTGATACCACAATATTTGGCCTTTCTGTCTATGACTGGAGGAGCAACAATGATGAAAATGTCTTAACATCCAGACTGTCAGGAATGAGTTTGCCTTCAGGCACATTGTAATTTGTATTTGAAATACAGGCTGTGGTTCTTTTATCTTGTGATGGGTTCATTGCATGGGCGGAATATGGTCTAGAAAAATATACGATTCAGGTATCCGGGCATACTGCAATTTGTGTAAAATTATAACCTTTACTAGACATGGTGATATGAATTTAAACATACAGGTCCTCATCAGGCTGTGGTTCTTTTCACTCACTTAACTGCACTAAAACATCTTTTGGTGTTATATAACAGGTGAAATCCTTGTGGCACGATGAAAAGCACTTGTATTGCATTTCTTGTTGCTTAATATGTCAGATGTATTTTGTCTGGAAAACTAACTAATATTTGAGCATACAGCCATGGACATGACTTTTTTAATGGGAAGAATTACTACTTAAATTTTGATTAGTTGAATTTATGTCAAGGTAGTGTAAGAAAACTTACATTTATGTAATTTTACATGCCAGTTTCATTCATTTCCTCTTCATACCAGGCCGGTATACCTAACTGGTAAACACTGACTACATCACATGGAAGGACAGAAGACACAGGACAGAGACCAAATGAAATAAAATGCCATTTTATTGTTCAGCCGTGTCATAACTTCGTCTCCAAAATAAGCACAGCAGGACTACAACTGGTTCATCAACCTATAGCTACCCTCGATAGCACATAAAACTGGGTTTTATTAGACCACCAATGATAGCGTTAAAGACTTTTCTATCAGACGTCCAATGATAGCATACAAAATAGTTGTTAACCTACCAGTGATACTGTATATAAAACACTTGTCTCTAGATTTATCCCCAACCCACCCTCAATTTCACCCATGTCCCTCTTTAGAACATTTGTGACACTGACATATCTTATGCTTAAACAAGCACATATTAAGAATGCATAATTCATAATTCTCCATTTTTTAGATTATAAAAAAAACTACACAATGTTACACTTTAAGTCAGAATACAATTCAACTGATTATTAGTGTTCTACACATTCGGCCATAAACCAAAGGAACATTGTATAATATCACTATAACTTAACACTAACATGTAATATACGTTTTTAAAAAAAAATTACAAATGATTAGCAAGAGAAAATGAAGATGGCTAGTGCGAAGGCAAGCTGGGTCAGTACCATAACAGAGAATGAGTAATACAAAAAGAAATAAAAAAATAGAATAAGAAAAATAGAAACAAAAAACTGATAAGAATACAGGCAAGGCTAAAACATGTGTTTCAAACTTTTAAGATCCACCTCATGTGCACTCATCCATATAGGTAACCTGCTCCATTGTGTGATTCCACATCTCTCTGATACTTTAACCCCTTCTTTTCCCCCCGCTTCTACTTGCTTAAACATTCCCATGGCAACCATCTTTGTTTTCTTGTGTCAGGCACTTTCCAAGACCTCTTAAACCTCTCTTTACCTTAAACAACTCTACAGGCCAATCATAATGCTTCAGACAACGCAGGCCAACCACAATGCAGGTTCTATCAGAATACAACTGCAAAAGAGCACAGGACAAAAGTTTCAATCAGTGTGTTGCCATTTATATCAATATTGCTTTTGTTGTGAAGTTAAGTTTTCTGTGGAAGTCTGTCTTACCAATCCTACAGGTCGGTGTCAAACCAGGCCAGCTGGTTGCTGTCCATCAGGTCTTGGGTGTGGCCAAGGTCTGGCAATGGATCAGTGTGGTGGCCCAGGTCGGGCAGAGTGTCAGTATGGTAGTCAGCGCCTTCCATCATGGGGTCCAAGAGGGAGTCCTGACCGTAGGCTGCTGGGTAGGCCCGGTAGGCTCCATCTGGAAAGAGAATAGAACGCAACCATATTCTTGTTATTGTGTTGCATTGTAAACCATGGTTCAAAAGGTTCCAATCGCACAGACACTAGGATAAATGTTTCTTAATGATCAGTTGTCATTGCTGGGTGGCACCAAAATATATATCGGAGGGAAGAAGCAGGATGACATACAATTAAGTTTCATATTCAAGGAAATATACTGGGTTGAACTCTTGGGTTCTCCTAAATCATTTTCAACTGAAAAAGGACAAAGCCTCTACGCAGATATACAGAACATTTGTTTTGTCGAGTTGCATATCATTCAATGGCATTCTAGATTTTTATCAAAAGAAACCACAAAATATGATGCCTTTAAGGATCAACTTACATAAACCAAAGGATGATGCAATAAGAGGCGAGATTTCATTAGAGATAATGCAGGCACTCACCATCCTGTCTGTAAGCCAGAGGGTCTCCCTGAGCTCCCATATCCAGTCCCAGGTCTCCAGTCTATAAAAAGGCAAAAGAGTGGTAAGTAAAGCCCAACATTAAGCAAGGAGGGGATTGTCTTTGCCCAAATTCTATAGCACATTTCTAATTGTATACAGTATGAAATAAAACGAACATACAATGTTGAGTAAATACGGTATTTTATACTTGCTCTTTGTTGGATTATCAATTTGTGTGTGTGTGCCTGTATGTGCATGCGTGTACCTCGTTCCAGGCCATGGGCTCAGTTCGGAACAATGAGCTGGTCAGCTCCACTGACAGACGTTTCTTGTAGTCCTGGGGCTTGTCCTCAGACATGCGGAACAGGACAGCTGCAGCGTAGGTTGCTACAGACAAAAATGCATAGCAACAAGTCAAGTACACGGAGTGCAGGCAAGTACACTGACATTCAGACATGTGTGCATGTGTACTCACCAACACCCTCATTACGGGAGTGCAGCAGCTCAGTGAGGGGTGCAGTGGCTCCTTCAGCTTCAATTGCCTCAGCAGCTTCTTTGTCCTGAGCCAGTTCACACAGCACACCTGCTGCCACACGCTGGATATTCTCCACTGGAGAATACAGCAACTGGAAACAGTGAATAGCAGAGAGAAAGGTCAGATGTTTGATTTGAAGACAAAAAAAGAAAGAGTTGGTACAGTAGAAAAATAATAAGAGCAAGGAAGATAGGAGAATAAACATTTTTATTCACAAAAAAACATAGCTGTGGGACAGTCAACGTTTGTCTGTGGTAAGACTGGGTCCTACGTCTTACCTGGACAAAGAGTGGAATGGTGTTGAGCCCTCTGATGACAATTCTGTTGTGGACGTCCCGGGCGAGGATGTGCAGAGCCCCTGTGCAGCCTTCCACGATTTCCTCCATACGCACACCTTCCTGTAATTGTTTGAGAGGGAAAATGGAAATCAAGTACACCAAAGAATTCAAATGAAGATTTCAAGAACTCGAAGGTTGTCAGCATGGTTACACACCACAAACTGCTGCTGGTTGCCTCCCATGCTGGTGCGCCTCTGGGTGTCCTGGTGAGCCCGGACTAGCAGTTGGACCAGTCGGGGAATGGCTCCCTGCTCCCGCAGAGCACTGTGGTTGGCTGGGCAAAGAGCTAGGTTGCGGATCAGACCAACTGTGGCCTAAACAGGAAGAAAATGTAAGATATTTTAGTTAGCTGGAATTAATTATGTCATGATATGCACAGTTGATCCAACAGTATTTTCTGGGAAAAACTGAGATAACTAATGACCTTGATTAGTGGCCAGTGGGAAGGAGGGTGAAGTAGTTTGACCACCACAGGCAGGCCGTAATGAAGGCGCACAGCATTCTGGGCCATCTCAGCATCCTGGTGGCGGGAGGTCAGGTGACGCAGGGCGCAGACCGCAGGCTCTGTGATGTCCTCTCTGTCGCCAGCCCTAAGCACTGTCCGCACCAGAGCCTCAATGCCTCCAACCTAACGTGACGAGATCAATGTTTGGACTACATGTTATTACGCCATTCTAAAAATAAGACCACTGACAAATAATTTAAATCGGAATTCACAATCTACATAGTTGTGATCAAAGGTTGTGTGTATAATACATACCTGGCAGACCATGAGTTTGTTACTATAGTTGTTGCAGGTCAGGTTGGAGAGGATACCAGCTGCACATGTCACTACATTAATGTCATCACTGCCCAGCAGCTGGACCAGGGTCCCCAAGAGACCCTCCATTCCCTCCTGGAAGAGTAGAGGACAGGTTGAAAAGGACAAAAGAAAAATGAGGGGAGACGAATGATTACATGAAATGTGATTCTGTCCAAATACAACTGGAGGCTCCTGTGTATTGTATGTAGCTGCCATTCTGTACATACATACTGTAGTTATACTTCATATTAAAAAAAAAGAGTGTCCTATGTATTAATGTGTTTCTTGTAACATGCTACGGACATTTAACTCATTGATCACTGTTCAACAGTTCTTAACATTGAACCTGGGGCTCACAACATTTGTGACTACTGATAAAGTGTGTTGTACCTGTTTGGTGGCAGCATCTGATAGATTCCTCAGAGTCCAGAGGCAGTTCTGGACCAGACGCTGACTGGGGTCTGTCAGGTGAAGCCCCAAGGCCTGCATGCCTCCTACACACACAACCCCAAGAACAACAAACGAATGCATTTCATCAAAGAATTTTCACCCTAATAGCAAACCACAACTAGATAATGTAGACCAGCACATTTATGTTTTTTATATTGTAATGCGTTTCTATTCCATTTCTGTACGTACCAGCCTCTACGATGGCAGGTTTGTTGCTTGAGCAAACAGAAAGCACTTTGAGCACTCTGCTTGTGGTCCACAGCAGTTTCTCGTATGTGAAGGTCCTCATGATGTTAACCAGGGCTTGAGGACCACCACTGGCCAGAATGATCAGCTAAAACAAAGACAGGTTTATGTTTATTCATGCTTTTAACTGCTGCCAGCCAAACAGCATCAGCAAACACATCAAGTGAACAATTCTATTTAAATACATGCATAAATAAGTTTAACTTCCAATACCTTGCTTTCCTGGTTGCCATATGCAAGGATCTGCAGGCAGTCGGTAGTGATTGCCAGGAACTTGACGTTGGTATTAGACAACAGGGCCACCATCTTCTGCAGTCCTCCAGCTAGACGCACCGCCATCTTTGCCCCTTCCTGATGCAACAACAGGTTGTGGAGCGTGGTGATGGCATAGAACAACACACTGTCCACTGGAGAGCTGGAAGAATATCCAGACAAAATCAGTATATAGCATGTTTTCTGGTAATTCAACAATAGTCATTACCACATGGTAAAGCCTGTATATTACTGCATGAATAAAATACTAAAAAGTACTGACTATTTTGTCTCTTTATTTTACATTTTTTATAAAGAACCGTAGAGCAAAATGAACATAACGTGCAAGGATCAGAACATAAGGGGTTTGCCCTAATGACAAATATTGCGATATCGCAGTTCAGCAGCTTGATAGAAACCACATAGAAATGGGCAATAATATAAAATGCAATAGATATATTTATCCTGTTTTGACAGTGTAACACCCTACGGGTTATATGACAATTTTGATTAGAATTAAACCGCAATTTTAAATCATATTCCCTCAGGTATTTCAAATAACATTTTCAGAGAAGTTAGAGTCAATGCTTGAAACGTCAATGTGGACAAAGCAGTTGTGTATCACTATCGCAATATGGCTTCATCATGATACAATTTAACTGAAAGATGGTAAATTATATTGAATTAGAGCTCAGCCCTATAATTCAAAACTTATTTTTTGGTACATGTTTTGTTTTCTGTAACAAGTGCGACGTATTCTGTCCACATTTGCTTTAATAATACAAAGAAATAAAACAAAGAAACTCAAATCACTGCACTCATTGTGGGTAGATAAATCTACCTGGTGTTCACCTGTTGGTAGTCTAATAAAATCAGGTAGTTAATCATGCGCCCTCCTGCAGCTGTTCCATCCTTAGTTCAAAGTGTAGTAATATGATTCCAGGTGCAAATTCAAACACACGTGACATCCAACAGGTCACAACCTGCCAGCCAACTTACTGTTGTGTCTGTATGTTATGGCTTTTCATGAAAATCACAAAGAGTAAAAGGAAGGAAGCCATTTTAACAGTTTATAACACGTCACAATGTGGAGTATTCAGTTCTTTGGGACTGGGGCTGGTTGGTGAAGATCTGCCATTGTGCTTTTCTCACATCAAAGCAAAGTGATGTCACTTTTGATTTTACAATGTTTTAGACTTTATGTTATGATTGTTTATGATGTGCTTCTCTGTGCAGGAGATAGATGGGAAACCAGGCTAATGCTTGGTGAAAACAAGGGCTGCCCCTTCTTAGTCGTTTAGTCATTTTTATGCTATTTTTTGTGCTGAATGACTAATTTCAAAGAAAATTTTGAGCACATTTCTGGTAAGCACAAGATCTAAAGTGGTGCTTTTGTATGATTTCTTGTGGAGAAACGGTTTTACAGATCTGTCCATTAAAATCCATTAATCATTTTATAGACAAAATCATGAGTGTTAGTTAATTAAAAAATGTAGCTTTAATACGGTTTGTCTTTATTTGTAATATACTATTTGCTTAACCATTGATAAGCTCGTAGCTGTTGCAACAAAGTACATTGCATTTGTTAACTGTGTCCTTCTTCCCTGGTAACGTAGTGGAAGAGAAAAGCAAAAAGGGGGCTTCAAGGGAGCATGTGAGACACACAAAACGAAAACTTTTCAGTTATTGCCCTATTATCTTAAAGCTGGGGGTCTGCAGTTTTTTTCTTGTGGGCAAAAAAATCCTTAATACCTTTCAGTATATTGTTTTATTCAACTGGTCTGAGAGAAAACTAGACTGCTTTCAATTTGTAGAGAACATAGCCTGTGACAGTAGACAGGCCAATCACAGGTCATTTCAGAGAGGGTGTTCCTATTGGTTTGGCTGTTCTATATGTTCATGTTCCTTCAGACGGTGAAAGCACAAATCAAATGGAGGAAAATCCTGCAGAAAAAGTTGCTATTAATACATTGAAAACAACTGCCTACACCGCAAAGCAACCCAAAAAATATATATACCACCACACAACGTAAATCAAAATACTCTCTACCATCATATTCTACTGGAAAAAAAACAAACAAACCAAACCAAGATATCTTCTCTGCGTTGCTGTTGCTAGCTTTGGACCATTTGGATGTGCGGACTAGGCATGCTAACTTTGGACATTTTTCTGAGTGATAGCCACCCCTCATTGACCACTAACACAAGTAGGCAGCACCATCCCAGTTCAACTGTCCAGGAGATTGACTTGAACATACTTTCTGCATTCTGGACAGCTATGGACCTGTACTGGTTGCGCAGCTCAAGCGGTGTTGCATGTGTTGATATGGACACAAGTAGCCACTTTCCTGGGACTCTTGCATGCAAAATTCTTATTGTCAGTTAACCAGTAATCATTAACATCCCTAGTGTGGACACTGCACATATAGAGATATGAACCACAACAAGTCCTCCAGTTTCTTACCCCAGCATCTTGACCAGGGCAGGAATGCCACCAGATTTGAAGATTGCAAGGAGCCCCTCACGATGGTGGGAAAGGTTGT
Organism: Echiichthys vipera; assembly: GCF_963691815.1. NCBI lineage: Eukaryota > Metazoa > Chordata > Actinopteri > Perciformes > Trachinidae > Echiichthys > Echiichthys vipera. Next base: position 15,119,818 of record NC_139838.1, on the reverse strand, counting down.
GCAAGGTGCCAGCAGAGCAGCGAGCTGTCTCCACATCACCAGTGTTCTGCATGGCACGAACAACAGCTGACACCATTTGTGGGGAACGCATCAGGGCGTGGCGCGATGCCTCCTTCTTTGACAACTGATGCACCATTACAGCTGCTTTGTTCACAACAACCTGGGGCAGAGACAACGTTTGTTAGGGATACATGGTACAGGACGGAAAGTGAACTGCATTGCTAATAATTCACTCATTAGTACACAAACCTGGTCCTCATCATTGAGCAGTTTGGTAAGCTCAGGGATGGCACGAGTAGCCAGCTCAGCATCATCTTGATAGTTAATGAGGTTGACCACAGCATGTTTCAGCATCTGAGAGGGCTCTGCCAGGCGCTGCACTGCTGTGGGGTGGGCAGCATCCAGCTGGGTAGGTGGGATCTGGATGCCCTCCTCCAAGGTCTCGGGGAACATGGCAGCACGCACACGCTGGGCTCGGGTCATGGCATACCCCTCAATGTCTGAATGAAATACGATGCGATTAATATCATGGCATTATAGAAATTTGTCAATCATCAGAGATTTATATCGTAGCTCCTATCCTAATGTTGCAAATATCATGATATATAAATACAGGTAACTGCTTTACCTGTAGGCTCAGGAGTGAAGGGCTGGTTGAACTCCCAGTCGTAGAGAGATGGATCATCCTCCTCAGCATCAGGGTTTCCCTTTCCACTCAGAGATGGTGCTGTGGTGGTGACTCCAGACTGAATGCCTGAATCCAGGTAGGACTGCTGCTGCCACTGGCTCACTGCAGCCTTGCTATCTCCCATTGCCATGTCCAACTCCATCAAATCAGCTATGGAAAAAGGAATGAAAGATTAGGACATGAGTGATCTTTACTTCACCCACTTCTATGTTTCCCCTACTATTGTCTCCCTCTCCAGCCCCCCTGGAAGAAAGAAAAATAATATTTTATTTACCTAATTTATGTGAGCTCACTTAAATTTAGCTTCAATTTTCTGAAAAGTTTGGTTTTATTACTTATTTAGTGCTATAAAAACAGGGTGAAACAGCTGTGATGGATTTCTTTCCATGCTATGTGCATTAATAAAAATAATATGCTCCCAAGCTCTGGACTATGGCCTGGCTACGTCAGCTTATCATTTTGGGATATGGGAAATTATACTTTCTGTCTTTTTTGTATTTATCACAATCGCCTTGCAGACGGTGCCCTTGAAAAACAGATTGCAGAGGGCCAGACATCCGGCGCAAGCTTTATCCCAGCACTTCACATCTGGTAAATCAGACTGAAGAAGTGGTAGTTTGTTGTCATGAGACACAAAGAAAGTGATTTAAAAAAAAAAAAATCTGGTTTAAGCGAGTGGAAATAAACTTAATAAGCAAAGAAAAGCTTGGGGTCCTCTAATTCCGATGGCCTCAGGTACTGATCACTACTTGAAGTATGTAAACATCAAATTCCTCTTTCAAAACACTTTTTTTGCTCACTAAGCTCCCATTTTCCACAGTGCCTCAAGGCTGATGGTATTTCACACATTGATGTACAGAGGAACTCAGGTAAACCAAAGTATGTACAAAAAAGATCAAATATGACGGGCAGTGTTCATATCAACATAAAACTAACTTTAAATCAAAGTTTTTTCATACTTACACTGGGTCGCCATTGTTCTCGCCTGCCCTCAGCCCGCACAGAAGATATGTCTGCGTAAAAGGAAACAAGCACACAGAGGGAAAATCAGACAACTCGCACTCAACCTTGAGTTCTTGTTTGCCAAAAGCCAAACCTAACCGTAAGGGCTATGCGCTTCTCCTACGTGGTCTCAATGATAAAAAAAAAACAGTCTTCTGCGCTAACGTTACCTGTACAAGCTCTTAGTGATTCAGACGCTTGTTTGGCTTGCTAACGTAGCTATGGAGGGGAAATGCCGAGCCTCCACCTCCAGCCGAGAGAGCAAAGCGGTGGGTATTTCCAGGCCAGCACGAACACAATTCACCATTCAGCGGCAAAGAACATCAAAGGCATATTTCTCCCCCTCCCCCTACCACCACGGCCAAGTTCCGACCTCGCAGCTTGGGTTTCCAATGAGAAAAACTACCCCCTCCGCCCCGCAATCACTTCAGTGACTCCTCCTCTCGCGGTAGGTCTAACGCAAGGCTAATGGAAGGAGGCTGGGGCACACACAAAAATAAGTCTGGCTTTAGGGTATGACACATGCGCAATGGAACTGGAGCTGCGCTGCAGTCAGGGCACTTTGAGGGCTCCAGCAGATGGCGCTAGAGATAATGCGATGGTTTCCGCTTAGCTGCCTTTTGGTTTCACCACTCAGTCTGACAGAACTTTAAAATGGATAGAATTACATATATTTATCTTTAAAACAATATATTTCGACCCAAAACGACTGCGGACGCACATAATAATAATAATAATAATAATAATAATCAACCACCCCCTGTTCTATAATGGTCTTTTCTCAAATTTTAATGAAAAGATGCAATACAAATATTACTTTTCTTACATGTTTCAGACTCGTACACAATGCCGACATGTATTTCTAAATGTGGAAAGAATAATAGTGACAATAATAAAAAACAATAGTAGTAATAATTTGATAACACGAATTAAAATTATAAAGACAGTTAAAACGTTTTATTAAAAAGAATGAAGAATAACAAAAACTTATTCTCACTTTATGATAGTGCGCGAGGACTTGGCCACCTAGTTTAACTACTTAGCATTAAATACACACTAGCGCCGCTATATGCAAATAACATTCAATGATATTAAATGAAAAGTTCTACACAATAGAGTTCAGATTCATGTGTCTCACACATGCCATAGAGTAGAAAATGCAAAAAAGTAAATCATACGAGCATGTATGTGTTGACAAATACTTTCATTTAATTCTGCATTACTGCGCATGCGACAAACACCAAGGCGCAGACATTGCTTTTCTGTGTCCCAGCCTTCTTCTATTAGCTTTGGGTCTAAGTAGGAACGTAACAAGCTACCTAATCAAAACTATTTAAAAAAAATCTAGCTTCAGGTTACATCAATCACAATCATACTTGAAAGGACATATAATTCATGAAGAACGAGCTAGCAGGCACTAGCCTTCTCAGGTAGCTAACAGGTTGCTTAGCTTACCTTGAAACGTCGCTAAGCTAACCTAACGTGCGTAGCTAACCCCTCCGCTAGTTAGCTAACTAGCTAACATAAACAAACACAGTTTAGAGGTTCACTCACACGGCCTTAAATTGCTAACACTTGTCTTGAGACACAACCAGTTGCTCGAAGTCATAATCGTTGCATTATCGGTTCATTACTGGACTCGTGACTTTCAAAGGAAACCTCCAAATGTTTAATTCTGGTTCCACAACGTATGAAAAGTAGATCCAAGCGCCACCGTACAAAACCTGCCGTGGTGCTGCCAGCCAAATCAGAAAACCCCACCGGAGCCCCCTCCCTTAGCCAAAAGATGATTTTCTTTTGGTGAAGCAAACACTGACCGCGCTGAAAATCCCATTAAATAGCAGAAGTAGTTAACACACTATCTTTACCAGAGTCGAGCGGCTTCCTCCGTGGCTCTTGTTAGGGGAAAAAAAATTCTCCTTTCTCTTGGCTGGAAATGGGGAAAAGGCTGCTAGGTGAACCACCCGTAGAAGTCCGAACCACACCCGCTGTTGCTCCGCCGAAGATGTTGCTTCCGCCTGTGCGATGGAACATCAAGATGGCGAGAGGGGGAAAAAATACAGTATTCTGCCGCACTCGGAAAAATAGAGCGCCATTTTAAATATAGTTTAAGCAAATAAATCGTGTTTTTTTTACACCTCTTGGCAGATATTGGTATCCATTTATGTTAGGAGAAGTCGGGTATTTCAGTTTTGAGATTTTTCCATTCATGTAAATGAAAGATGTGTAATACTGGCAGTGTGGGGAGGGCAAGGAGCATTCATTGGAATGTGATTCATGAGCTGCTGTGATATGATAGAGGGAGACACAGTTTCAACCCAACAGGGCTATATCATCCAGTCATTTATCTTATTCATTTAAGTCATGATTTAGCAAAAACAAGGAAGGTGCTTGTCAACCACCTCTCTCATTCATGTTTTTCACACTTGCACACAGTTAAACAGGGACTTGTGTTGCAAATGATCACAGTGCTTAAAGGAAGACGACGAATCAAATATAGACCACAAAATTAAACTGTATAGGAAGTTGTGGCATTTTAGTTTTCTAAACATCCCATGATACAAAAAGCTCCTCTTAAAAGCGTAAGAGTGTAAGAAAGAAAAACATGCAGTGGTCAAAATAACATAGGCCTGCTGTGCTGTGGTTTGAATAGCGTTTGATCATTTGCCTGCATTGTTGTTTTTGTGGCTAAATGAACTGCACTGATACACAACTGATGAGTTCAATCCATCACTAACTGATAGAAGGACATATGTAGGCTACTTTATGTGACCTTAAAAGGCTTAACCACATTGTATATTTCTATACTTATTATAAAATCGCATACGTATGCATCTCAGTTTTGGCCTATTCATAGACTTGCTGTAATCAAACTGGAATGCATATGTCCACAGTCCGATATCTAACATCCACTTAAATGCATCTATTGTAGGACTTGGGCATCTACTTTAGCTACTTAGCATTGAATACACACTAGCGCTGCTATATGAAGCCATAGAGTAGAAAAGGTCAAAGTCCAAAGTGTCACAGGGAAGCATAATGGTGTTATTGCAAGAAATGGAAAAGGAAACTAATGCTCATTTGTTATATCACAATAATCAGTTGGAACATTTCTATTCATATCATCTTTTATACAATGACAGAAATGAGGGCTAATAAAAAAAACAGCTGCATATCTGCAAGGGGTAAGAATACTATCAGAGTGAGGAAGAGTAATAACATTCACGCTGTCAAAGCAAATGGAAGTGGGACAATATATATTTTCACACACTGCTTCAAGTTAATCTACAATAAGGTGTTGACATTTATTTCAGTGACGGCTTGTGGATTTTCATTATTTTCGGTTTATTTCGTTTTTGGTATGTGGGACTAACATCAAACGCTCGCAATAAAACTATGAAGTTCAGCCACTGTCTCCAACATGACAAATACAGTGTGGTAAACAGAGAGACAATATAGAGCACAACTGCTGCATGTCTCCAAGGTACAATCAGAAAATTGGACTGTACTTCAGAAAACTCTCCTACAAAAACATACGCAGTAGTATTATCTTACATACATTTGGCAAAATGAGTTGCTCTTATTCCTTCTTCTCAGTCATGGAAATTCATATCAGGTATTACGTACAGTCTTAATATGATAATGATCTGAAATGTATTGTATTTATCTGCTTAGAGCTCATGAGGATACATGGTTTAAAGTAAGCTGCACATAAACTGTATTCTTATGAATATATCAAGATTAATTATTCCGCTACAAGACACTGGGGGATTGTATAAATACTGTACATAAATAATATAAATCAGCCCAGCCCACCCCCCTTCAGAGCAGTTAGAGATCAGAATCTGCTAGAGAGCAACAGCGCCTACACAGGGTGGACAAAATGAAAGAAATCCTTTAAAATGCAGCAAATACAGTAGTGGTGAGGCTAAAACATTTGCGTTTGAGGCTAGTTAATAGGCCCTCACCAACACTGATTGAAAAACAAGAGTAAACAAAACAACAACCACTGCATTTGAAGGCGTTTTTTACTTTGTGCCCCAAACGTCTTGTCCTCCATTACCCTTTTGTTTCATCCTGAGGAGCACTGTACCCAAAACCTTACATTATCTCTTATATTTCAGCCATGCATGTCAATTTCCTGCCATTTGTTAATTTTCGTTGAAATCAAGAAAACTCAAGTGTCTTGCAAAATATCAGTACGTCTGCTCAATGCTTACCAACATGGGGACAGCACCGTTATTGAACTGAGGAAACTTAAAAGTGTAACCCGTTCTTGTCCAACTCCCCCATCATAAAATATAATTTCTTATTTGCAGGGAGGAGAAGAGGAATGACAAAAAAACACAAAGAGACGCTAGGTGGATGAATCCGAATAAATACACCTTTTATTTGACTGATTAACAGATCTGATTATACAAACGCCAACACAGAGCTCTGAAATAACAGGACCAATCAGCGAGACAATGACTGTACATTCTTGGTGTGACCCTCCCTTGTTCTGACTCCCTTTTTCTGACCCCCCCACCCCAGCCCGCAGTAACTATGGAACTGAATCACTAGTGCTTCTTTCTGTACAAGTAAAGCTCAGCTACCCACCTACCCTCTACAACCCTCTAACACCCTCCCTTTTTCAGTGCACTGTCTGTTATCTACAGGTTTGAACAGTATCTACCACAAGGGGATGTTTGGCCAATTGGGTGCCATGATCGGACCGTAGGTGCCCTCTACGCAGGACTAATGCTTGAGTTTGAACTTTGTCTTTGACGTGTATATTTTTTTCGTCATGTTTGGCTCATGTAGTCTAACAGACAGTGCTGTTGTAATAATAGTGTATGCACCGTTTTAAGAGCTTGTAGTGTAAGAGCATAGTAATGTTTTTGCCTTTTGGTTGAAATGCAAACAGCCAAAAATCTCTCAATGTACAGTTCTAGGTTGAAGTAACTTCCTAATTCCTTAGTCTCTCACTTTCTCTCTTGCACGCACACATACACGCACACATACATACATACATACACTCACTCACACACAAAATACTGGTATGTTTGTCCCTTCATCTTAAAAAACAAGAATGTTGCAATTTTGTGTCAGGCATTTTTTTTGTTCTCAATCTCTTCTTCTGGCCAAGCGTGACTTGTCCCCACATACATTAAACAGACAATCACACAATCATCCCTATGGTACCCTAAGTGCATTTTATTCAACCTGCACCTTTCAGTAGTTCCTACAGTAAAAACACCAATCCTTACCATCACGAGAAATGGATGGATAAAACACCCTCGCTTTCATTCCTGTAATCAAATCCTTTTTCAACCCACCTCTCCCTTCTTCTCATCCCAACATCCACACCACCATTGGTCCCCCATACCCCTTTACTCTCGTGTAACAGACAGTCTTGTATGTAACAGTGACAAATACTCGCCCCTCAGCGCAACAGCCAGGAGGAGAAGAGAGAGAGGGAGAGGAAGGGAGGTAAACAATGTATAGGAAAAGGGGCAGATGAAGAGAGGGCGAGTTCATGGGGAGGGAAAACTGCTTCCATCTCTCTTTCTCCCCGCATCTCTGTGATGGAGTGGAAGGAGGAAGGACAAGGGACGGTGGAAGGTGATTGAGGTGGAAAGAAGGGGAGAGAGAAAGAGAGCAGGGTGAAATTGCGTTGGTCTTCATGTGTCCTGGCCGTCGGTGGCAGGGGTGTCGTTGGCATTGGGCATGTCAGAGTCAGTCTCCCGGCTGGATATGCGGTCCAGCTCTGCCTGAACATCGCTCAGGCCCAGCTTCGAACCTGCGTCAAATGTGGATAGATAGCATAAGAATTGGTAATGTGCCACAGCAAACACACATTTCAGCCAGTGTGATACATGCCAAAGCAGTCAATTACACATGGTTAGAATAAGAGCTGGGTGAAATAAGAATATTGGCAAAACATTCTCAATAGTATTATTTGAGAAATATTTACAGTTTTTTAAGTATTGTTAATCAGGCTATTTCAGTCTAATATTAAAGATCACCTCTAGACATGTATTTAGAAAGACATAAATCCTTGGACCAATAATGTGTGTCTGTGTTTTTTTTCCACGTTAAAGCCCTTAAGAAGGCATATTTTCCTTTGACCTAATTAAAAGTTTCCAGAATCTATAAATATGCATTTTTTTATATCTAAGATTTCCTGCTGGACACAAGACGTCTCCTACTCCTACTCCTACCTTGAATATTAGACCAGGATTGACTTCCAAACTTGTTGTGATGTCACAAATCATGCTCATAGGCATTTTAAGGCTGCATTGTAAAAAATGTGAAAAAATATGGTTCTAATTGAAAATGATATACCTTAAACCGTTTCACAGAGAATGAATACTTACTGTTTTAGATAGACAGTATACATATACAGTATATGGCTAATGTGTTGAACAGTATCAAGATATACATTTTCACAATATCGCCCAGCCTTAGTTAGAATCATGTGCAATGTTTGTGCCAGATGTTAGTGATGAGAAATGCAATGCAACATGCCAAAAAATGTAGAGGACCAGAATGTAGAGAAGGAATTAGGAGGGGAAGCATCAGGAGTTCAATCATCATTAAATAATCAGTCAATTGAACAAAATTATCCTGGCACTCCCCTGCAACCAAATAGGGAAAGAGGAAGAGAGTGCAGATATCAGAGTCTTGCCGTCTCTGTGGATGATCTTTTTAAATAGCTCTGGTTCATGCCACTTCTATGAAATGAATACACCTATGCTGATATGTTCAAGAACTGAAACACTCATGTTATTGGTGCTTAGGTTTCAAAATGTTGCAACTGATGAAATGACCCACATCCATAACAACAAGATTCAGGCATGTGATGCAAAGGTAATTCAATAATCGCGGGGTCATCTCCAGAACCTACAGCTTCACTTCCCAGATGTTCCTGACTTTCACATAATCTAATCCAATAATCCGAATAAACACAAAATCCATGTGTGTTTGTACAAAAAGTAAAGAGTAAAAAGTAAGACTTTGTTCCTCCACGGATGCTGGAGAAGTTTAGAGGCTCAGAGGGGAGGGAAAGGGTCAAAGGAAATGTAAGGATGCTTCTGAGAATGAACACCACACACCTTAACGTGGCCAGCATCCTCTGACTAGACACACACACACACAGTATGAGTGATGTTAACAGTGAGATTGCAAAACAGACTATGAACATAGTTAAGGATGAAAAAAATCACACAGAGATACAGACAGGCATAAAGATGATTTGTTTGGACTCGGACCCTTTTATGATTTCCTTTACCATGTGTAATGTTCATGTCTGGAGCAGAGGACAGGACAGTAAACGAGAAAATGAAGGATGGCAGATTGGAGGTGGAAACCAAAAAGAAGCTGAGTGGTGAGGAGTAAATGAAAATAGAATGAAACCCCCCTCAAACGACTGAATAAACATGCACTTTTCCCTCTGTTTAACAAAACCAGAGCATTGTAACAACCTCTACCACCTAGAGCGCATTCTCACCTGACTTGCGTACTGTTCCTGGAGTGTTGTTACCGCCACCTGGCGTCCCGGGCCCACCTGTCCCAGCTTTCTTTGTCAGTAGACTATTGAAGAAATTGGCCAACACGCCCTCACTGGTCTGACCTGCAGCATACAGAGAGTAGAGTAAAAAAAACACACAATGAATGAGCAGTGGTCGCTGGCTGCTGTGTGAAGCAGAGGAAGTGCATGACGTACCCGACTGTGGCATTGCGTTCGCTACGTTGGCCGCTGCGGAGCGATTACTCGTCCTGGGGGAGCCGGTGGGTGCTCTACTGGCAGTGTCCTATGAACGACGACAGAGGATTTCACACATACTGGACACTGGGGGGAGATTTCCTTTATCTTATGAGCCAAAACTAGAAGGAAAAAAACGAGCACTCACCACTGGTCGCCCTGCTGTCACAGCGGGCTGTTTGGCGAGCAGCGACTGCAAATTAGAGCACAATATGCAAACTCACTCCAATTAGTTTTTAATTAACATATCAGGACCCTCAAGTCAGATTTAATTTGGAGTGCCGACGAGCAGCAAAACAACTGAAATTCATATAAAAGAGATGTTTTCTGACCTGCAGCTTTACCAGAAAAACTTGGTCGTCTTCTGCCTGAATCTCCTTTTCATGTACAATCTGGTGACAAGCAAGAAAAGAAATTGATTTATTTATAGATTTTTTTATAGCTGTACAACTGCTTATAAATTGTGTTGGATAAAATTGTCATGATCCCTGAAGGGATATTGGGAAAAGCTTAGCGATGTAGCACACAGCAAGAATCAATCTGTAAGCTTTGGCCATTTTTTTAGCAGGAGTCTTTACCTTTCTGACTGGCGGTTTGACTATTACTTCCTCAAAGCTGTCATCTGCTTTTACTGTCTGGAAGTTCTCGTGAAGTATGGCAATCTTCTTCTCATTGTCCCAACCTGATGGACTGAGAGCACACGAAGGGTTACGCACCGAATACATGTGGCCCCACAGTCATGGTACGTTTACGTACACAAAGGCGGGCTTACATGAAGACGGCATCTCTTTCCACCACTTGTGCCGCGCAGTGGAAGGGAAAGCCGTAGAGTCTGTGGACGAGATATTTGTACAGGATGTCCAGGTTTTTCATCTCCTTCACCGATGTGTAAACGAGAGACGCCCCGTCTGACACGGCTGTCAAGGATATTTTCAACCATTCACATTTCTAAATACATGAACTAAGGCAGTGTGCAATCTTCATTTAAAATACAAGAACCCTTGAAAATCTAACACCATTTTCACTCAACATTGTCTGGAGAAATAATTCTGGAAAACAACCATTTCACCGAGTACAGGGTAATCTTTTGACAAGGTAAAGTGTGGTATGGCATGGTGGTTAGCACTGTTGCCTCACAGCAAGAGGGCCCTTCTGTGTCGAGTTTGCATGTTCTGCCCATGCCCTTTTCTCTGAGTTCTCCGTCTTCCTCCCACAGTCCAAAGACATGGACGTGTTAAGTTAATTGATGACTCTAAAATGCCCGTAGGTGTCAATGTGAGTGATTGTTTGTCTGTATGTGCCCTGCGATAGACTGGCGTCCTGTCCAGGGTGTACCCCGCCTAACACCCGATGTCAGCAGGGATCGGCTCCAGCCCCCGCGACCTCGATAGGGACAAGCGGTTGAAGATGGATGGATGGAATATCAACAACAATGGTTTAGATATGGCAAAAACACATTTTACTGTCAGTCACTCAGTTGTATTACCATCCTTCATCACTGAACAGTTGGACGTTACAGTACAGGCCAAAAAGAGAATGGCTGCCTTAAAATTCCGCATGTCATGAGGAAACTGCGGAGTCTGTCGTATTGATCAACAGCCCCCTTTGAAACCCTGTGCGTACACTGTTCCGTGACCAAACGTTTCATTTTGTTTTCTGACAATATACATTGTTTGTGCACTTTTTGGCAACAGCAGAAACGACGTTCAGCGAAGGATACACTGCAGACAGAAACGTCTGATGTGAGACTGGATGAGGTCCAGGTGTTCGTCTCTGTAGTCGTGCTCCTTCTCCAGCGTGCTGATGGCGTCACACTGAGGACAGATGAGTAGGTGTCAGACACAGGTGAATAGATGCAGTGCAAAAAACAAACAAAGACCATTATATTTTGAAATGATTTCACAATTCAATTTTGTGTACCTTAGTGCAGACCACCACCATTGGTATTCCCAGGTTGTGTGTGAGTGTGTTGTCTCCTAAGGGCAGCAGCACACTCTCCTCCTCTTCGCTCCTCCTCTGCGGAGTGCCATCCTCCCCACTGCCTGGCTCTGTGTACTCTTGGAACTGTTTGACAACTACACACACAAACAACATTATCATACACATATACATTTTAATATAGTACATAATACATGTGGCATTATCATTCTAATTCGGCCTCCTCAGGCAAAACCCTTGAAGGGTTAGTGGTCCAATCTAAAGCTTTTAACAAAGGCTCCTTATTTGAGAAGTGTGTTCATACTACTAAGAGCATTTCAGTGAAGAAACACTTAATCTACTCGTCAGACTGACTGCTGTCAGTATGACTCACGTCTGTGCTCCAGCTCCCGCAGCGTTTCCGGGGCGACCCGGAGTTTGTCGATGTGTTCCCTAGCGACGGCGGCCCACTTCTGGAGAGAGTCCAGGGCATTCCATGGCCGCGACATGTCAACTGTTATCAGCAGCAACGTGTTGCCGATTGAGTCCACTGGCACCGCTACTCCCTGCAAACCTTTGTGGTAAAGGTCTCCGTCTAACACCCAGGCATTACACCTAGTGTGGTCTAAACACACACAAAGATAAATACATTATTTAAGGAGGTATCATATAATGGAAAAAAAATTAAACAAAAAAGACTACAATTGCTGGTTACCATCGATGTCGTCGTCATGGACACTGAAGTAGAGGTATTCCAGGCCACGCCCTTTCATGAACTCTTCAACCCCCTGGAGCTTTGCAACCAAGGCGGTCTTCCCCGAACCCACCTCACCTAAAATCAGCAAAAACAGAAAGCTTGTTAAGTGGCATACTGACTAAAGAAACCACACCAAACCAATGCTGAAAGTATACAAATTGTTCTGCATCCTGGTTCCCTCTATCATGCTATATGAGCTGTAATAGTAACACACTGCAGGGTTAATAGAGAGGCTACGGTGTGCACCACACACTATCCCTTTTTTTAATTAATTACATTTATTAATGTTTTCATAATATGCATAATAAAATGACCCCAAAGATATTCAGATTTCAGGGACAAAGAAATGTATCAGGGATCCTTACAACTAGAGATGCGATACCCGGATCGGATATCGGCTCCGATATTGACTATTTAGCTGGATCGGATATCGGATGAATGAGGCAGATCCAGCATTCTGATCCAGTCATTTCTTTTTTATTAATATCATACACAGCAATACAGTTACAGCGATCTAGTCACTTCAATTCTATGTTTGCAACGGCGGCTAAGGTTTTATATTTAATTTAAAAATATCTGTTTGCAGTGCATTTTACATGGAAGTGTTATTTGTTTTTGCTGCTAATGTACACTGTTGTTTGTTCATAAATAATATTAAGTACATTTATATTTGTGTTAATTTGTTACCTTTTTTAAACACGGCTAAATGTGTATCTCAAGCCTGATGCCTTCACTCACATGGCAAGGTATAAGGTTCATCCATTCAACAGTAGTATCGGATCGGCATCGGCCGATACGCTCAGCCAAGGTATCGGCTTGGATTGGAAAACAATGGATCGGTGCATCTCTACTTACAACTGAGGAGCTGGAACGTTTTTGGGCATTTTTGCTTGAAAAGTGACTTCAGTGGTTGATTAATTGATTAGCAAAATATATGTTATATTCCTTTCATCAACTAATTGATTAATCAACTAACCACAGCTTCATCATACATAGTTTGGAGTTCTCATGAGGGTTCAACAGCCCTGATATGTTGTGTATCTATTGACAATGGACTGTGTCTGCATTTGTCCTGGCATTATTGCTAGCGCTGACAGCATGACTTTGTTATTGTGCATGTTATAAGGTCATGGCTGCATCCATTGTTGCACTATACCATATTATGTCGACAGGGGGACTCGATGCATGATAAAGAAGCAGAGCTTGCTGATGTTGGCATGGATAGCATAACAGACAAATGGCTCTGGCTGATTAGCTTGAATGGGTCTAGCAGGCTGCGGATTATCCCAGGCGGATGTGTAGAGGCAGTGTGTGTGTTTGTGCCGGAGACGGGGAGGCACCCTCCTCTCTGCTTCAGTCACAGTGGGGGAAAAAACACAGGATGATGGTTCGTCTTGTCCCCTCAGCATCATCTCCACCTAGCTGCTTGTAGCGTGGTTGGATGCTAGAATGACTTGCAGTGTTTCAAAGCGGCCCGATTCTCTGTCATAAGATAATAAGGGAGCGCGCGTATGTGTATATGCGCGCGCCCGTGCTCAGGAAAATACACCTGTCTCCCTCTGTTCACCCGCTACCAGGCTTCAACACAAAAGCAACGAGGGTCCGCAGCAAAGCTAGCTTAAGTCTACCCCGAATGAGATGATCATCAAGCTAACGATGCTCAATGGCTGTAGTCGGGAGACTGCGGACACACACAGATACACACCCATGACCAGGACATTTCTCCCGGACGGTAGCTTGGATCTTGAATGGGTTGACACTTCACTCAGGATGGTGGACCTGCAGGCAGAACAAGCCCCGTTACAACCCGGGCCAAACAAGGCTTCCTCATTTCATTCATTAACAAACAAACGGAGCAGCTAAAGCGAGCTAAGTGCTGCTGTGTCACCAGTTCCGAGCCAGTCCGGTAGCCCCGTTAGCAAAAGCTAGCTGTCAAACCCCATCCTCCTCCCCAGCACAATGGACCCTCTGCGAACCACAACCCCCGCTAACGATAACGCATCTTAAACCACCCACCACAAGTCCTGTCCGTCATCCTCCTCTGGGTTGGAGTTCTCCAGTGTGCTCTTAGGTCCTGTTGAGGTGGAGGATAATAAAGCACTCCTCCCTGAAGTCGCCATCTTCGCAGGGCTTGTAGAACAACCGAGCAGAGCGCCCGGATGTAGCAGTTGTTCTGTGCTAACCTACAGTAGCCTGGTGGTGCACCCACCCTCGCCGCACGCCGGGGCCGGGGCGTGGTCCGCCCGGATGAGGACAAAGCTTGGGGTCCCCCTGCTCCAGACATGACATGATCTCATCCGAAAAAGTGACACGGCTGGACTGATCATTCACACCAAGTTATGTACTTATGTTACCGAAGCAGAGGCCACAGCTGGGCTACTATATCATGACACAAATACATCTATTAAGCAGGCTATTAATTAATGTAATCAATTTAATTTAGTTATTTTCATTTTATTTAAATTGTATTTCAAACATGTAAAAAGGAAAACAGAAACGGTCATACAGAAAATAATTATATTACTCAACTAAAAAGCATAGAGATACATGAATAATAGCTGTATTTTGACAAAAAAGTGGGAATATGTGAACACTTATGCCTATATCACCCCACCCCTTCTCCATAATTCATTGTTAGTTAACAGCTTCCTCTGTCATACATTTGTTCTTAATTATTTTTTTTCCAAACTCAACCAATTGTTTTTTTACTTAACAAGTATCCTACAAAAAACAATGTATTTCTCATATATTCCTATCGAATATGATATAATTTCTTGCATTTAATTTAATCCGAATTTATAAACGTATTGCTATGCTAGTATCCAAAATAAAAATCCATTCTGAATTTTAAATGAATAACAAAAAATAACACATGATAAGTAACTAAAAAAGAGTGAAAAAACATTGACATTATATGTAGCTTGATGTTTGTGTAAACTGGGACTGATACACGCATGAACCAAATAGTATGGTGCTCCAAAGCTCAGACTGTTATGGCAATTACGGGCTGTTAACATATTTCGCCACAGTGTATAGGCCGATTTATCAGAGTAAATGATCAGGATAAATGGGCTTTCAAAAAAGCCACATAATAAATCCCAAATATCCTCTCAAAATCGTTGCCTCATAAATCAATGCCCGGATTTGTAAAATAATCCAATGGCACCGGGCCTATAAACTTAAATGGAAATAAAACTCCAAATGCCATGCAGGGATTATGGATGCACCTCAAACTGACCATTATGCATAGACTGTTGAGCACCATGACTTCACAACAGGTTACAATATGATAACACAAGGAAAAGATAATCAACCTTAGGTAATGCAGCCCTATAGTAGAGTCCCACGCATGTTTATATTTCATTCAGGATAGTGCGATTCCAAATACAGAGGCTGATAAGATGATGGTAATAAGACTGTGGGCTACAAATATGCATTTACCCATGTACACAACAATAGATATGATAACACCAACTAAACAGATTAAAAACATAAAAAGGGAGAAATGTATAATACAAGCACATATAGGATCTACTATCTTAGCATATTATTGTTAGTGGTATTATTAGTAGGCTATCTCAGCAGCAAAATACCCTCACACGGTGCTCTGAGACGATTTCAATGCAACTGAACCAATGAATCTGGTGGGCACAGCACAGCGTGAACTTTGAATTAACAACCAAGTGGTCTCAGGTGTGCGGTCATCGCTTATTATAAAACCGCTCGAGCACATCGCAGCCAATCAAAGCTGAGACCCGGAAAATACGAGACAGTTCGCTGTAACAACCGCGAGATGGCGCTGACACACTGTGCTCGGAGGCTGCTGGTCCCAGGGTACGGCGCGCTCTCTGCGGCCCCCGATGGAGCCAGCGGATTACAAACTCAAGTTAAGTGGCGCACCGTCGTCCTCCTCCTCCTCCTCCTCCTCCTCCCCATCTTTCACTCAGAGTAAAATCGGGCGCACGGAGCGCATCATCGCCGTGCTCACCCCGTGGGAATTAGAAGCAGCTGTTTGGCTGTCAGCGCAAGGAACCCGGCCGAGCTCTGCAGTGTAGGGGAGACTGAGGCAAACATATAGACAAAGAGTGAGAAGAGGGAGATGGGTCCGGAGGCGCTGAGGCATCCGTGATTGTCAAGTAAACGGCGGTGAAGTTGTTCGGCTCCGCTCGGATCTTTTCTCCAGGTCGCTGAGGTGAGTTTTCTCTCTGCAGGAGACAGGAGCAATCAGCCCGGGTGGATGGTGCATGCCTTACCCTTACTGAATGTGAGATGTAGAGGCTATTCCAAACATTTGCCTGGATATCTTTCTGTATTGTCCTATTAACTGAAATACTTATATGATGACATCAGATGTTAATAACATGATATGTAAAATGTAACAGTCTGTGAGACTTTGGGGATTTATTCATTATTCCGTAGGCTAATATAGACAATAAAACTATCTTTTTTTTTAAATCAGCAACAACATATTATTCCAAAGAGATCCACAGTGACTTGAGGGATTATTTCTTTTTCAGAAATATACTGGAAAATACCTTGTAGGCTACTCTTAGAAAGCCTCTGCTATAATTTAGTATTATTGGCATGCTATAAGACAAGATGAATCCTATGGGAGGGGAAGGTCTGCTTCATTCTCTATCTCTCTCTTCCTCTTGCCCTTCTGCTTCATTCACTCTGACTTGCCTGCCTTTCTCCAGTGTTTTCTCTCACTCCATCCCTCTAATCCCCCCTCTCACAACCTCTGTCTCCCTCACTCTCATTGCTTCTCTTTCTGTCAGCTCTAATAACACTGTGAGTTCGCAACACCAGACCGCTTCACTTCTGATACTCCTCTGTCTTTTTTTTTCTTCTCACACCCAAGCCGCCTTTCCCCACGTCAACTCTTCATGTTGCTGCCACTTGTCATGATTAATATTCCACACAGGGTATGCATAACATGCCACATAGTTTTGGCATTCCCCTTCCTGTACTGTGTCTGGATTACTCCTCTTTTGTCTGATAATCATTGTGACTGAGCAATTACAGTGCTGGACCTTCCTGTGGGCTGAATCATTAATGTCAAACTCACTCTACACGTATGCACATGTGAAGGTGAATGATCACACAAGCGACACAATCAAGGGTCATGGCAGGCAATTGAGCTCTGAGCCATGATTGATTGTAGTGTGGAGAATATGAGCTGACAGTGAGGAGCCTTGGAATGAATTTTAGACGTGTTACACCATCTGGCAATCAATCATTACTTTTTCTGTTTTTATGTTTGGGCATTATTTTTGATTTACACACAAATTGTAGAGCACACAAACCAGTTTGCTACCAAGTGCTCAGCCTCTCTGCAATTTGAAAGTCTTTGTTATACTGGGCGCTTCTACCTATTGTAATTTTCTGCAGTCGTGTTACAGTCAAATGTTTGAAACACACCCTGTGATTCTATAAGTTTTATTTGTACAGATCAGGGTAAAACACCTACAACGCCTTATACTTAAACCCCCCTCACCAATGCATTTGGTTGGTATAACAGCACATACATATTAAAATAATCCTTGACAAAACTACTTTTGGGCCCAAGAAGCTATTGCAAGATCCTGTGACGAAGTGTGATATGAAAATTCCTCGTCACCTCTGCCAATGTGCAACACATGTGACAGCTTATCTTAAAACGCGTCCCGTACACAGCTCTTTTACAGTAGCTGTAGATATATTCCACATCCTCCGTCACTTATCCGTGTCATCTGCTGTCACCCGGAACAGACAGGCATCTGCTGCTTCCCGCACACACACACACACACACACACACACACACACACACACACACACACACATAGGCTACACACATGCAGACATATCACCACCGTGCAGCGGGGTACATACAGAAACACATCTAACTTACATGCTTTCACACACACAGTTCTACTGTAAGTCAAACACCTGCCCCGTGGCTCTGTCCACGACCATTTGTCTGTGTACAACCCGTTCAGTGAGTTAAGCTAAAAATAATCACCACCAGCCAACACACACATGCACATGAATTATGGAAGACAGAGGGAGAGAAAGATACATTCAGGTCAGATTCAGACCCAGTTCCAAGAGCGCCACTCCCCAAGGATGATACTACTAGACCTCAGCATTAATATTCAGTTTGTACCATAGCGCATTAGACCTGTGGTTATCTTAACTGTACTGGATTGGAAATTATTCATAATTCATTGATGAATTATACATGCAATGCAGTGTATCCATAATAGCAATAGATTTATAATTAGTGTCAACTGCATCCCACTTTAGAAATTATAGGTGTTGAGTGAAGAGCACATGTTGGGAGCTTATTAAAGTGTTATTGATGATGCTACAATGCATTTTTAAATGTACTGTGCTGTACTTAGTGTAAACTAACTGTTCAGTGCTGAACTGGTCCATACCAGTGTGTCATATCTTTCCATTAAATGTGAAGGAGGAGAGGGTTATATTAGGGCCATGGGAAAGGATCCATCTTGTGTGAAACTCTAGGTTATGTTTAGCAATGAAGTGAGACCGGTTAGGGTTAGGTTAAGAATATAAGTAATAGCTGGTCAGAGGCCATGTGATGTCACATTTACACACTAGCTTAGCTTAACACAATTACAATCAGCTTTGATGGCCAAGTAAGTGTGAACCCGTACAAGGATTTTGACTCTTGTCTTTTTGTTGTTCTCGATGTACATGAACAGAAATAGAGTTGCAGCTAAAAACCAAGGACCACACAGCTGCACAAAGGTAAAAATAAACATTTAACTGCTACGTACAGATATAAATATAAGTTTGAAGTTGTGAACAGTACGACAATAAATAACATTAAAGACTGGAAGCAGGGGAAAAGATAGCCTAACAAAATCAATCTAAAGCTCTACTCAAAGTTTTTTTAATGAGATTTAATGTGTAAATTAATGAGCATTTTAAAACTTCAGATAAAGCCAGACTAGCTGTTTCCAGTCTTTATGCAAAGCTAAGCTAAGCTAATCATCTTCTGGTGCGTTATCATGAGTCCCACTACATTTCTTGGCAGGACACGTTCTGCGTATCGTCAGGAAAGCCCTCTTGGTCAGGGGTTAGTGTCTAGATGGTGAGCCTAGATTCGTGAAAACTTGCAAAAACTCTTGCGAGACTTACTTCCCAAAGACCAATACCAGAAGTAACCTTCACCAATCAAGATCAGTGCCTAACCGTAAACATCCAACCTTCACCAATCAATATTATTGCTCATCATCCATACCCTCAGGTGATGGGACCTGAACGAGCGGGCATGGAAGCCTGGCCAATCATAGCGCTTTTAATGCTGCGTAAAGTGTCTCGCCAAGATAAGAAGTGGGACTCATCATAACACCTCCTGGCTGTTTGTTCATATTTAACAGACAGACACTGGGTTTCAATCTTCTCAACTAACTAAATTGCAAAAAAGGGGAATAAGCGCATATCCCCAAAAAATATTAAGCTCTGCCTTTAAAGGTCCTGCACACCCAGACAGGGGTTTTCAGTACTTCTTTATAATTACATCTCTGGTCAGGTTGGACGTGGGTGGATTTATGCCGGGGATTACATCAAATCTCAAGAGTCCGTGTATAATTAAGAACCATGAAGGTGTAGGTTTTCACACATGAACAAAACTAAAAGGAGAGTGAGGGAGATGTCAATCGTCTACCCACGCCCACACAGGTCTAATTAAGCGGAATAATTAAAAACACCTGTGTGGGAGCTGGATGGATGTGCAGGGCCTTTAAGATCAAAAGTGGTGTTATTATTGACATATGTGTGTCTGTCTGTGTGTGTGTGTGTGTGTGTGTGTGTGTGTGTGTGTGTGTGTGTGTGCGTGTGTGTCATATTGACCATAACTCATCTATACAAAAGCTCCTCTTAGATGTGTAGTGTGGTTTAAGACTGTAAAGAATTAACTAGACTTCCGACTACAAGAGCTGTCACCTTGAACAAATGACCTCATTTGACGATAGGCCATTCTATTTTTTCAGCTTTTATTTTTAAAAACGTGATTTAAACTCAATTCATTTTTAACAATTCATTGCACGTTACCACGGGGGGAAAAGTCTGCTTTGCAGTGATTAGATGCTTGACAGAATTCTATTCGGGGACTGTGAACAGTACACACTCGGTGGAAACCTGAGGAGAAACCCTGACGATTTGTTCTGGTTACTCAGCAGAGCTCTGTGTGTGTACGTGAGCGCGAGCGTGTGTGTGTGTGTGTGTGTGTGTACCAGGTGTACGTACATATGTGCATTTCAATGTGTATACAGAACGTGTACAAACATCTGAATGCTCGTTTGCGTTTGTTTAAATACTTAATTGTGTACGTTTGTGTTCATGCAGTATAATATGTGCTCATGTGGGAACCTTGTCCGATATTCATAGCTTCAGAGTCCTGACCTTGAACAGTTTGAGTGCTGTCTGCTTAGTCAGGGCCACTGCATCTGCTCATGTCAAAGCAAACAACAGTTCAATTGTACCGCAGTGCATGAGATTTACTAATCTATCTATCTATCTTCATTTATCTATCTATCTATAGAAAGTAATTTGCACTGTCTTTTATCCTCCCTCTCCTTACAGTGTGTGATTGTGTGTTCAGCATGAGTAACATCTACGAGTCTGCAGAGGCCACGCTGGGCTTCATCAGCTCTCCATGCCTGGCCAAAGTGGAGCTGAGAGTGGCCTGCCGGGGGATCTCGGACCGCGACGCACTCTCCAAACCCGACCCTTGCGTGGTGCTGAAGATGCAGTCGCACGGGCAGTGGTTTGAGGTACAGTAACAAGGCGGGATGATGGGATGAAGCAGGGGGTCGTCTGGTGTCTCCGGTTCAGAAAGACATGACAAGAAAATGAAAATATAACGGTTACATCAGTCAAAGTGTCCTTGCTCGCAAAACTTTTTTTAGAGCCCATAGAACTGATTGGTATTGATAGAAGCTTCCCAACAATCCCGAAGTGATATAACACCACAGCCTTTGAAGCTTCACACGAACAAGTTGAGTTATGTAGCTTTTATTTTTTGCTTCTACTACAAAGCCTTCAGATTCAGTTAAAAGAAGTGAAAAGATGTGTGTTATATTTGTCCATGACCTGATCGTACTATAAGTTTCTTCATCTGCTCTCCATATTCTGCTCCACATGAAGTCCTCTGTAAACAGCACTTGAAATTATTCTAATATGTCATAGCATTCGATTCATAGTTTGACTAAATAATTGTGGGTAATCAAGGCCTCACGCTGTCGTGCAGTGTGATTGTGTCTCTAACCTTCTCACGCTAAAATGGATGCTTAAATGTCACTGAAGGCAACAGAAATCACAACTATTGGGAGACTGGTGTACAGACAGTATTTATCTACCCAACTGCTTTTGTCACCTTATAATGGAAAGCGTGCTGATTTTGTTTCTCTGCACATACGGCTCTCCAAAACAAGTTGTCTGCGCCAATCATTTTGATATTGAAAATAATGAGAGTACCTGCTCTTTCAGGGACTTCACATGGAATTTCCTACATTAAGGAACATCTTATTCCCACTGAAGTGTCCCAGGTGGCAATAGCACACGCATTAGCTGGACTTTCTAGGGGAAAAGATAAACCTAGAGGGATTTCTGAAAGATATGTCTTTCTTTCTCTTGCCTATATACCTAGGGGAAACAAACATATGCTGAGTGCACTGTCCTCCTTTTAAATATGTAGAGACGCACACCCACGCTTGCATGCACATCCTTACACATGCAGTGCTACAGTGACCCACTCACTCTAACTAGATTCACACACATCACTCATTTAAAGACAGGCACAGGCATGAGCTCTACTCAAAATATACACTACACACACACACACACACACACACACACACACACACACACACACACACACACACACACAATTTCCACAGGGGCGCAAGATCAAGTGCTCAGAAAGTAGTGCAGCATTATTCTATCTGTGTAAACTCCACAAAAAGCTACTTCGTACTAGTGTGTGTGTGTGTGTGTGTGTGTGTGTGTGTGTGTGTGTGTGTGTGTGTGTGTGTGTGTGCGTGTGTGTGTGTCTTTGTGTGTGTGTGTTACAAAAGCCCCTTTGTGGGAGTTTGGGAGTGCACAAATGTTATCACTGCCCATCAGATTCAGAGTCTCTTAATTGGATAATTGTTGGGAGAGTGTTCAAGCCACTGGGCACTGTGTGTGTGTGTGTTCATTATTCTTTTTGCTTTGATGAGATGCCAGCCTATTGAGGTAAGTGTCAAAGAAAGGCCAAATCTGTTTGTGTTTGCGTTCACTCAGTCTACGGGTGTGCCATTCACTTCTGTTTGTGTGTGTGTGTGTGTGTGTGTGTGTGTGTGTGTGTGTGTGTGTGTGTGTGTGTGTGTGTGTATGCCAAAGGTTATCAACAATATAAGGGACCCTGTCGCTGCTGATAGCGTTGGATAGGTTTTGTTGGCAGCGCTAAGCCAGACTTTTGTTCGACTTTCTATTCCTTTCTGCACATCAGGCAGTTAGAGAAAAGAAAATTGGAGATCAATGTTACACAACTATGGTCACTTCTTTGTGTCGTCAAATAGCTTGTGTGATTTTAGCCATCAAAAAAAAAAATCCATATTCCCAGTCCTCAAATTGATACGTGTAAACAACGTGGTAATTGCTATTTGTGGTAATTGCTGTGATGCTGAAAAGTCTGCTGGAGTTCACAATCAGTCAGGAGAGGCTGTGTGTTGGATGTTGAATGAAATCTTCATACTTCAGTCCACTTTGGAAAGACCATGAAAAACTCAATTTAAAGTCAATCTGCCAACAACAAAATAATCCAGTGTTGTGAAACATCACTTCACATAACCAGACCTTTATATGAAAAATATACTTGTACAAAACATTTTTAAAGATGTTGATATATAATGTCTGAAAAGCAAGATTGTGTTGTTTGTCATTAGGTATTTGGAAATGGTTCTTTTAGCAATAGAAGCAATGATTAATAAGAGAGTCCACAGATTAATATGTTAATATATCAACAAAATAACAACAACATTGTAAACCCGTTCATTCATTTATATTTAATCGGACATAAGAAGTAATGAAGCACAAAGTCTCTAAGTCACGAATAAGTCATGAATAAATAAATAATGAAAATCAATTTGACAGTTTAGGTTTATTATTATATTATTTCTCATAGCATTTCCACCTACCAAATGCCAAGAATGTATTACGTACAAGGATTAATGTGTGTGTGTGTGTGTGTGTGTGTGTGTGTGTGTGTGTGTGTGTGTGTGTGTGTGTGTGTGTGTGTGTGTGTGTGTGTGTGTGTGTGTGTGTGTGTGTGTGTGTGTGTGTGTGTGTGTGTGTGTGTGTGTGTGTGTGTGTGTGTGTGTGTGTGTCCATGCACCCATGCCTCTGCGCATCTGCATGCCCATGTATTTGCAGGTGGACCGCACAGAGGTAATCCGCAGCAGTAGCAGCCCAGTCTTCTCCAAGATCTTCCTGGTGGATTACTACTTTGAGGAGGTCCAGAGGCTCCGCTTTGAACTTCATGACATCAGCTCTGGCAACAATGGCCTTCGTGACGCTGACTTCCTGGGAGCCATGGAGTGCACCTTAGGACAGGTCAGTGTGTCTTTTTGACAGGGGTCAGGGCTCGACCAAACGGGGGAGCGTATGCGACATATGCAGGGTTAGTTAAGCATGCATGACACACTAAGGTGAGCAAAAGAAGCTTCAGCAGTCTTCTGGACTGTAATGGCTTCATGTCACAGATCTTGCTGTTGTCTCCCTCCACTGTACACTTTTCAATAAAACAGACATCTCCCAGATGCTATGCTGAAATGAATAAATACGAAACAGCATGTAAGGTCGCTTTCTAGATAAGTGGTGCGAGTGAGTTCTAAACTCACATCTGAGCATGCTTTTACAGGTGAATGCATGCCAGGAGTGCATTCATGTGCATACGTTAATGCACTTACAACTAGCACATTGCATTTAACCAGTATATAACCTATGTTTACCAGTGTAGAGCATGGAAGTCTGTGTGAGACCTAAGCGTGCATGTATGCAGCCTGTAAGAAATATGAACTTAAGTATATAATCCCTCGTAGGTAAGTTAACTGAGCTCGGTGGGGTATTTTGAATGCCTGTATCAGGTAATGTGCGCTTTAATTAGAGTGAGAATGCAACTTTAAGATTAGAGAGGCCAACTTTAACCGTGAATGGAATCCTAATGTGATCTTTTTACTTGAGGTTCGGCTCATCTAACACTGAGCTTTTGTCATCCTCGAGTCCTTAGTTATGTAAAGCCCTGGCAGTGCTATGTTTTGAGCATTTCTGTGCATATGCTTATACATATGGCCTTTTTTCCTTCACCTAATGGTGTTGTTGCACCTTTTTAATGATGTAGCAGTAATCAATATTTAAAGATTTGCTTTATTTACGTGCTTCGCTTAGTATCCAAGCTCATTCGAGAAGAAAATTGAAATTGCAGTATCACAAATTAATAAGCTTACTTTAGCTAAGTCACGCTGAGAAGAAGGAAATAAAGAGGAAGCAGAAAGTATTAACGTGTTTGTGTCCACTTCTTTTTGTCAGAGACGCTATCAGCAACATAAAGCTGGTGGTTTTACAATAGTTGGGAGAAGTGAGATAATTGACATGGAAGATGGGGATTTCAAAAGGCAAGAGCCAGGGAGCTTTACTGAAATGGGATAACATGCTGCCAGCATTTTGTCTGGGTCTGAACAGCAACACTCTGCAGCTCAGCCAGAATGTTTTAATGAAACAGACGGCATTATATAAGTGCAATATTAAAAACACCAGAGGCACATATGGGATAAGTGATGGTGACTGATCTGTTAATAGTGAATCTGATCACTGACTAGTGATCTTTTTTGTGTGTGCGTGTGCAGTGGCAGGAACCCCATAGTTACTGGTGTCATCACTGGGGAATGTAGCCAGGTGAAAGGCATGTCACAGATGCATTGTGTCATTGTGTCTGTGATTTCACCTCAAACAGCATGTAAGGGATTACACAAGAATGTCCTAAAAGTGTCATTTTGATTAGATGGTGAACATATTTCAGCTTAAACCACCATAACAACACCTGAGTTAGGAAAAATTCCAATATGTTCTTTTTGTGGCCTAGGAGAGTTCAGTCGATATATCTGAAGATTTGTCTATACACTCTCTCAGACTTGAAGCTGCTCCAGAGACAGTTAATGGGAGACTGATTATGTTTGTTTTCTTTTTAATACACAAATAAGTTTGAGTCTATTGAGTTCTGAAACATAGACCCAGGACGTTCCCCTGAGGGCTCTCAGTGTCATCTAAAATATCTTTCCAAATTTATTGTGTTTGGAGCAGTTCCACACTTTGACATCACAAATTTGAGTTTTAACACTCTAGTTTTTGGATTTGGGGAAGAGTTGTTCATGTTTACTAATATTTTTGGACCGTCTTAAACCATAGGGATAACATGAGTTTCCCCCACAAGATATTTCTTCTTGAGAGTTGGTTGAGACCAAAAGCAGAACCAAAAGGAGAGTGAAAATTGGTCTGACATTCGTTATTTGGATGTGTAAATAGGCAACTGTTTGCTAACCATTTCCGTTAACCATTTAAACTTAAAAGTTATATGTCAGCATTGGTTTAATAAATAATAAATGTGGACGGAAGGAATGTCTGTTTTCCTTTTGTAAGGATATTTAATTTAAAAATGAAACATATTTAAAGCTTTCAAACCAATTTTGTATCAAAACTGAACACAAAAATACACTAGGATCTGTGCACTATACTTAATTACATTCAAATAATGAATTTAATACAAACATTTAAGTCAAAGTGTGGTGTAGTAGAACACAAGTTATCAGAGACATTGCAGTAATTAGCCCTCAATACAACTTTCTTGCAGATCACTGAGAATCAACACCTCACTCTGCAGCTCTTTCCAACTTAACAGTTGCTTTTTAACTGACTGTATTGGTCAGTATATAATTGGTCGAGCGGTCAGTGATCTTGTAATATCTTGTCTAACACCTGGCCGGCCCAATATAGTAGGCTAATAGGTGAAAACGATCCCAGGAGCTGTAGATAGTAAACCAAGTTTACAACACCTGAGAAAAATACATTTGACAGGTGGTGAGAAAGGCTGACCATCATGCTGCTCTCTGTCCATGGGATGTGTAAAAAAGGCAGCTGTATGCTAGCGTTAAGGAGAAGTGCGAGGTGACACCGGAGTGACACTAACAGGGCAGGCTTGTCCTTCCAAGGGGAAACACTGGAATATGTGCGCTGATTTTGTGGAGTCTGCCTGTTTCAGATCGTCTCTCAGAGGAAACTGACCAAAGCTCTACTCAAGCAGGGAAACACTTCTGGAAAGTCCTCCATAACGGTATGACACGGCCTGCCACACGCACACGCACATGCACACGCACACGCACATGCACACGCACACGCACACACATACACACACACGCACACACACACACACACATACATATATACACACACACACACACACGCACCACCTCTTGCAGACACTCTGAAGATAATTAATTTGATGATGTTGCCTGTTCAATCTGTCCTGTTCCTCATTTCCATCTCATTTTCTTTCACCTCCTTCCTGCCCTCTCTCTCTCTCTCTCTCTCTCTCTCTCTCTCTCTCTCTCTCTCTCTCTCTCTCTCTCTCTCTCTCTCTCTCTCTCTCCCCCACCCCCACCCCCGTAAAGGTGACAGCAGAGGAGCTGTCTGGTAATGACGATTACGTTGAACTCTCCTTCAGCGCTCGTAAACTAGACGACAAGGTTTGTGCAACTCTGTGTGTGTGTGTGTGTGTGTGTGTGTGTGTGTGTGTGTGTGTATATGTATGTATGTGTGCGTGTGTGTGTGTATGTGTGTGTGTGTGTGTGTGTGTGTGTGCGTGCACTTTCAAGAAGATGAAAAATCTGTGGATTTCATTTAGATATGAGAGAAAATAATACTCAGAGATATGAGATTGTGTGTGTGTGTGTGTGTGTGTGTGTGTGTGTGTGTGTGTGTGTGTGTGTGTGTGTTTGTGTGTGTGTGTGTGTGTGTGTGTGTGTGTGTGTGTGTGTGTGTGTGTGTGTGTGTGTGTGTGTGTGTGTGTGTGTGTGTGTGTGTGTGTGTGTGTGTGTGTGTGTGTGTGTGTGTGTGTGTGTGCGCGTGCGTGTAGGGCTGTGGGAATTGGCGATGAAGCAACTCACACACAATACCCAAAAGTACAATCTGGCATTAGAGGAGGCCCGCTGAGATAGGTGGGCACCCTCCTCTCCCCAATAACCCCTCTCCTATCTCAGCCACCCCACCTCCTCACACACACACAGATAACTATATTAATTTTCAGCCTCCACATGAACACGCGCACAGCTACGGATGACTAATCCAAACAAGTTGTGCCTTAGGGGAAAGACGGAAGAAAGCAGGAGAGGGGCGGATAAATTGGAGAGGACAGGAAAAGGTTGGGTGGAAGAAAGGGAGAAAGAGAAGGATGAAATAATGATTTTGTTAGTGTATGAATGATTCATGGTGATCAAAGGCAGTTCTGAGGCAATGTCTTACAATCATGTATTCCTTCTGAAGGATTTCTTCAGCAAGTCAGACCCATTCTTGGAGATTTTTAGAATAAATGATGACGGGACTGAGTCGCTTGTACACAGAACTGAGGTGATTACTTGCACACACACAAACACACACGCACATATACAGTAGATGAATTGTTTTCAGCTTCATGCCTGTGATTAACAAAAAATGGATGTGTTGTGCACTGCAGACGGTCATGAATAACCTGAGTCCAGTTTGGAAATCCTTCAAAGTTTCCTTCAACACGCTCTGCAGTGGTGACCATGATAGGGAGCTAAAGGTGAGTATTCAACCATTGTTTGCGGGTACTAATAATGGCAACATCATTTTATTTAACCTTGAATATTAAAATGCAAAAATCTGAGCTTGCAGAACCTTGGCTACAGCTCGCTTCGAAGGAGCAGTGTGTAGAATTGTGTGGCGTCTGACCTAGCCGTGAGGTTACAGATTGCCACCAACTGAACACCAGGCTGGATGCAGGCTCGATGTATGGGAATGTGCTCATCCTAAGCTAACAAAAACATAACGACTATTAGTTTCAGGTGATCATACACTGATGAAAACATAATTCTGAACATTATATCCAATTTAAACCAATAGATCCCATTTAAATATACACGCTGCTCCTTTTAAAATGAACAAAGGGGAGACACGACGCACATTTAGAGGGAGAGGCCGAACAGCACACAAAGGCCTGCAGGTGTTTCTTTGCGAGGGGATATTTTTGGGGCAGCAAACAAAATGATGAGATTTGTAAAACATGAGCAAAGTACCACATGACCAAAGCCGAATCGAACTATGTGAGCAAGTCACAAAGCTGACTGCTCAATTGCCTCCTTCCATTTGCTTCTCCGAGTCATGAGTTGAGTGCAGGTCATGTGCTGCCTCTCCTGCCCTCCTCCCGATGGCTGAAGTGTTATTTAAAGAGCCGGGCGGGTGTGAAAGAGCTCAGTGGTCCTCCTAAACTCTCACCTTTAGAAATAGGTGTGTGTGTGTGTGTGTGTGTGTGTGTGTGTGTGTGTGTGTGTGTGTGTGTGTGTGTGTGTGTGTGTGTGTGTGTGTGTGTGTGTGTGTGTGTGTGTGTGTGTGTGTGTGTGTGTGTGTGTGTGTGTGTGTGTGTGTGTGTGTGTGTGTGTGTGTGTGTGTGTGAATGATGTGGCCTGCACACATCAGCTCCACAGTTATTCTTACCATGAATAAACATGAGCTTGTTCATTAAATATTCAGAGGAGTCTTAACTCTGCATGACTCCTGACAGCAGGAGAAAGGGCTCACACACATGTACACCATCGGCTATGGTTTCCAGGGCTACCAGTTTGAAGCATCAGCGCTATAGTGAGATATGGCAGGGCAAGATTTTTATTCAGACCAGTGCTTCCTTTTCACAGGGCTCTTAACTGACCAATGCATAAATGCATAACCCTCCTCAGCAGTGTCTGTCCGTCTCTCGCTTTCTATTGCTCCTTATCCATTTCCTCCAACTCTCTACCTTTCCGTCCATTCTGTTGTTGGTCTCTCTCTCTCCCTCTCCTTCCAACAGTTAGTATGCAGTGAATGGAACGGAGATCCTTCATTCTTTCGTTACTCTCTTGCACAGCTCTCAGCAACTTGGAGTGGAAGCAAGGCCCGCTCTCTTACACACAATAATAACTGTCAAAAACACAGACGTGCATGCAATCCACAAATGATCGCACACATACAGCACAATCAAAAAAAGGCACACACACTTTAGGTGCAGGCACTTGTCAGCTTAGGTGGGAGCCGGGAAATAAGGGGATTACTACTCGTTGTTGTTTTTAATCAAGCGGTCGTTGAATTGGTTCTGATCGCTAGTTGTTGGGGCAACCACAGCTAAGAAGGTCGCAGAGCGCGACAGCAAAATGATTCATTCACAACCATTACACCTTTGTGAAAGTTAGGATCTCTCTCTCTCTGTGTTAACAAGTGTCTCTATTGAACACTTTTATTGAATATTATTGATTGTACAAACTCTGCAGCCCTGATAGTGGTGCCTTTTGTCACCTTTTTAAATTATAGGGTTGTTTTCTTTATGATGTGCTGAGCCTTGGCCCGCTGACCCGCACATTTCACTTGTGATTGAGGCCATTTTTCTTGTCTGGCGGGTCCTTTGAGAGAAACAAACTATTACGCCTAAACACTCTCTCTCACACACACACACACACACACATAAAGCAGCCTCTTAAGCCACGTCCCTCTCAGCATCCTCAGATTAATATTTCACCGCTCTATTGCCCCCCCACCAACACCGCCTTATCAATCATTCAGCATGGCATTTCCCTGCATGCCACGAGTGTGTGTGTGTGTTTAGGTGTCAGTGTTGCAGCTGCGATCTAACTGAATGAACGTGTGCACTTGTGTATCTCCTTATGTCTGTTCCAGTGCACAGTCTGGGACTGGGACTCCAATGGAAAACATGACTTTATTGGGGAGTTTCAGACCACTTTTAAGGAGATGAGAACAGAGCAGGAAGGCAAACAGGTGAGCACACGCAAAGGGATGGAAAGTGTAACAACTGCACAACAACTCACTGCACATGTTTTTAAATGGGTAGATAATAGCTTGATCTTTGTCACATTACACATTTTTAAATGGTTACCACACCTATGTGTATTTATATGTGGTCACCATCTAACCCGCAGGGTGATAAACAATACAAAGAACAGAAAAGCCTGGGCTTCATTTTTTGGACGTCATTGCTCCACTATATTTTTACATTGGAAATTATTTGTTTGCTGCTATATTAATGCTCTCCATGTTGAGTACAGCTCCTTTAACAAACACTAACATACATGTGTGTGTATCATGACTTGGCAAAATGAGGACTCAAATGCAGTCAGGGAATGATTAATGCAGGCTTTATTTCTGACACACTGGATAACCTCTGCAGACAGAGCAATAAATAAACAGGCTATAAACCTCTATACTCGTCAGTTCGAACAAAGGAATTAACAAAGAGAACAGACGTGGCAAGAAACAACAAACAAACTGAAAATCACTCCTGAGGGAGGAAAAGACATCAGGCAATAACTACACTGATCTGAATAACTATATGAAAAGTTACACAAAAGAAAATCACTCACAAGGAGAAGAACAAAAGGCTAAAAACAAAAACCATGCTTCACTACAACTCAAAAACACTCCAAAGAGGAGGAAAAACAAAAGGCACTTTGAAATTTAACTAGCTAGTCAAGCTGACCAGAAACTTAAGAAACAAAAAAAAAATCACTCTTCTTCAGAAGTGCTCAAGGGAACGGAAATATAAGCGAGACAAGAGAAGGCTGTGGCAGTGGCTAAAGGGAGGCGATATACAGTACTCTGGCAACAAGACAGGGGAAGACGAGGACTATATAAACATGAGGGAGGGTGAAACAGGTAGACACAATCAGGTAATCAGGGAACACAGCAGACCGGTGACACAGAAGGAAGGGCAAGTGACCTGAAACGAGAGGATGATTACTTTTCAAAATAAAACCTGAATTTCACAAGACAAAAAACCCCGGACAGGACACCTCTCACTGTGGTGTGACAGTGTGCTATATTCAAAACTATGAATGGTTTCAACAAGCAGCTATTCCATAAATAGATGGTTCAGTTGATATGACATTGAAACGAATGTGTTTGTTTGCCCAGCTTCAATGGGAGTGCATCAACCCTAAATACCAGATGAAGAAGAAGAATTACCGAAACTCCGGGGTTGTCATTATCAACCACTGTAAGGTGAAGTAACACAATATCCTATCAGTCTAATTACTGCAGTCCCTCCCCGCATGAGTCTCAGAGGTCAAGTAGAGCTGCAAATAATGATTGTTTTCATTATTGATTAAAGGTGCCCTGTGGAGTTTCCTTATAAAAAAACAAAAGTTATGTTTACATTCAGTGTTTGTCACCGAAATGCATTGTATGTTTGTTTGAATGCATTCCTCTCGCCATTTCAACGTTTGCAAAGCAGATTTTTTTAAATGATTTTAATCTTGAGTTAGCATTCTGCACCTCTGGTTCCCTCGTCTCAAAGTCAATGGGTTTTTGGTTATATGCCTGAAATAAGGTCTGGTTAACACAAGCTCAAGTTATTTTCATGGTTTGTTCGTCTGTAAAAATACGTCTGTATTATATGCTCTCTTAAAAAAGGCGGTAGCTAACGAGTCCCTAAGAGAGACCACTGGGGACATTGCACATCATCACGCAGAAAATACAAAATCTGTTGGAAGCTACAGTAGTGGTGGTCCTGTAGTTTGTTTATAGCCTAACATTAGCTTCTTTATGTGATTGCATTTACGCTTCAAAAATCATAATCATAAGTGGTGTTTATTTGTGCTGATTATCTTACTGGACAAAATGTGTACAGAGTTTATTTTCTGCAATAATCCCGAATCGAATAGAAAATTCCCAATTGGCATTTTGTTGAAGGAACCAGGGCGATGCTAACCTCCGGGTTGGCCAACGAAATATGTCATCCCTGCAACATTATTGGCCACATTTCTGCACCAACCAACCGTCAATTGATGGGAGACCATGGGTGTGTTGCCTGTGTGATTGCATGCATGTGCATCCTCAGATACTCACCTGGAAAATCACTGCACTACTAGCAGAGAGAAAATCCACAGGGGACCTTTAATCTGCTAATTAATTGTTGAGTTGATTAGTTGTTT
Organism: Echiichthys vipera; assembly: GCF_963691815.1. Taxonomy (NCBI): domain Eukaryota; kingdom Metazoa; phylum Chordata; class Actinopteri; order Perciformes; family Trachinidae; genus Echiichthys; species Echiichthys vipera. The sequence goes on along the minus strand of NC_139838.1, from coordinate 15,087,452 downwards.
TCTGTTTAAATATCAAATAACTGTAAAAAAAAATAAATAATAATAATTAAAAAAAATGCCCATCTCGCCAGAGGTTACGTTTTCAAATTTCCGGTTTTGTCCAACCTATTGTCCAAAACCAAAGATATTAAATATATAATGAAATAAAGCATAGAAAGCAGCAAATGCTCAAATTTGAACTGGAACTAGTTAGTATTTGGAATATTTTTATAACTACAACTATTAATGAATTCTGAAAAATATTATCAGCTACTTTTGTGTTATCTAATCGATTCATTATTTCAGCACTAACGTTGAGATTCTAAATGTTGAGTAAAGCTGAATCCACCTCATTCAGCTTTTGTTATATCCTATCTTGAATCCATGACATCCATAAATCTCAACACACACACCCCCCTTCCTCGTCTGACAGATCATCAAAATGTATTCCTTCCTGGATTACATCATGGGAGGCTGCCAAATTCAGTTCACAGTAAGTTTTGTCACCTATAATCTCCTCAATATTTATAGCAGCATGTCATTGTCTGTCCATGCTCACTCATGTTATGTGTGTGTTTCTGTCTCAGGTGGCAATAGACTTCACAGCATCCAATGGAGACCCCAGAAACAGCTGCTCCCTCCACTACATCCACCCCTACCAGCCCAATGAGTACCTCAAAGCCCTGGTAGCTGTAGGAGAGATTTGCCAAGACTATGACAGGTAGAAACCCCTTCATCAATCATCATTTAGCTACACACGTACGCATGCACACACCAACACGCACGTTTTTGTACATTACTTGTCCTTGTCTGTGTACCTTTCTCCATCGTTGTCAGTGAATTATGAGCTTTTCTCTTTCTCTAGTGATAAAATGTTCCCTGCGTTTGGTTTCGGAGCACTGATACCCCCTGACTTCAAGGTAGGACATCTGGGATGTGTATATGTGTGCTCACAGTAGCAGGGGAGTTACTGCTTACTTTAGACTTAGATTTTAGATCTGTTATAGGAGGCACAGCTTGCTTTTAATCAACATAAAAAGCGAATGCATATGCCAAACTATAAATTGGACTGAACGCGTTGTGCTGAGTGTTCGGTTTAACTCGCGCTAAACGGCCCTGTGTTCTCTCTCTCTGCCCCACAAGGTTTCACACGATTTCGCCGTGAACTTTGACGAGGACAATCCGGAATGTGCTGGTGAGTTATTAAACGAACACACACACTCACACACACACACACACACACACACACACACACACAGACACACACACACACACACACACACACACACACACACACACACACACACACACACACACACACACACACACACACACACACACACACACTCTTCACTTCATTTACTTCTTGAAACTTTTATTTATGCACCACAGGACCAAAACAGTCCTGTCACTGCTGCACGTCTCATCTCTTGCTATCTGTCAGTTACATATTTCTCCCTCTATATCTCTCCCCCTTTTCTTTACCCCTCACACATAGAAATACACACAGTTAAACACACACATGCAGCTAAGAGATTTGTCACTATGCTGCAAGTATTTCAGACTCTAAGATGCAGAGAAAACAACACTAATCTGTGTGTGTGAAATGGGATGTTGCGCTCTTCTCCACCACATAGCTGCATTCCTGCCGTGAAGGTGTGTGTGTGTGTGTGTGTGTGTGTGTGTGTGTGTGTGTGTGTGTGTGTGTGTGTGTGTGTGTGTGTGTGTGTGTGTGTGTGTGTGTGTGTGTGTGTGTGTGTGTGTGTGTGTGTATGTGTGTGTGTGTGTGTGTGTGTGTGTGTGTGTGTGTGTGTGTGTGTGTGTGTGTGTGTGTGTGTGTGTGTGTGTGTGTGTGTGTGTGTGTGTGTGTGTGTGTGTGTAGTATATAGGAATGCTTTTTGAAAAATCCCCCAGTCACTTCAAAGTACAATCACATGCGCACAGTCTGATTTATTGTGGCAGGTACTTTTGCAAGTACAGGATCTTTGACCTTGGCAGGTCAGTGCAGGACAGGAAGACAATTAAATAAGTGGCAAAAGAACCTGTGTGCGTGTGTGTGTTGCAGGGATCCAAGGCGTAGTGGAGGCCTACCAGAATTGCCTCCCTAAGATCCAGCTCTACGGGCCAACCAACATCGCCCCAATCATTCAGAAAGTGGCCTCGTCTGCCTCCGAGGAGATGCACACCAAAGAGGCCATGGTGAGAGGGAAAGAGTAAAAAATAAATTTAAAAAAGTCTGATCCATTTTGTTCCTGTTGTTGTGACTGTTGCTGTTTGCACTGGCACACAGGGAGACAAGGGAAAGACAAATGGCAATGAAAAGAAAGATGGGACAAAGGCGAGCAGAAACTGATGCATTGAAAAGAAGGAGGGAGGGATTGATATTAATTTAATTCCAGGCATAAATTTTACAGCACAAATTCCTCTCTGCCTTAATGCCTCCCGCTTCTCTCTGGCTCTCTAGTGGATTAGAATGAGTTTTATTCAAATTAGCCCTTGACAAGAAGCCACTTTTAAAACATAAAATTTATCGAACATCTATTCCTCCCTCGCCACATCCTGCCTCCCTTCCACCCACAACTTTCTCCCCTCCACCAGGAATACTTCATCCTGCTGATCCTGACAGACGGTGTCATCACAGATATGGCGGACACACGGGAGGCCATAGTGCACGCCTCCCACCTGCCCATGTCGGTCATCATTGTCGGCGTGGGCAACGCAGACTTCACAGACATGCAGATATTGGACGGGGACGATGGGATCCTCCGTTCACCAAAGGGCGAGCCCGTCCTCCGCGACATCGTCCAGTTCGTCCCCTTTAAGGACTTCAAACACGTGAGTGGCAGCTTGGAGGAGAGGTAAAGGGGCGAGGGAAAGGAGTCTTGAGTCATAGAGACCATAAATGCATTCCAGGCAGAAAATGAGAATAATTCTCCAGGGAGGTCAGGCAACATCAAGACATATACAAATGGGGCACTGTATATTATAATGCAGCAGAATGAGTTTTTCTTAACATGATTTTGCACTAAGTGCTGTTTTCCGGCTATTTTTTAAACTAGTGTGGTAACTTCTTTCCAGCCAGTACAACCATAGTGGATACGTAGCTGCTTACTTCAAAACCTTGAGAGCTTTCTCAAGCTGAATAACAACATCAAGGGCATACGAAATGTAAGGTTATAAAAGAGAATCTAGTCATAAAAATGTTTTCACATCAAGGCCACAGTCTTTTAAAAAGTCTCTAAGTGGGTCTAAGTGCTGCTTTAAAATGTTCAGTATGGTCGCTGGAACAACACCTGAGGTTCTTACTGAAATATATATTCATTTGTTGTTTTTACTTTTCTACAACTTTTTAATCTTTTTTCAGCTTCAGAGTAAACAAGCAAATGTATCATATACACTGTAGATCTTATTAGAGAGCAAATTATTAATACTTGAATTATTCTGAAGTATTGTTATTTTTTAGAGCTAAGAATTTGATAGAATACCCGCTGTGGCTATACCACTGGTGTACTATGTTTTTTTTTAAATAAGCAAGGCACTTCAACAAAAACCTTTATTTTGTGAAGAAAAAAAAAACAGTTAGCAAAATTAGAGAACAGTAACAACTGTGTCAGAAGAGAAGATTTAAACAATGTTTTCTTCGGGCTATATGATTCAGAAATGAACAGGAAGTATAGAGGCCCTTGCTTTGATTTCAGCACATCTGCGCCCACAGGACATCACTAGTTTCTCACACTGCTCTGGTTTGATCTGGGTCATTCTTCTTGCAGTCACTTTCACAGTTCAGTAACTGTAGTGGGTTTCTTAGCCATTACTTTGTCGGCAAGGATTTTCCAGAAGTTTAGATCTGGACTCTGACACTTCATCCTCCAAATTGAACTGACTTCTTAAAATACTTTGGGTTCAGTCAAATACATTGAACTTTAGAATTGTCATGACATGGTTTGGGTGATGTTTTCTGCAGCAGGAGTTCGGCCTCTTGTACAAATGTTTATGTGAACCGCCTTCAGCAACATACAATTTCTTCACTGTCTCCCAGTCAGCCCGCAAAAATCCTTGGCGACAAAGTTATGGGTAAGAAACCCACTACAGTTACCGAATTGTGGAAGAGACTGAAGAAGAATGGACCCAGATCAAACCAGAGCTGTGTGAGAAACTAGTGATGTCCTTTGGGCGCAGATGTGCTGAAGTCATTCAAAGCTGTGGCTTCTACACTTCCTATTCATTTTTTAATCCTGTAGCCATCAGAAAACATTCTTTAAATCTCCTCTTCTGACACAGTGATTACTGTTCATTTTCCTCATTGTTTTTTTTCACAAAATAAAGATTTTTGTTGAAGTGCCTTGGTTACTTAGAAAAAAACAAGCTAGTACAGCAGTAATATAGCCACAGCAGATATACATTAAATTCTGGAACATCAAAAATAACACTATTTCAGAATAAATCAAGTATTTAAACTTTGTTCTCTAATTTTGATCTCCAGTGTAGAGCAATGGTGGGCAAAAGTTCAATCTGACTTGTCAGATGGTTCGTTACACATAACCATGTGAGACGACATCATTGCAGACTATTTGCAAAAAGGCAGGCACTTTCAAAATATACCTGGCAAGTGATTGCATGAACCATCTGTCTGTCAAGGGCTGCCAGTCGGTCAGGAGAAGTAGCAGACACTGATTGGCCAGATTTCTATGGCTCTGAGCCCTTATGATGAAAATGACACCTGCCATACAATCCTAAAACGTAATAACTGTAAACAAACAAAACCTATTGAAAACATGTAGACCCCCACCATGCCTGTTAATCATCAGCTCCCCAGTAAACATGCTGAAAAAACTGGCCTGTAGCTGAACTTCATTGCTGACCCCTGGTTTAAGGAAACATATGGAAATGTGAGAAATTCTCTGTCGTTCCTTAAAAAAGTCAAGGTTTAATACAGAGCCATGATGTAAGTCAAGGACAGACTTTGGGGAGACAAAGTAACAGCATTTAGAGACTTCCACTTCAGCTGTGTGTGCGTGTGCGTGTGCGTTTGCGTGTGTGTGTATTCCTGTATTCCGGGGGTAACGGGTGTGGGCGTAATATGCTTGTCGCACTCGTCAAAACACATCAGCTATCTTCTTACTGCGTGTGTGTGTATGCGTGCATCCGTGTTTGTGTGTACGTCTCTCTGGCGGCAATAATTTTTCCTGACTTTGACGGTTTGGCTGGGTCTGTTATGGTGAGTTTGGTCTGTGACAGGTTGAGAAATCAACTAATTACATCCCAGCTAAACAGAAAGAGAGGTGGGAGAATGTAAGAAAGAGTAGTTACCTAAAACTAAACATAGAGACAGTCGTAGAGGAGCTGTAAGGACTAAATCTGCAGGAACAGAAGAGGGAGGTGCTGCACGAGAGATCAGTAGTGGGGATGCTGGTGCTGGTGCTGGAGGGGGGGTCACTAGAAGACCGGAGCTAAAGACAAAAGGGAGCGAGGGAGTGTGTGACAGAGGTGGAGAGGTGATTTTCTGCTCTGTCGTTTCTTTTCAGAAGGGATTAGCAGGACGGAGCTGGTGTGAGACAGGCAGAGTGGGGGATAACAGGTAGATAGGAGAAGGGGAGAGAGAGCGGAGGGGAGGGTGGAAATGAGAGGAGGAAGAAGAAGTGGAGTTGGGGTGGGTGCACTTTGATGGTGCATTGTCTCGGGGAATTATGTGAGACGGAGTACGACAGACTCTCTGACTTGTGCAAGGCGTGGGAGCATGTGTGTCTTTACGCAGACGAGTGACTGCCCTGTGCGTAATGATGTGTGTGTGTGTGTCTGTGTGTGTGTGTGTGTGTGTGTGTGTGTGTGTGTGTGTGTGTGTGTGTGTGTGTGTCTGTGTGTGTATGTGTGTGTGTGTGTGTGTCAGTATGGAATGTAAGTAGAGTTTTTTTCGTGTTTTAGCAGTATCTGAATATTTTATACTTTCACTGTACGTTTATAATATTTTTATTTTTAATAAGCAAACAGGAAAAAAGTTGAGTATATAGACATATAAGAAATAAATGAGTGTTGAACCACACACACCAACCAACCCTCCTCCCATTACACTAAATCTAGATAAATAGAATGGAATAAAAAGAACACTTGACTGAGAATGATTTCCATTTTATCACATGCATCTTGGCTATCGCTCCCATTAATGATGTCATGGAGAATGCATTTGTAATTCAGTATTAAGTGTCAGTTAAATAAACTGTTATTTTATTGGCTGTGGTATAGTTCCTGTTAGGAAAATATACCCTTCCCATGAATATTATGAGCCTTAAAGGCAGAATATTTTGTCGGTTGCAGTTTGTTCACACCACATCCAAAGTTAGACCCTTTTCCATGACTCAACAAGGATTACCGGTGTTCATCAAGGGGTGAAAGCCAGCCCCATTTCACCCTTGTTTTTAATCAAAGGTGTGTTTCGGATTTGTGCTTATCATAGTCTATCTGGCACCTGGTCGCTACCCTTTTAGAGAAATTGATGTGCGGAAGTGTCCCGAACACATCTATCCATCTTCAACCTATCGGGGTTGCATGAGGCGGGGTACACCCTGGACAGGACGCCAGTCTATCGCAAAGAAAGACGGACAACCAGTCACATCTACGGGCAATTTAGATTCATCAATTAACCTAACACGTGCATTTCTTTGGGAGGGAGCCAGAGAACCCAGAAGAACATACAAACTCCTCACAGAAGGGCCCCAGCCGGGATTCGAACCGGGAGCCCTCGTGCTGTGAGGCCCCACCATTCCAAAACCATTCCACATACAGGCAGAAGGAAGAAACAATGCAGATACAGACACCAACTCAAACCAAACGATGATTGGTGGTAATATTTTTGTACAACCCCAATTCACATGAAGTTGGGATGTTGTGTAAAACGTAAATAAAAACAGAATACAATGATTTGAAAATACTTTTCAATCTATATTCAACTGAATACACTACAAAGACAAGATGTTTAATGTTCAAACTGATAAACTTTATTTTTATTGTAAAAAAAATCCACTCATTTTGAATTTCATGCCTGTAACATCTGGGACAGGAGCATGTTTACCGCTGTGTTACACCACCTTTCCTTTTAACAACCCTCAATAAGCATTTGGGAACTGAGGACACTAATAGTTGATGCTTTGTATGTGGAGTTCTTTCCCATTCTTGCTTGATGTACAACTTCAGTTGTCGTATTTTGCGCTTCATAATGCGGCATACATTTTCAATGGGAGACAGGTCTGGACGGCTTTACTATGAAGCCACGCTGCTGAAACACATGCAGATTGTGGCTTGGCATTGTCTTGCTGAAATAAGCAGGGACCTGAAAATGACCTAGCTTGGATGGCAGCATATGTTGCTCTAAAACCTGTATGTACCTTTCAGCATTAATGGTGCCTCCACAGATGTGCAAGTTACCCATGATGCCATGGGCACTACCCAGTACCATCACAGCTGCTTGCTTTTGAAAGAAGCACTGATAACACTCCTTTTCCTCTTTGGCCCAGAGGCCACGATGTCCATGATTTCCCAAAACAATTTGAAATGTGGACTCGTCAGACCACAGCACACTCTTCCACTTCGCGTCAGTCCATCTCAGATGAGCTCAGGCCCAGAGAAGCTGGTTGCGTTTCTGGGTGTTGTGGATACATGGCTTTTGCTTAGCATGGAAGAGTTTTAACTTGCACTTGTTGATGTAGGGATTAATTGTGTTAACTGGCAATGGTTTTCCGAAGTGTTCCTGAGCCCACGGGGTAATATCCTCTACAGAATTATGTCAGTTTTTAATGCACTGCCGTCTGAGGGATCGAAGGTCACAGGCATTCAGTGTTGGTTTTTGGCCTTGCCACTTATGTGCAGAGATTTTTCTGATAATATGGACTGTAGATGATGAAATCCCTAAATTCCTTGTAACTGTATGTTGAGAAAAGTTGTTCTTAAACATAATGAGTGAATATTTGCTAAAAAACAATAAGGTTTTTCAGTGTAAACATTAAATATTGTGTCTTTGTAGTGCATTGAATTGGACATAGGTTGAAAAGTATATGCAAATTATTGTATTCTGTTTTTATTTATGTTCTACACAACTTCCCAACTTCATGTTAATTGGGATTGTAGTCTAAAAAGAAAAATCCTACTTATTTTTCCTTTAAATTTTCACCCTGGAAATACTTATGACAAACCTTTGTCCTCCTATCAAAATTGGAATTGCAATTTTTTTCAAATAATAGCCAAATAGTACACAAACCCACATGGGCTACTTTCCATTAGTTAACTCATACAGCATACACTGCACCCAGCATTGATTTACATAATCATTTACTTTTGCATAGTGTGAAGAGTGTTCTTTCATACATCGTTTTTTATGAATAGACATGGTCTTATGTATTTTAAATCCTCTGCTATTTTGTTGAGCACATATATAGAAGCCAAGCTATGACTCTAGAGGACAAAAAGATGAAAGCAGGGATGTTTTGAGGTTGTCAAATGGGCTTGTCTGATCACATCAGTCTCACTAGTCCAGACATTTGACAGCATCTGTGCAACAATACATTTTAGTATAGAATCTAGCACTGCTGGTGATGTGTGTATTTGTGACCTCCCTCTTCTTCCTCTCTCACTCTGTCTGTCTCCATGTTTCCAGGCCTCCCCAGCTGCACTGGCTAAGAGTGTTTTGGCAGAAGTCCCTAACCAGGTGGTGGATTACTACAACGCTAAAGGCATCAAACCCAAGTGTATGTCGGATTATGAGTCCACACGAACCTTCAGCCCCTGACAATGGACTACATGCAAACATACACTCAAACACACACACACATATGTATATCATATGTATACATCGATGTACTGTATGATACATATACACATGGGAAAAATAAGCACACAACACAAAAAAACAAGTACACATTACCATATTACATACTCCATAGAGTAGTCTAGCTCTGAGAATTAGCTTGTTCTGGTGAAACAATTTGAACTACTCCACTGGTGATTATTGCATGTTTGGCCACAATGGCATCACCTGGGAAATTATTACTATCTACTTGTATATCTTAAAGATGTTTATAGAAATAAGAGCAGTCTTATGAACCAGCATGCAGACTCAGACCATAGCCCACCCAAATAAATGACACTCCTACCTTATTGGGATAACTAGCAAGTACATAACCCCTAAGATCTGTGGATAGTAAAGCTAAACTATGTGATTTCATAGCTAGAAATGCTTAGAATTAGATGCAAATGTTATTTATGGCAGTGGTAGTGTCCCCGTTAGTGTACTGCATAAATGCATGAATAATTCAGCCCCTGCTAATATCCAATCTCCAGTACCCGCTTGCTAGTTATGAAATAAAGTATCTCTGTCATTTGAGTGACATTCAGGGTTGTCTTGGGTTCTTTTCTACAGATTTGTTTGAGATTTTGCTAAATGGAAACAAGCAATTGAATAATTGTAACAATTTCTTAATAACCTTCTTACATTGTAAAGAGTTTTCGGAGGATAGCAAAGCGTATGTGGTAGATACTCATCTGTGAGCTGAAAACTGTTTTTCTCTCCTGTATTCTGCATGTTGATTATAATAAAGACATTTTGTTTTTCTCATTTTAGTGTGATCAGAAGTTTGTGTGCCTGTGTACTTGTATTAAATATGTTGTGGGTACATAGACGTGTTTAAACTGTTGCAAAAGCGGGACTTGCCTCCATTTCGGGAACAAAAATAAATTCTAATTAAATTTTCAGATTAAGACTTGGTGTTGGTAAAGATTTTGGGTTAGAAATGAGGCTAGAAATTTAGTGTAACTACCTCCTACAGACACAACCAAAACACTTTGTGTGTGTGTTTTCAGGCACGCAGAGTGCAGATCTCATCTAGAATTACAAAGAGCCTGGCAGACTGTTAGTTTATTATTTTTTTCTCCATTCCGTGAGCTTCTGTTTTGCTTTTTGCTTCTGAATATGCTGACTATTTGTATACACAGATCTGCACTGAGGTTGGTGATCACACACCTCCCTCTCATGGACAATCCTGTGAACCAGCATTATTATTTTTGAGTGTAAAGAAAGTACGTGTGGTAGTTTCAAGAATTTGTTTTGTCACCTTTATCCACAACATCACTCTCTGTCTCCCAGATGGACATTAAAATGCAAGAACTAATTATCTCACAAATCTCCATATAGTTAATTTGGTCAAACCTAAGCTGTGCTGTCCTGAGACTACACCCCTTAGGTGCCTCAGTCTCTGACAGGCAGATCAGTATTCAACACAAGCCTTCTGATATCTGTTTCGGAGACCACAGCAGAGTTACACTGAGCGGATCAGTTGGATAAAGGCTGGGAGAAACAACCAACAATAAGTACTACTGCACCTTCTATGCCATTTATTTCTGGTGTGTTATAAAAAGTTATACCAATTGGCAATTGCTCAATTTATGTTATGTTCAATACAATTAACCAGGACAAAAATTTGATAATATAATGAATTTTAAAAACAGTTTCATGTTACACAGTAGCCTGTATTGTTATAATTCAGGAGACCGATTTACTTGATATTAGACCAAATATATATGTTTATCGTGCTTATTTGTCATATTCATCATTGTGTTCTATATGCTTTTCATAAATTTTATAGTGATAATAATGGAAATGTATTCACCAACACTTACATCACAACTGGGCAAACATGGTCTGTTGATGAAGATCACGTAATATGATCAAGAGCTCCAAAACTACTCAATTTACCTTAAATTATGTCAACTGTTGACAAGGTCAAGAATAAACTGTAAAACTCAACGACCATTTCCCCTTTTTACAGGTTACACTGTCAACAAAGGTGGGTTTTTTGCAAACAAAATCGTTTAATGGCGTTGTAACAATCACATTTTGTAGGTTAGCAAGTTAAGACCTTTGGGGTGAGATTTCCTACATAAACCTTTTGGGAATTTTTAATCACCTTCACAATCTTTTTCCTTTTTTTACTATTTCCTTTGTATGTATTTGTTATTTACATTGCCTTTGTTTTTGTTTGATTTTTATTGTGCAAATAAATACATCTAAAAAAATCTAATACGAAGATCTTTGGTAAAAAAATATATATATATATAATAAAAAATACAACTGGTAGTTGTGCGGAACCTTTTTCATGACATTGTGCGAAGCGGAACTGATTGTGAGACGTACCGGACGTAGCCAGGGTGACATTTGGGATAGGACGAAAACGAAGGCATGCGCGTACTTATGTTCTGAGACCCTCTAGTTTGTGTGTAGTTTGTATATATTTACGTGTAAGTGTATACATTAAAGAAGGCAATGGCGGCGTGGTGCTGTCGGTTTCTTCTTCAACGGGGAACTCGACTCGTTTCTCTCCCAACAGCATCTGAAAGGTGGATATTGCTAACTGGCTAGCTGTGCTAATGAAGTTAACTCAGAATAGAATCTTCATTTTCCCATGCCACGGTTGGTGATAATCACACCGTAGCTTAGCAACGCTAGGTTGCTGTGGTGAATTAACGGCACATTTTTGCGGTTTAATTGTTTATTTTAAAGTTGAATTGTGTGCTGTCCTTGCTGTTTTTACCTGAGCCTATTATTTGCTGACAATTAAGCTAATTGTATTTTCTTAACGCTAAAGCTCTATTGTGTCTGCTTCCTAGTAATGCCGTGAGTTATAACGTTAACCATCGTATGCTGCCCTACAACGTGCAGTAACTACGAAATCACGAATAACATAATTTCTGCACATTTTTGGGCCTGGAAGAATGGATATTAGGATTTATATGGATAATAATTATTAAATGGCAAACAAGTACACCATCATCAGTGTGTCAAATATTAATTTTTTGAGACAATAAAAAAAACTTAATTTTACATTTTTGCGTGTTTACTGCACTTGGCTCTGTAGGACCGTATACATCAGCGATCTTCAACAGGGTGTCCGCCAAATTGTTTGAGAATCTTTCCAACGTTTTTTTTTTTTAATGTTTCTTAACATATACATTAACATGGATGTGAATATTATTAGCAAATATACATTTGATGATAGGCTTATTGACTTATAGGCAAGGTAGCCACTAAAGTAGCCATGCACAGATACAATCATAATGTATGTACATTAACATATGTATAAATATATGAATATGTTTATAATGTTCATTGTAATATCTTATATATTGCATAAAAAGCTGTGTGTATAGGCTTTAGGTCGCCCTAGATGTAAGGCCCAATTTAAAATGCTCAATTTAATACAATATTTGTAGTCAGGGGTCTTTCAACTAAGGGTCTTTGGCCTAAAAAACTTTGAAGACCTGTGGTTTAATTGCTGATATTTCCTACGTTTTTTTCAAGATTTATGTTTATTGTTTGCTACAGCCGGAAAATTCTTGGGGGAATTTGTGAAGTGTTTTCACTATATGGAAACTTATGAGATTTTCTGTGTTCTTTGCAAAATACTTGGCCAAGATTAATGCAGAGACTGTTCTAAAGGACACAGCTGCTAAAGCACTCCCCAGTACCTGTTGTAGAGTAACAAATGATGAGTAACGTGTTGATGGTCATCTGCAAGCAGACACGGGTAGACATTAATATGACAAAATACCACCAGGGTCATTCAGATCTGTGTAACTGTTTTATTTCTGTCGTTGACTTGTCATTAATCGGTGACATTCATGCAGGTAAAATGCACAAATTGTTCGTGTGAATGTGTGTACCTGCTTGTTACTCAGCGGTAAGGACACTCCAGTGACTTAACTCACTTACTAAGTAAGTTAAAGTGATAGTGCAGTATGAAATCTGAATTAGAAGGCTAATATCAGTGTAGGTTAAGGGAAAGCATAGGAAAAAAAATGAATAAACATGAATCGACAGGGCAAAAATACTGTTTAGTTGCAGCCCTAAAATAAATAACCACTTATGAATGCTACCTGTACTCTTGTTGTATTGATTGGACACAGTTGTAAGTATGTGTCTGGCCAGTATTAATCTGTGTGGGGGCGTAAGTGATGGTCTTCCTGGTAAAAAACTGCACCTGATTCCCTGAATTTCTATTTCTTGCAGTCCTCCCCATTTGGTGGGTTGTATTAGGACAGTAAAAACCACAACATGGTTTGATGAACACCTAACAAAGGACAACCAGGAGTACATGAGAAAGAGCATGGCAGAGGAATACAGGGAACAAACAGCCAATAAGCTCAACCCGCTCAAAGATGAGCCCTGGCAGCGTCCTGAGTGGACAAACGGTAGGTGTCATGATTGGGGATTGTGTATATCATGAGTCCTCTTCCTGTTTGCTCACACTTTAAACGTCTTTTCGTTTGTTCTCTTCCCAGGCAGTCGAAGAGTCGGGTTAGTAGCCGTGAAGTTGGGGATGGTTCCTATCTGGACAAAAACGGGAGAAAGACATGCAGTCACCATGTTACAGGTAGCACGCCGAGCCACTCACACCTGCTGCCTTTCCTGTTGTGCTTTAGCTTTGCAACAAAACAGCCGCAGCAGGTATTCTTCAGGAATAATAATGTGTTTGTCATCTATAATGAAATGACCAGCAGGTCGGAAAAGCAGTCAAATAAATTAGATTGTTTTCTGGAGTGTGGGGAAACAGTAGCAAATATTGAACACCTTGAAATCTCACCTGCAAGCATTGATTGTACAAAGTGCAAAGAGGAGATAATTCATGTTAGATTTATTCAGATTGTCTTTTAAAGCCATCGAATAATCTGTCAATTAAATAAAGTGATGGCAAACTGTGTGTTCACTCTACTCTTTCTTGATAGTGACACAGTGACTGTAGTGGGAAGCATTACGAACTCCCATTGCACTTTCAGTAAAATGTTGTTTGTAGTCAGACATTTTAAAATCACCTCCACTTAATATTATATGCAAGGACAAACAGAAACATCTACCCCCATCTGCTGATTCACTTCTGTAACCTTTAGTAATTTGTTTCTTTTCAGCTGATGCAGAAACAGTCTGTGCTAAAGGGAATGTAGAGCATTTAAATTGACTTCCTCAGGGTGAAAGTACTCCAACAACTTCGACATTATGGTCAATGTTCTAATTTTAACTGAAAGTATTTCAAAATGTAGTGAATGTAGGGTTTGATTGGTGCTTTGGGAAAAGACATTTTGACTTTTGAAGGGTATATTTTCCTCGTCTTTTCTTGTCTTCCGATATACTTGCAATCGTGCAGTTTATCCAGTTGTTAAATATGTTTGTATAGCTGGAGTTTGAAACAGAAACAATTTCCCCCTGGGATTGTTCAAGTATTTCTGATTCTGATGATGTATTGCTAAATGCCTGTGAGGCTTTCCAATTGCTGTATTTGGGTCAAAATGCAGTAATAATCAGGTTTTGTGGCACAGTGAAAACTGCAGTCAAACTCTGACTATTGTTAATCCAGCTGCTGTTGTTTTTTGCAGGTGCGGGACTGCCATGTAATAAAGCACATGTCAAAGGAAGAATATGACGGGCGCACCGCTGCTCTCGTGGTAGGAGGGAGAAACGTATCAGCATTCTGGGTAAGAAATAGCTGTTTATATCATAAAAATACATGTTTACAGTTTTTATCTTGGCTGTGAAATTGGATGCGTTGATGGACATATGCAGCAGGCAGCTGTTCTTAGTGAACGGCTCTAAAAACCAAATGTACACTACCTGCTGAGCACCAAACAGCAGACAGATATAGTTAACAACCAGCTGGTGAACATGGGGGAGCATGTAGCCGCTAAAGAGACAGATATTTCCCTCAAGGGTTGATGGAGACCAAAGAGCGTCAAAAAAATAAGAGATTGCAGGGTTTTTTAAGTGCATTTTAGGAAAACAAACCTATTACTGGGAATAGGTTTCTGATACATAATAAACCTGTGAAGATAATTCTAAAACTGACGTGCTCCTGCTTTGTTATTTCTCTAGAGGCGAAAGCAACAAAGACTCATTTGAAGCATGAAAAACACACCTGCTACTGTTTTTGATGTATTGGTTAGGTGGGAACAACAAATTTGGACTTTTGACTTTGGACTGTAACTTTTGCTAAACATATATACTGTAGGTGAAATATAGTAATTAAAAAGGGTTAAGAAAGGAGGCTGCAGCATTAATAATCAGCAGCTGTCTCGTCACAGAAATGCAATTTATTTCTCTGCTTTTTTTTCTGTTGCCTGCCAATAGCTGGAGGAATTACACGTCTATAAAAAAGTGATTAATTCTCCCAGTTGACTCTTTTTACATCATTATTTTGACTAAAAAATACACTATTTTTATTATTTTTATAAAACTGATGACTTGTTGAACTGTACAATTTATATTGAATTGTAACATTTTAGAATATCATATCTAATCATATCAGTCACTTTGCTTTTATTCTGTTTTACTGCATATATGGTGCAGGTATAAAACCTTCCCCCTTCTCTATCTATGCTATTTATTTTGCACATCAATGTATTCCCAGTGGACTGAATAGGCGCCATCTCGGGGTCCGGTATCAAGTTCCTATAATACCTCCATGATCCATGTTTCACAAGAGCATTATTGATGCATCCAGGGCCTAGTGCCAACCAAGAAGACTGTGTTTGGTTTCAAGTATTATAAAAAAGTAGGAGTAAAATAGGAGTCATCCCCCCCTATAGCAGAATGTTAACTAATACAACCAGATCATACTCCAGCGCTGTGGAGGTCTGGCAATGAAAGACTTTAGTCTCATTACCTGCTGAGCAGCCAATGCGGAATGATTTATCACATCACAATGTCCATATTTGCTCATTTTAGTTCTGGCTACATTTCATACGCACACAGGGGAAAAAATCTAATCAGTGTGACAGCTTTATGGAAGCATAACTGAATTTTGCCATTTCCCTGTAGCATTGAACTCATCAGGCCAGTTCTAAGACCTTTTATGAATACAGACGAATAGTAAGGAAATTATACTCTCCCACAAACCATCACTGACTCTATTTCATCATTTCAAAGTGTCTAAATAAATGAAATTCAATAGATTATATTGCTGCTATGTCCTGCTAACATTGACAAGCACACACATATTTGAAAATTGTCTTTTATGCTCGTAATAAACTCTCTGGTCCTGTCTGCCTCAGACTGCATATCTGACCATTATTACACAAACCCTGCAACCTGGGGTGACAGACAACAACATTGGCTCTTCAGTTTACTCTCAACCTAAGCTTCCTCCTCATAAAGGGTACTGTTATAAAGAAGTTTTTTTTTTTTTTTTTTTAAAGAAAATCACCTCTAGAATCAATAAACTCACAATAATACCCATCCCTACTTAGTATGTATGAGGAGATTTTCTTTTCCTTATTACATGTTGCATCCATCTCTTAAGATGAAAAACAGATGAACGAGGATGAATAAATCAAAGTGTAATTTATTCATTGGTTCCTGATCGATGCTTGATGGGCCGGTGTCAAATGTGAAGTTGTTTAGAATCCCCCTCACACAGCCACATCACGCTTCAGTCAGAGGCAGAGTTTGTCGAACTGAGAAGCTCTGGCAGGCTGATTTTCACCCTTCTGTTGAAAGGAAGAGAGAGAGTTTAGAGTGACTGGAAGGGCTGAGATGAGAGCTAGCCGAGTGAAAGCAAATGTCAGAGCGTCTCACTGCCAAATGTGCATGCGTATGTCTGCGTGTGTGCGTGTTTGGCTACTGTACAGTCATAACAGACCCACGGTTAATTTTAAAATGCCAAAGTCCAACTGCTGTTCGGTCTTCTTTTTCTGACTACTGCCTTTCCCTCCATCCTCACAATTATATCTCTTCTTATCTTTCCGACTGACAGAGGTCTGAAGAAAGAATAGAGATGTACAGGAATGCAGGGGTGCCTCCAAAACAGAAATTGTCCACCTTTAAAGTCTCAGACAACGCCATCATCAAGCCAGGTATACACATGTGCACTAGCTCATAATAGGGATGTTAATAACTAAGCGATGATATGAATTTTGACTGTTAAACAGTTAAAATATAGTAGGGATAGTTTAAATATTCGTTATAAATTAATTGTTAAAGAAAAATTACCATCCTACACACCGGGTTTGCCGCGCGATATAGTGTAGACGGGCTTGAACATACGTTCTGCAGACTGCTGCAGACTGGTTCTATTGCTGAGAAAGTGGCTGCATTTGTCCACAATACATGCACGCACTGCTATGGCTGCACGGCCAGTACAAATCTTCAACAGACACAGAATGTGGAAAGTACGTCCAGATGACTGAACTGGGGATCAGTTTGCCTGTCGCTTAACGGTTAATGTTCGTTAAATGAGGGCCAGCTGTTGCTTGGAAAAAATATCTAAATTAGCATCCCTATCTTATAATTATAGAAATACTCATTTACTAAATTTCCCATGTTACACAATAAAATCTAATATATTGTTTGCATATTTGTACGAATGTTGTAATGTAATCTTGTTTGTTGCTTGTTCAGGCACTCCTCTGTATGCAGCACATTTTCGTCCAGGCCAATATGTTGACGTGACGGCCAAATCGTAAGTTCTGTTCTGCCAGATTTCCCTTCTCACTGGTGCTTCTTCTTGGCTTCCTCTCCCACTTTTTGGCCTCTTTTCAGCTCCAGCATCATGTTGTGAAGATAGACCATTTTTTAACTTTGCAAGAGAGTCCAAACCTCTCTTTTTATATCATTATCCTCAGAGGCAACAAGTCAACATGAATGTAACCTGAAAACATCTTCTTGTTTGTGTGTAGCATTGGTAAGGGTTTTCAAGGAGTAATGAAGAGATGGGGGTTCAAAGGTCAGCCAGCCAGCCACGGCCAAACCAAAACTCATCGCAGACCAGGAGCTTCTGGCCCTGGAGTAAGACAAGCACACGCACACACACGCACACACACACAGTGTAAGACGCTCATCCATGCCAGACGTGAACAGTTGGCTCCCCATAATCCAGTAATGTGAGTGAGTGTATCTTTCATCATCTGCGTTTAGGATGCAGCCAAAGTTTTCAAAGGAAAAAAGATGCCCGGCATGTTGGGCAACATCTACATCACAGCCCATGGACTGAAGGTACACACACACCCACCCACTCACAAGGACACAGTCGTTATTTTGAACTTCTTTGTCCTTGCCTGCAATTTCAGTTCAATACTCTCCCATCTGCCTTCTCTCTCTCTTACAGATTTGGAGGGTCAATACCAAGCATAATATTCTGTATGTTAGCGGCTCTGTTCCCGGCCACAGGAACTGCGTACTGAAGGTAAAAATAATCATATACACAACTGTGTGAAGTGTAAAGTCGAAGGTCAACCGCAGCATGCTTAGTGTTCTGAGAGAGTCCTTTGACCTTGCACATGTAAAACACCGTCAAGCACCTGCATCCGCAAGACAGTGTGATCCATCTTCATTGACACTGTGCTAGATCAGCAGCGTGTGTGTTTGTATATGTGTTTGTGTATACGTGTGGTTTTCTGTGAGGGAATGAGAGCACCCACCTTAATGATGTTAGTAATATCCGCAGCATCCATCTCCTAACTCGGCACGCTGTGTTCGCCTTTTGTGTTTGTGCGGACACACACGCAGCCTATAATTTGTCTTGCAGAGAAGCGATAATGAATACAAATGTGTATTGTATTTTACCCAGCTCAGCTGTCTTACACACACACCCGCACACAAACACACATGCAGGTTAATAATATTTGTTCACTATTGTTTGTTTACTATTCTGTGCAGCTTTAATGTCCCTATGTTATTCATTATGGATTTTTTTTTTGTGGGTAAATGATTAGTCCAGTGGTTGTCAGACTGGGAGTGAGGGATTCCTTGGTGTGTGTAGACCCCCTGCAGGGGGTGCAGATCACTAAACAAACACTGATCTTTCAAAATCGAAAATGTTTTGTTTCTTTCTATAAAATTGGTGTGTTTTATTTGTAGTTTCCTCAATATTGTTAATGATTGATTAACATGTAAAGTTGCTATCCTTAAGATTCCAATCCTGGTTGATTTGGAAAAACCTTTGATGGCCGTTGTAACAGCGGGAGTGTTTTACAGCAAACATTCCTCGAGCGGCTAGTTTGTCAGAAATATGACAGCTGCTGTGTTTGTTTACAGTGCAGCCAAACAAACTGCAGAAGTGCAACTGTGCATCTGATTTCACGCTGCACACGGCAGAAAGGTGCAGTAAAAGAGTTGAAGGTGTAGCCTTTGACCTGCAGATGTTCATCTTACAGCTCACTGTGGCCCGGGGCATGAAGGGTTTAAGCTTCTCAAGGGGGGCATGACAGAAAAAGTTTGAGAACTACAAATTAGGTTCGAAAAATCCAAAACTCAAATATATTCTATTTAGAATTTAATTAAACATAGAAATGTTCACATTTAAGTTCCTGATTGTAGAATGTAGCAAATTTCAAATTCTTGGCAACGAGAAAAACCTTTTCTGTCACTTTGCAAGTGTTGAATCAAGAAACTTGTCGAGGAGAAAATATATTTAGTATTGGTTTAAGTATTACATAATTTTAGAACTGCTCTATGCCTGAAATCAGGCATGGTACCTAAAAATTTTGAGCCCTTCAACTGTTTCATCACTAATTAAGACAAGTGTCCTTACAGCTATTACAAAAAGTTTTTGTGTCTTCCAGGTAAAAGATACTAAACTGCCAACCAGGAGCTCCACCCTGCTCAACCCTCCATTCCCTACCTATTTCGCAGAAGATGAAGGTGACCTGGATGAAGATCTGTACGACGATAACTTGTTTATTCACACAGACCCGTCATTAACACTGTCCTGAACACACACACACACACACACACACACACACACACACACACACACACACACACACACACACACACACACACACACACACACACACACACACACACACACACACACACACACACACACACACACACACACACACACACACACACACACACACCATGTTTCCATGTAAACCCACAAACTGTCTGGATCCTGCAATAAAAAAAGAATTCCTTCTGAATGTCTTGAACCCCTCTCTTATTTTAGTTTTTTAGTGTGAGATGCAACAGCACCAAGCTTGTCTGTTTGATCCAAACAGTTATTACGGTTCCCTTTCCCCTGAAACCATGGTAACCGTAGGAATGATGATGTCACTAGAGGATCCCCAAGCAGAGAGAGGAATAAAAAAAAAAAACGACTGTGAAACAAAACAAGAGTGAGGCAGATGTGGTGGAGAAATGTGCAATAACTATGCAGTACGCAGGATAAGGGGATGGAGGGGGTGAGCTCGATACAATGAGTTTCCCAAAGCAGAGTGAAAGAGTGAGGGGAATGCAGACAGAGGAGGGGGTCTGTGAAGGTAGGGGTGGAAGAATGAATGGGGTGGAAGGTATGGAAGCAAATACAAAGGAGTAGAAACGGAATAAGGATGGGAGAGAGTTGGTAAAGGTGTGGAGGGCGACTAAAGGAGAAGGAGAGGCAAGGATGGAGGCTGACAAAGGTTGACATTTGTGCATAAGAGGATAAATGAGGACATTAATGTTGCAGCAGGAACTGCTGGGCGCTTAAGTCTGTTTGTGTTCAGCGGTATTGAAATGAGAACCTCAAGCTGGTGGGCTGATAGTCCCTCCTGCACCATGTGGACCCCTCCTAGCATTTTTAGGCAATAAATAATCTACAGTTAGTGTTACAGTTTAATACCATATTTTAGTTACAGTAATGTAGCATTAGTACTGTATTTTCAATTACTGTATTTTCAATTACAGTAGATAGTCATGCCCTCCAATGAGTATAAATGTATCTCCCGAGGCCTGCATTTGATTCAGTGCCTCTTTCTGTTGGCCTCTGCTCTGTATCTGTAATAAACACCAGCAAAAAAAACAGGCTTTTGTTTGAAACACTGACAAGTATACTGTATAGTGGTGCCTCACAGTATAGCCCTGTAACAACTGCCGATACACACGTCTCATTGATTGCTTTTCCCTAATTGAAACGACACACAAGTCGGTAGACTCATTGATGTGCAACATACAGTAGTAGGTTAAAGATGTACGGTGGTGATTTAGTTTGTGGCAAACAACGTCTTGCTCCATATAACATGCCACAGCTTGTAGGCCCATAAGGCAGCAGCAGGTTCTTTGAAATGGTAATGATGTCATTTGAAAGTCCTGCTCTGTGGAGCCTGCACATCATCAGGCTCTTGTGGGGGTGGATGGGGTGAGGGGGCGCTGCCTGTTAAAGCAGCAGAGCAGAAAGAGAAGACGATGAACTCTGGTGTGTGTGCGTGTGGTAAAAGACCAGTAGGTTAGTCAGTGAACTAATGACCTAATTAAAGAAAAAAATGCCCCAAAATTTGGATGGATTGAAGTAGGGTATCTATAGCCTAATGTAGTTTGAGGAATCAATACATGTGCTTTGATATGAGCTAGAATGTAACCGTTGATTTAGTCCACAGTGCTTTCAAACACTTACGTCAGGGTCAAAGGCCAAAACATTTTACCTGGCCTTCTGATTTAGTACCTGCATTAATCTCTTTTCCAGATTGTAGCTGTGCAAACTGTACACAGGGGAGATGTAGACTTGAGGTCACGTAAAGGCCTTTAAAATGATTTATGGGGTCCCCAAAGGAACACAGAATGTTTTGCAACAGTTTTAATAATGAGGGCTTAAGACATGACTTGAACTTTGCTGAGACGCGAAACCCTAAGTTTGACTTGAGTCTGGAGAACAAAAACCTTATAGTGTGAGGTTGTGACCTGGGAAAACCCTGAAACAATAAATCAACAAACAATACATTGTCAAGCAGGCCTTACACGGCCACACATGATGAATATTAAAAATATAGTTGTGTTGAAACAACTTGGTCTCAGCTAGGGCTGCAACTCACAACTATTTTATGATTGATGAATCTGCTTATTATTTTTCATGATTAATTTATCATTTGGTCTAAAGAAATGTCAAATAGGGTAAATGATAATTATGTCAACTTTACAGAGCTATAGATGACTTCTAAAAATGGTTATTTCCTAGTTTTTTTAATAGATTATGAAAATTGTTGCAAATACATTTTAAGATGATCAACTGATCAATTCATTGACAGTGATTTTAACATTAACTCATTTAAAAAACGAAAAACTATTTCAAACTCACAAAGGACCAAATAGTTTGTCATTTTAAAGGTCCCATACTGTAAAAAGTGAAATTTCCATGTCTTTTTTGATTAAAATGCAGGTTGAGGTGCTATATAAATACTGTGAAATCAGCAAAAACCTCAATGACCTTTGACTTTACACAAGCCATCAGGACTTCTGTACGGTTGTGATGTCAAGAATAACTATATATAGGTAGAAAGTGCTGCTCCAGTGTCCTTACAGTCATGCAGCATAATGACAGTACAGATGTGGAAGAGACAGGCGCTAAAACAGAGCGTTTCAAACAGAGGGTTAATACCAGTATATTCAGACAGACAGTATGAGAAAAATATAGTGTTTTTTTGAACATTAAAGTATGTAAACATGTTCTAGTAGAAACCTAAAATACAACCTGAAAAATAGCACTCAGAAACATGAAAGACTTGCAGCTGACTTGCAATTTGCTTATGAGGACTTTTGTCTTGTCTGGGACTTGATTCCAGACTTGTTTTGACAGGACTTGAGAATCAACTTGACCCCAAACACCTAAAATAAGCCGATGATCTGCTGAGCACCTGGAGCACCAACGTGCACAAGCAAGTCTCCGTGCAGCAGTCCCACCAAACACAAGTTTGCAAATCTAGATATTTAAGTGCTGCCACACGTTTTCTGGTCCATCGTCTGATCTCATTCCTGAATGCACTTATACATTTGTTCAGTGTGTGACTGAAGGTCACCCTGCGATTTTGACCCTGAGTCTGACAGGATGGATCTACTTCTCTACTTCTGCTGGCTCAACACATGAGAGATCTGATTTCCATTAGTAAAGAGGCAGTACACACATACACAGCCTCCCTCCTATTGCTTCCCACACACACTGTGACTCTCTCTCTCTCACACTCACACACACACACACACACATTTTATTGCCTCCTTTGCAAGCAACAATTCTTGGTCTAAGACTCGTCAGCACTTATGTTGCTACTTTCTTTGCCGAGTTTAGACAAAAAGTGTTGAATTGACCTGCATCTCACACAGAGATTAGCATATGTGTGCGTGTGTGTGTGTGTGTGTGTTTGTGTGTTTGTGCAATATGAATTATTGAGTGTGTTATTTGAGGGACAGCTGGCTCTTGAACACATTAACTCCCTCAGTCAGACAGCCAGTCGTAAATCTACAGTGACGGGAGCGAATCACTAAATGGGAGAGAAATGAGACAATGTTAATGCAATTTCACACTGACTTCAGCATCAGTAGGCAATGATATGATAAATTGTTCATATAAGCTCTCGTATATTAAAAAATAAGGAATAAAATTAATTAATCTTTTAAGCAGGAAGAGAACATTAAGTTATTTTCATTAAACTGCATACTGTCAGTCTGCAAAAAGATGCATCTGGGTGACATTTAGAGTTAATAATAGAGTCGCTTGTAAATTAATTGTTTTGACTCGAGCTCTTGCTCTGCTTAAATTATGTACTTACATTTCATCAAGCTTCTACAGCTCGGTGCAGATGAAATGATTCCTAAGTACAGATATAAGAATGCATGTTGTTTATTATACTCTAATCCAACAAGAGGCATTTTCAGTCATAAAAGGGAGAAGAACCCTGTTTGTAATTTCGATTTCAGCTGCTAAGCTTTCACTGCGCCTTCTAAGCTTGACTGCCGGTGCTCCTGCTGTGGTGAGCCTCTCCCAGTTGTGCACACCTGCGTCTCACAAGTGTGTGTTTGTGTGTGTGTGTGTGTGTGTGTGTGTGATGCCTCCCACCCACGTTGGTAAATTTGGGTTCCTTCCTTCCAGCACCACTGGGTGAAAGCAGGGTGCAGCCTTTGGGTCTCTTCTTTTCCTCTCCACAGCAAGTGTTCCTATCCTGCCCTGTGTGTGTGTGTGTGTGTGTGTGTGTGTGTGTTTATGTGTGTGTATGTGTGGGTGTGTGTGTGTGTGTGTGAGAGAGAGAGAGGGAGAGAGAGAGAGAGAGAGAGAGAGAGAGAGAGAGAGAGAGAGAGAGAGAGAGAGAGAGAGAGAGAGAGAGACAGAGTGTCTGTTTGTCTACTTATTTGACCTCACAAACACAGTCTTTCTCATTCCCTTTCATTGTCTCCCTCTATTAAAGCCCACCTTGGATTTGAGACATCTCCATGGTAACAAGGAACAATGGAAGAATGGGAAAGTAGAGTTGCCGTGAAAATAGGGAACAAAAATCAACCTACAAGTCTGTAGTTGTGTTTAGATTGTTTATCAAAAGCACTTCTCCAATATAGCAATGTGGTCCATATCTGCACTCGTCCTTTAACTTACACAGCATTGGCATGTACTATAAGAAAGAGTGCACTATTTAGTGGGGTTTAAATTAGCCGTGCGGTGACTGGGAGGTAAATGTCATTGGTTTTTCAGCCGGAAACCTTCGCCACAAGAATGCGACCGCGGGATACAGAGTAAATCAATATGGAAGCCAAGGGAGGAGGCTGAAGGAGGGGGGTAAAGAAAGAAAGAGGGATGTTACCCGCAGGTGAAAATGACAGCAGCAGAAGGAGGAGAAGCAGGAGAGAAAGGAGCGAGAGGAGATGAAGGAGAGAGGGGAGAGTTGACTTTAGAGAGGAGTTAACCGCTCTGCCTGTCTGACCTTTTGACACTCGGGGAGCGAGTCAGTCTGCGGCTGTGGCTGAATCACAGTCCCCACACTCACTGACTTTGTGTCTTGTTAATGGTAACTCCTTCGAGGACCAAGGGCTTTTATGTCTCTTACTGTCAAATCGTCAAGTGCTTGAGGGCTCCCTAGCAGACATTCTGAACACTTTCTGTAAAGTCTGTATCTCTGCAGACTATGCCTGAGGGATTTACCTACAATTCATAGAGTTGTGACATTGAACACGGGGTTACCGGGGAAGTTTTAGAAAAAGGATGGATACTGTGTGTGTGTGTGTGTGTGTGTATGTGTGTGTGTGTGTGTGTGTGTGTGTGTGTGTGTGTGTGTGTGTGTGTGTGTGTGTGTGTGTGTGTGTGTGTGTGTGTGTGTGTGTGTGTGTGTGTGTGACTGCAAGCACCCCTGGTTTATTCATCAACCATTTCTTTTAATTTTGCTTAAATTTGCTGTTTTGACACAAATTAATAAAATGATTATTCGGCTCATCCGCTCATCCAGTCATTTGGCAACACTTTTTATGAAGACCACATCTAAAGTGCATTATGGGGGCATTCCTAGTGAATTATCAGGGCATTCATACTGCTTAATGGCTACACTCATAAACACATATAATGAATTCTTCTGCACTATATCAACGGTAATAAAAGATTTTAGATGTGACTTCTAATTATAAGTTCAAGTGTCTTATTGATTCTCTTAACGTGCCATCAGCCTTTATAACATGCAGCTCATAATACACAGGGTGTTTTTAGCTGGTCACTGCCACTTCTGCACTTCTATTCAATTTAAATGTTTTACTGTTTTGCCCGTTGACTGCTTTATTGACGTTCCCTGTCTCCGTGTGGTTAGATGTGTTTTATGATAATGATGTTGTTGTCTTATTGTGTTTGTATTGACTGTTGATTGGTTTCCGGAGCATTGGACCAAATACATTTCCCTGTGCAGGATAATCAAGTTGATCTGAATCTAGATATAAACTAGAGGTTAACTGATGGGTCTTATAAAACATTCTGATTACATAAACTCACCTACACACACCTCAACCATCAACTTTAGTAAGGCCTCATAATATGCTGTAATAGTCCATGCGGTATCATAAGCTTTATGCACGGCTTATTAACATCGAGAGTGGTCACATTTCAGCTCTGCAGAAGACATGGGAAAGGGATCAAAGAGTACCTCTTATTCAATTCCAAATTATACGGTACATTGTTTTTATGGGACTTCCTACAGATTATTTCTATTAGGATTATTGCCCACACCAAACTGTTGGTGATGCAAAAATGAGGAAGGTAATCTAGTTCATGTTTTATGTGCTGAAGTCCAACATTACTGGACCAATATTTATGATAATTTGTGTGAGATTACAGAGATACGAGTGTAATTTAGCCATAGATTATTTATCTTGGGGATCATTCAGTTCTGACAGGACAGGATGAACATGTTAAAAGTTATGTCCACACCAGTATTATGATTGGCAGACAAATCCTTGTCAGGGGATGGAAGACAGAGGGGGTGCCCTCTCTTCAAGAGTGGGCTGTGGAGTTGCAGCATTTGATGAATTGTCATATAAACAACTGGGTAGACTGGATCTATATGAGGCAAAGTGGGGCAAATGCTTACAATTCTTAAAGGGCTGCTTCAAGAGGTCATGTGGTGGAAAGATGCAACGTTTTCAGTTATGCTGCATAGATATAGAACAGTCCTTATTTATTTTTGTATTGTGTTTAGCTATTGCTTTTAAAAAAAAAAATCTGCTAATCAATTATTTCTTTAATGTAGCATTTATTTATTTGTTGTAACGATCTGGTTTGGAGCTATTTTATGTGTCTATTCTATTATGGTACAGTAAATTATGTTTTGTTTACATTGATGGAGTAACAGCTATATAAGATGGAGCACAATGTTGTTAACCAGATTGTATTTATTTATTTATTTTGAGGTTGGGTTACTGTTGATATTGTTGTGTTGTTGAAATTATAAAATAAAAAAATGCTAATCAGAAAAAAAACATTGATTTTGGTCATGAAGCATTATTATAAATGCATTTTAATTTACTATGAATGCCCTCACGACACACTATAGAGGTGGTCTTCACAGAAAATGTTATTTCTAAACCAGCATTCGTTGGGGGACTATGAGCTGCAAATGAATACACATGTTGTGTGTTAGTGCATGTAGCATTGACTCAGAATAAAAAGTGCCCATGTTCATCATAATGTTACCCAATGCAACTGTGTGGCTCATTGGTGTGCTTTGATAGTTTTTGAACAATGAAGCCCTATGGCACAGGGGAATAATCTGTATTGAGCTTCACTCATAATGCACAGAAGGGCCCCAGCCGGGATTCAAACCAGTGCTAACCACCGTAACACAGTGCTGCCCGGTCGTTGAACGCAATACAATCATAATAATGGCTATTCCATTCTTTTCTAACCCAGACTTCCCCTGAATCACACACAAACATAAATACACAAAACATAGTGGCACCTAGGTATGCAGTTTGTTTTATTTGTTGAGATGAATGGATATTTTCTGCCCAGACTCCAACTTAAAAGAGATGAAAAATCTAAATCAACCAATTACATTTAAACAAATCCAGACACATACCAACAAAAACCATTTGCATGGCTAGATACCAGTATGTGTAAGTGGTAAAATATCTTCTGTGATCTGGCTGAATAGAATAGAATAGAAAATATGAAGTGACCCTTTATAATGCCGTTTCTCTTCTTTTGCCCACGCATGCTCACAAAGTGATGACATTTCTCACTCCTGTAAAGAAAGAAAGCTATTTAGCCTGACTCACAGAGAGGAGCTGACACAAAAGCAACAGCACAAAGAGAGAGCGAGAGTGAGAGAGAGAGAGAGAGAGAGGGAGAAAGGACTTGTAATGTAATGTGTTGGAGAGTAAAATACATTAAAAAAAACATTTCAATATAAAAAAAACTATATATACAATAACAGAGTAAATTTATCTATTGAGGATGAAAAGTAACTCGTAACAGATTATCCAGATTTTATGGAGTGTGTTTCTCACCATGTTTTCTTTGCTGCTGAAAGTAAACAAACAGATGAATCAAAGCTTTGTCAAAAATGATTAAAAATCAAATTGGGCTTTGAGTGAAAATGGAGTCATTTCGCTGCATTGTGTGGGCGTTCCACTAATTATAAAAATGTGTGAATCTCAGGAGACTGTGTATGTGTGTGTGTGTGTGTGTGTGTGTGTGTGTGTGTGTGTGTGTGTGTGTGTGTGTGTGCACGCGCATGTAGTATAGACAGAAGGGAGGGCAGAGTCAGAGCAAGTGGGACAGAAATGAAATCTGTTTTGGGTCAGAAAAGCACTTTAGTCTACACATAGTGTGCAGACTTATCAGCTCATCAACCCAGCACAGCACACAAACACACAAACACACACACACACACACACACACACACACACACACACACACACACACACACACACACACACACACACACACCTGTACACTATCCCAGTCTCATCTCATCCCTTGCAAAGCTTCAAATATGCCCAAGATCATCAGAGATCATCCAGATATCTACATGATAACAATATCAATTATCACAGCATCATGTTGAATCAGCAAAGATCCCCTCAGTCGACACACAGTGAATGCAAATTAAGATGCAGATCAGCGGTTTCAAAGTGCCAGGGGTATTATCTGTATCTACAGCAGCAGTGCACGTCGGACTGCAGAGCAACGCTGCCGCTCAGTGGTTTATACAGGAGCTACTTTCACACACACACACACACACACACACACACACACACACACACATACACACAGAAGTGGGGCAGGTTGAGAGGAGGCTGTGCAAGGTGAAATCTCAGAGGAGTTAAGACTATTGGAAAAGTTTTTCTGAAGAGCACGTGCAAGGTTGAGTTTATTTATACAGAAAGCTCATTTAGGTGTTTAGGACTGCATAGATGAATCCCTCAGCTCAGTCGGTCACAGAAGGAACATTTATCTAATTTTTGTTCGGACGGGCTTTAATGCTCCTTCATCCGACTGTGATCTGTGACAATGGACCTTTTTACAGGGCGAAACATGGATAGTGAACAAAAGGTCTCTCATCACTCCTTTGACCTGCACTCTATTCAGGTCATGCGGAGAAACCATCACTCAAGTGACCTGTCCTGCTACGCCCTTGCTGGACTGCAAGATTTCTCTGAGCTGTGGGCTGTGTGGTACGAAGTAGAGAGACAAAATGCATCTCAGTGGCAGGAAGAATGTGGCATCTTCTGCAGCCTTATGTATATTCAAAGTTGTTTTCTGAAAAGTATATCAAGGATGCAAATGTAGTGCTGCTCTACAAGATACAACATGATGATGTATCCCATCCTTCTTTGAATCTGTAACCACACCCTACAGTGATGTCACGGTGCACTGAGACACCCGATCTTCTACAGATACAAACAAGAAGTCCAGCTGGTGTTAAGTTGCTCTTTAAGTGCTATCAATAGTTTTTCATTTTTCTCCATTTATTTAATTTTAGCACAGTTTAAGTGTCAGTAAAAATGTAGAATTATATTTCCTTTCATGCACCAATAGAAACACGATTCCCATATCCTATATCCTACTATTTTGGTTTCAATGTCACAACAAATGATACTTTGCTAGGACAACTGATCTCTTCCATGTCCTTGTAAAAGAAATGCTATGCCAAATGTGCATTTCTGACAACATGACAACTGAGGGCAAACTGAGGACACACCATAAGCACCTTGCAGGTGGAGCAGGATAGGAGAGCTCTGTAGAGGCCCCTGAGTGTCACTGAGGACTACGGACACTTTAAAAACCTGTCAATTACTCTTTTCATGTCAACGCTAGCCTATTTCTGATGAATGAGTACAGCGGGAAGGATAACTTCACCTTCACCCTATCCATCTGGAATGAGAAGGTGGTTTTCATCCAGGAAATAATCAGAGAACAAAAGAGCTGAGCCACTGCGGCCTACAGCTGTTAAACCACCGTTAACGAAGTCACATTGTGGGAAATGTGCTGTTTAATTTGAATTGCCTAAAGAAACAGAAGTGCTTGCTGCAAGAGGTGAGTGAGCACATTCACGTCCTGAACACCAAAGAGAATAGAAGCACTGCCCCTCACATTATAAATAATACAGTAACAACATGAGGGAGAAGTGCAGGAGAAACTATAAAGGGATGCACACTCTCTCTCCATTCTACGTTTGAACTAGATGGATCCCGACTGACTGAATTCAAGTGATGTGTTTTATCTGACATGTTTCAAGTCCAACTGATTATTTTGTTCTGCTACAGCATCCATATCTGCTCTATGAATCATGTGTTTATTCATTACATATTACATAAAAGGTGGAACTGTAGGCCTATATTTTATGCATTTAGTGTCCTGATAAGATGACAACACTTAAAGTTGTACTCCGTAAGATTTTCATCTGTTTAATTGTCTTTTAAGTTACTTTCTATCAAAGAGTGAGTCAAAACAACGGTTACTGATCACTAATAAAATGATGACCCACTAATGAAGGCACTTCTACTTGCCTTTTTGCTGAGTATTACAATAGCCGTGTCTGTGGAGACATTTGCAGGCTAGATGTAAATACGGCGCCATGTAAGTGACGGTGCTGACAGCGATTGGTCGTCTGCCATCCAAGCCTAACTCGTCTCTAATGGTTTCACTTGTAATCGGAAACCTGGAAATTCCAGCTTCTGAGTCAGGTTTTTAGTAAGGTCAGAAGTGTAATAGGAACGTGTGTGTTTGTGTGGATTTAAGAGGGTAACATATAGGGGACGGACCAGAAGTAGAGAGGTGAATGTGTTTCAGTAAAGTTTACAAAAGAGCAAATAAATAAAAAGTCAACACACATAGTGACCTTGAAGTATGGAGGCCTCCGAAAGAACAGGCTGCAGTAACATCAAAGAGGCCGCTTGAAACAAGGTCTCTCAATTCTTATGGAGTACAACTTGAACTGCTGTTCTGAATCTGAATTTAGCAAAATGAAACACATAACATTAGCCTATCTTTGTATCTCACTACAATATACTACATTTTGTGTTTTGAATCTGATTTATTGTGTAGTGTCTTATGTAAGTTCAGCAGTTCTATTTGGCACTTACAATAAACAGCCATTGGACGGCTATCTTCACCTCATCTTCCAAATGTGGTGAACTTGAAGTATATGACAACACATTCCCATTCCCTATTGGCAGTTATGTTTGTCATTATATATTCAGAAAAGAATAATGCATTACTACTGTGTATCAAATAAGCCTAGCCCTACATGAGAACCTAAGTTCACCTGGGGAAAGTGCACTTTTAACGTACGTTTGCTAGCTAAATAGCTCATTTTCGAATCAGCTGCGGTAGCCTAAATTAAACAACTTTAAATTTGACCTTGTACCTTTTAGATCACTAAACTTTACTTCTGGCCCGTAGTGGCAAGTGTTAGCTAATGTTATCAAACTTTAGGGTCTGGTTTCACAAAGAAGTACTTTGACTTTGGCTTAGATCAAACTGCTGTCAGAACTCAGATGGACATATAAATCCATCTGAATAACACAGCTCTTAGTCCACATTTAGCCGGGGGGCAGGGTGGCTGACGTGTTAGGCTTGAAATAGTCTAAAATCTAGACTAATCTCGCAGCAAAATCACTGTAAAACCGGCCTAACACTAAAGACTCGTCTAAAATATCATGTTATTACTACATGCTTGTATGTAGCTGACTTTATAACTTCTCTCTAATTGTTTTATTGTTACACTTTTTTAGCATTTTAGTTATGTCACTTGTGTCCGCAGGGGTGCAGCAAGCTTTCAGTAGATATGGATAGTAACATGGAGCAGTGTTTCTCAGATTTAGACGATACAATGTTATTTGTTTATTTACAATATGGAGATACAGTCAATAACTCTCTTAAATGTGGGTCTTATGCGCAGACATTCACGATGTGCACACTGTAGTTCATACTGTAGTGTAGACACACAGGCCATTAAATTAAAAATCTGAAATGTACCTGGAGCTCCAGTGTTTGCTTTCTCCACAAGGGGGCGGCAGAGTCCATCGGTAACGTGCAGCTTGGCATGACTAAATGAAAATCCTGTCTCTCCTCTTAGCCTTGCTGCTATTTTAGTCTCTTTGCTCTCTCTCCATCTTTAGAACATAATATACTGAACACTTTGTTGAATCATCTATTTATTGAGGATTAGAAACATGAAAAACATACCAAAAAGCCTGTGAAAACATAAAATAATCATACACACTGAATAGCAAAAGATTTATATAAACCATTGATAATACTAAGGCTAAAGTAGTAAACCTCTATGAAACCTTAATGAACAATATCCTCAGCAGTCGCTGACATTGGCACCATGCTAGGAGACCGTGTTGACATGTAGTGGTTCATTTTGTGCTTGTGTGAGCAATAACCTGAGCTTCGGGTGGTTGTTATTTACATTAAGGTGTGAACGTTTGGATGCAGTAACTATGCAATGTTGTATGTGCATTTTGCTGCATCCAGGTCTGAGTTTGAGAGAGTGTTGTGTATTTAGAGTTGTCCCAGTTCTAGTGTTCTGGCTCCATTGGCTCATGACCAGGTGATGTTCTCTTCCTCTGAAGAGTAGGCAGGGTGCAAAGATGAATGATAAGCCTAGATGAATGGATAATCTATATATCACTAAAAAAAGAGTTAGAGCCATGATGGACATTATCGCTGGATAGATTAGATTATGACAGACGTTTGTGCGTGTGAATGCCAGGCTGGGTGGAGGCCAGGTCAGGAGAGTGGTGGCAGGGATCGGGTGCTGACCGGGCTGTACTTCACCCTGGACGGTGATGGAGGAGGTTGGGTGAGGTGAGGGGATGAGGGGGACGGACGAATGTGTCCACTCTGGTACTCTCTCCCGGTCGCCGAACGCTCTGAGCCGGGGGCTTGCGACCGACCTCTGGGCCTGCGTAACTGCGGTGGGGTGGAAGAGGAGGTGGTCATGCGGGCGTACCGGGAGGGAGAGTGATGGGTGGATGGATGGCAGGTGGGGGAAGAAGAGCAACCAGGCGCAGAGTGACAACTGGGTGATGGGTGGTGACTGGGTGAGGGGTGACGGCCGGGTGAGGGGTGACGGCCAGGTGAGGGGTGGCGGCCAGGTGAAGTGTGACGGCCAGGTGAGGGTTGACGGCCAGGTGAGGGGTGGCGGCCAGGTGAAGTGTGACGGCCAGGTGAGGGTTGACGGCCAGGTGAGGGGTGGCGGCCAGGTGAGGGGTGACGGCTAGGTGAGGGGTGACGGCCAGGTGAGGGGTGGCGGCCAGGTGAGGGGTGACGGCCAGGTGAGGGGTGGCGGCCAGGTGAGGGGTGACGGCCAGGTGAGGGGTGGCGGCCAGGTGAGGGGTGGCGGCCAGGTGAGGGGTGACGGCCAGGTGAGGGGTGGCGGCCAGGTGAAGTGTGACGGCCAGGTGAAGGGTGGCGGCCAGGTGAGGGGTGACGGCCAGGTGAGGGGTGACGGCCAGGTGAGGGCTGGCGGCCAGGTGAGGGGTGACAGCCAGGTGAGGAGTGCCTCCTGGGCAAGGATTCACGGTTACTGGGTGGATGTTCCTTGGTGCGTTTGGGTGATTTGGGCACTTTGGACGTCTTGGGCGTCTTGGGAGTTTTGGGGGACTTGGGCATTGGCTGAGAGGAGGAGTAAGAGTTGGTGCCGTTAGTGGGAGGGGCTTGACTGAGAGAGGCGGAGTCTCCATTATTGGCAACCTTGTAGAGGAAGACGTCATACTGAAGGGGCGAGCTGGTCTCTGAGTGGAGCTTGGCCTCCTTGGGGAGGAGCACTTCCAGACCAATAGTGACTCCATCCTGATGTGGAAATATGGTAAGTAGAGAAGGATGGAACAATGTAGGAACAGTCACAGAGGCAAAAATAATGATATAAATGAAAATATACAAAGAAATCCTGGTATGGATGAAGTATGAGACGTTAAACCCCTGTGCACATTATATTAAATTTGAAACAACTGATTTCTTAACCACTTGGGGGTAGTGGACATGTTATCACCTTTAGGTTAATATGAAAATAGCCTATTTATACATCCAGCAGATATGGAACAACATTAGCATTCGTTTGGGGTCAAGTTTGTGGCCATTTGGGGAATGTAAGTCTAATACTCACTCTCCTATTTGCTCTGTTTTTTTGGTCTTCGCTACATTAAAATACAGTTCTCCCACGGTTTTCCAAGCAACACTGGGGCTTTAAGTAAAATACAGTTTGAATTTTTATATTCTGACAGGGAGATTTGAAAAAAAAAAAAAAAAGAAGCTCTTGTGGTAGCTTAAAGCCATTTTGGGGAGCTGTCCATAGTGCTGAATGAGCACATGATAACCATTGTTTGTCTGGCGTAATCCGTGGGCAGCCTACTGTAGCACAAAAGCAGGGTCAGCCGTGCATTCAGTTATTATGAGCAGGGGAGCAGTTGGATAGTAGTTAGTTTCATCGTGAGCAGACATGCAGAGTAAGAGACAGAAAGAGAAAGTAGAGCTCATAGCAACACACAGGGACAAGCTGGATAAAATTAAAAAGATTTATTCCAACAACCGTGAACTATAATCCTCAATGTATACCCAAAAAAGTACAAAAAGAACATTAAAGTATTATAAATCACATTGAAAATCAAGACACAGCGTGTGTAATATATGTATATATTGTAGATTCAAATATCAACTCCAAGCAATTACTTTGACCTCATGTAATCTAGACGTATCCACTTATTAGCAATGTCAAACATGAATATTTCTCAAATACAGATTCACTTTATATCCACTTACTTCTTTTGCAAATATTACGTTTTCAGACACTTTGTTGTCGTTAACACCAATGCATGCGGGCAGAGAGACAGTAAGGTGGGGCAGGCGGAGGCAAGGGGAGGGTTTGGGGAAACAAGAGATGAGACAATGAAGGAGTGAAAGTTCATTGGCCCGAAGACCAAGGCAGGGCATCAGTAGAGAGGAAAGTCAGTCATTAGTTGGTCCAAGCCAGAGATTTTAGTCCAGCGTAAGAGGCGTTAGACGAAGGAAAGGAAGCGGCGGCGCCACTATGTGATCAGCATTGGCATGGCAGCCTTGTAAACAGGACTATTGTGCTTCTCAAGTTGTATCCTTAAATTGTGTTGTGCTTACTTTTGACATTAGGCCTGATTGGACTTGTTTAAAATACACTGTATGCACTTTGCAACAATATTTAGAACGAATTGTTGTAGTTTGTGTGCTCATTAAATATTTTGGTCTGGTTCTCCAGCAGCACACTTTGAGAGATGGTGATATTATACCAGGTTGTTCTGGAGCGCGTTTACCTCGGCATTTTCCTCTGTGTTGTTAGGGGCGTGGCCCTGATTGTGGACGACGGAGGTCGGACGGTTGTTCTCATGTTTGGGAGAATGAGAGTTGAGGATGTTCATTGACCCCTCTTCCTTGGCTTGCGGGGACTTTGCTGGGTCCTCCTGCTTCTGAGGATCATCCTGTGGGGAGAGTTTATTACTTTTTATACACTTATACAAAACACACTTGAATATAGACACACGCAGCACACATGGGATGGGACAGAGGTAAATATATGCTTTTCTGTGTGATTCCCCTAAAAACGAATAGCCCTTCCACCATGATTCGTTTTGTATAATCTCTTGTGCATCAACAATGTGTTTTATGTAATTTGTGGCGATGGGGTAGCATTTCTTAATGTGTCCAATTCACTGGACTTGGAGATTGTTTATCAGAAAAACCCACTAGTTGTGCTGTGGGCACTTCATGTGTGTTAAAGGAAGCACATGGAAGTCTGCACCCTCCCCAGATAATAGTGGAACTATATAAATGACAAGGGCATCTCAAGGGCATTGGTCAGGCCGAAATTCTAAGCACTTTCACTGGTTAAACAGTTTGAATGAATTACACATCCAATTCAATTAAATAAATGATTAAAAACATGAATTCAGTAATGTCTAAAGCAAAAAATCTCCCAGAACGCCCTTCCCCATGCTAGAGACGATCATTCTTGAGCTGATGTGGGTCATTTTATGGACTTCTACTGCTACTGTATGCTTAGATCCTTATCTGATCAACCTATGGGACCTCTAACATTTAAAAAAAAATGCTTTGCAGACCATGTGTCTGCAGGGACCTTTTAGCCTCTAGACCTGACATTTAGAGCATCCGGAAGTCACAGGCACTCAACTGTAACCACTGCACTGAAATGCCAGCGGAGCTCTGAGAGCACTGGCTTATATTAGAAAAGCAAGTCACAATTTGTTCACTTCATTTAACCCAGCCATGCATGGCTAATGGACTGAAAATGAATATACGATTTTGAAAAAAATCCATCGGTGTGTGCTTGTGTTTGCAGAGTGTTAAAAGCAGTAATGCAAGCATCTGTCAGAGAGTTGTGCTTGTATGACTACAAAACTATTGAGTCTGTGTACATCTGCGTGTTTCAGTTTGCAAATTGACCTAGCCATCAATTGATTGGCATGTCAGAGACATCTGAAGGTCACACAGGCACAGCAGACAGTAAGTAGGGCACCATCGATCAGTCACACTGGCTACTACTGGATAAAACACGCTCAACGCCCTTTCACACCAGAAACTACTAGCTCATAAAGTAAAAAAGTCATGGGAGCAAAATGTTCTGCTGATCCCTCATGCTTTATATGCTGCTTATGATTTATCTCTGATTATATCTGCCTGTATAAACAAGATCCTCCCTTGTTTACTGAGATCAAGAATTTAACCATTCATCAGTGACCCTACGCTGTGTTAGTTTAGTAACCCAGTAGGCAAGTATGATTGATGAATACCAAACAGGGACACACATAAATCTGCCTGGAAACACAAAACCTAACAAAATAGATAGAAATAATACATCAATTAAGATTCATACAGAAACACACAGACACACAGACACACACACACACACACACACACACACACACACACACACACACACACACACACACACACACACACACACACACACACACACACACACACACACACACACACACACACACACACACACACACACGTGCTGCTAATTCATGCAATTCACTCTACAGCAGCACTACATGCACGACCTTTGGAAGGGAATTGGTTTGAAAAGGGGGAAACCCTGCTGCACAGGGACCCTAAAATGGCTGTCTGAGCTATACGGGTACAAGAGCGAAGCCGGCATTTAAAACAAAATGGAGTCTCAGCATCCTTATCGAGCTTCTCAGGAAGCTGCAGAGGCACAGGTGGGAACTTGCTATTTAATCACACAGCTGTGTGACTTCATGACACCTCTGAACAACTAGTTACGAGAATCCTTGCAAGGAGGTGATTAATCATTTCAACCTGCAGTGTACATGGAATGCATCTGATACAAGATCAGATGTAGGGAGAGGTTTGTGGAAGTGAGGTAATGGAGAGCCAAAATCTGGCATTTAGCGGTTGCACTGTGGGTAAGTTTAAAGCAAAGCCAAGGAGGGGAATTATTTTAGGGTGATGTTGACGTTTTCACTCTGCTTACCTGAAAGTGATTATAAGGGTTTTTGGGTTTATATTCCCAGGTGTAGCTGGTTGTTGGTGGCCTCTGAGGGGATTGATGAGTGTGAAAAGCATTAACACACACATACTGTACATTCAAAATTGTAGGTTGAAATCCAAATGAGAAGTTAATGATTTAACAGAGCACTAAGGCAAGTTAAATGTGTGCATTACACAATGGCATTGAGAAAGACAGACGGACAAACTCTGGCAGACAGAAAACACAGGAGAGGAAGTAATGAGCAGAAACGGATGTTTAGAACACACAGACAAATAGAAAAGAAATCGTAAAAAGCAGATGATGGGACAGAAAAGTGAGATGGATATGATGAATACAAAGAGGATGAATGGAAGGAGAGAAAAAGGAGAGCAAACATGAGGCGAGTTGGGGGGGCGTACCTGACAGATAATGTTGTCATAGTACGCCAGGTTGTGAGTGTGAGCTTGGGGAGCAGGCGGAGGGGTGTCACACAGTTTCCTTACGTTTGGCTGCGAGCCGTCGGCTGTTGTGGAAACGGAGAGGCCGTCCGTCTGTGGCTCGCTGCTCTGTGGGCAGTACTTACTGCAGGAGGGCAAACAGAGAGATATTTTTAGCATTCTGTGCATTTAAATCTCTCAAGGTCCCTATTTTCCCTACGTTGTTCTGCATAGTGTGAAACTAGGGTTAAAGTGTCAGGTAGACACACACGCAATACACAAACGTATATAATCGCAGTCGAAGAACATAAATAATTCAGTGGATTTCTACCAAAGAGAATCAGAGCAACTCTAAAGACTACTCTGCGGCTGGTGACATATAACATCTTACTTGATTGGATCACTGCTTGTGACACTTTGTCTCCATTTTACTCCATTCTCACCTATCTCCCTCTCTGCTGTTCCTACGCTGTCTTTTTCATTTGAGTACATTCTTTCTTCAATCTCCCAGGAATTAGACTGACACATACACAGGCACAGCTGCCCCCCTTGGCACCCATGGCAATATGTTTTTATTCTTACCTCCCAGTCACACACACACACACCCACACACACCTGCGTTTGCGAAGGCGCTTGTTCTCATTCTTGAGGCGGTGCAGCCTCTTGGCAAAGAATACGATGATCATGAAGAGGAAGATGAGCACGAGGGAGGACACGCCCACCACCGCGCACATCACCTGGAACTCCGTCACTGCCCAATCGCAGCGGGTGCCTTTGTTCCAGATGTAGTCCTGCACGTTGCACCTAGATGCAAAGTGACACAAAGTAGGAATATTTAATTGATGTCAGAAAAACAGTGGTAGTTACATTTTTCTCTCTCCTGACCTGCTATATAAAGTGGCCAAAAGCCAAGAGGTTTAAAATGAGTGTGTACCCACTGCACTAGCATATTTACAGCATGTAAGCCAGAATAAAGAGTGCAAAAAGGTACACAGGGCTGATGACATGGTGTCCCGAGGTCTGTCCAGCAAAGCAGGGAATCAGCCCGCAGCCCAGCCCTTAATGAGCTCAAAGGATCAGGACGCGTGCGTGCATGTGTGAGCGTTTGTGTATCTTTGCCATATCCCTGTCTTTGTGCAACTGCATGCAAGTGTTTGGACGTGTGTTTGAAGCGTGTCCGCGTGAGTGAGCGAATTTATGCGTGCGTGTGCCGTTACTCAGCAGGTAAGATAAGATGAGCAACAGTTTACCTCCAAGCTTACTCTGAATCTAATGGATAGGACAGATGGTGCTATCAATGCGTGGTGTGGTGTGTGTGTGAGTGTGTGTTTATTTTGTGTCCCTCCCTGACCTTACTGTTTTGTCCTTAAAATTTCTATGTGAGCCTCACACACTCTTTACCCCGCCCCCCAAAACTGAGCTAATCCCTTGGTGACCCTGCTGTGATCTTGATGGACCCTCATGACACATTAAACCAACCTTCTATCTATGTGCATGTCTGTGTTTTCAGTGTCTTAACGCTTATCTGCAGTGCCCTAAATCTTTTCTTTTTTGTTGGAGAGAGGAATATATTGGAAATCACCCCAACACCCCCCCCCCAAAAAAAACAAACCTCCCTGTTGCCATTCACATACTGTACAGTTTTACTCTAAAAAAGCCACTGCCAGCTTGTAAATGCTACGAAAAATAACCATAATTTCCTAATTCATCATTATCAAACATGATAAAAGGGTAGGCTGTAATTCTCCTTACAATTTACCCCAAGTACAAAAAACCTGCTGGTGTACTTCACAAGGTGGGATTTTGTTCTCACCTGCAGAAGGCTCCCATTCCTGCCACCACGGTGCACACTCCTCCATTGAAGCAGAAATCGGATTCCACGTCACACTGAGACACACACACCCCAGGACCAGAGCGCACAAAGCCCAGCCTGCAGCCGTCTGCCCCCATGGCGCCACCTAAGCCCAACCCATCACCCTTGTCTGGCCCTGGCATGGGAGGAGCTGCTAAGGAAGTCCCACTATCCGTGTTAGGCCTCACGATGTCTGGAACGGCAGGAGAACCGGCCAGGAGCGGATTCTCATCCTCCATTTCAGGCGGGGGTGAAGGGGTGGGCTCAGGTTCTGGGGTTGTGTCTAACGCGGAGAGGTCGTCGTCAGGGGAAAGGTAGTCGTAAAAGTCAGAAAGCGTCCATGCAGTAGGGTCCCCTCCTTTTTGCTTCTGTGGTTTTGGGGCTTTGGCCCAATCCAGAGCATCATCAGAGGGCACAACATCTGGCGCAGGGCTGTGGAACTCCACGGTGATGACGTCATCAGACATGGGGTTTCCCGGCTGGTCTGGACCCGCTCCTCCGGCAGTGAGCTCCTCACCCACAGGTGGGTCCTCCTCTATGACGTCTAGGTGGGCATGTTTATGAGAATGGTGATGTTTGGCAGAGCTGAGCGGGAGTTTAGCCCCAAGTCCGAACCCTGCTCCAATGAGGTGGTCCCTCTCTGCCGAGTCATCACTGAGCACCATACGGGTGTTCAAGGCCTCCTTGTGGAAAGATGATTGGTTGTGGTGATGATGGTGCCTGGCCAGTGAATGCTTCCCTGTCAGTCAGACACAAAAAGGCATTAAAGAGGCAATCGAGCAGTTTAGTGTTGAAGTTGGGAGACTCGCAAGAGTCAGATTAAGCAAAGAAAGGTCAAAACCAGACAATTAGGGCCATTTATGGGCCAAGCTCCAAAAACACTGGATGCTACACAAAGATTTGGGAAATGCACTTATTTTCTTTTTTGACAAGAGATGCAAAGCTTGATATTATACTATCAAGTTTGGTCTGGGTAATCTTCTCATCTAACTCTTAATAAGAAAGCTAATTCTTTCTAATAAAGAAAGCTGAGTGTTACTCCATACGACAGGTACACTGACGATAAAATCGATTGATGCCATTTTTGATTTGATTTCAATTCAGTTCAATTCAATTTTATTTATAATGCCAAATCATAACAAAAGTTATTTCAAGACACTTATTGACACAAGACACAGATAGAGTAGGTCTAGACCACACTCTATGACTGTTTAATCATTTAAAAAAATGTTTTAGCATAATTGTACTGTCAACACTGCATCTATGCCAGAGTTTGTCAGTTCTTTCCTGGGGTCTTGAGCACAGCAAAGTTATTTCCCTATGACAAATGCTTTTAAAAACACACGTATAACATTTCTTTTTCCTCTAATCCCAAGCCACTGACTGTTTTGTTTGATAAAGGTTGTGGCCCAAAGATGAGAGATGAATAATTGAAATGGCTCCCTAGTGTATACAGTAGAGAGGCTTTAAGGCATACCAGGCTAGTTTTCTAAGAAAATGCTGTTGCCACAATATCATTTACAGTAAATGCAGATAAATCTGACACACAATACAATAAAAATACAGAACGCTCAAATATATGTTCTCACGAGAGAGCTGATGTGTGGAAAAAGGGCTGCTCAGCAAAAACCCTGTTGTGGTTCACGCTTCAGAGCTAAGTGATTAATTGTGAAAGAAATCTGAACAAGAGCAGAAGACTGCCGTGTAATCAGACTGTAGCGATGTAGGATTAGGCACATTGAGTGACCGACTAATGTGCTCTGGTGACCGAGACTGGATGAAGATTAGATTAGGATTTAGAGCCATAGGTTAGAGGCTGACTGGTCAGGCACTTCTCCTGTGATCGGCAATCTGCAGAGACAGATGCACACGTAAAGAGGAATAAAGAGAAAGAAAAAGAGAGAGGGCAGGGAGGTACAGATGGACAGGAATTCTTAAAAACCTTTTAACATTTAGCGGGACACAGATGGGCCAATCATTACAAACTATTGCTGTGCAACCAGAAACAGAACTCTTTAAGTTGAGATCCCAAAGTTTCCAATACCTAACAGGGTGAATTTTGGGGAAACCAATAAAATAAGAGGATTTCCGTTTTACAGAATGGTACAGCCATAAAAACATGTAATCTTAAGGGTTTTATATCCAACTCAGCATAAACACCGTAAAATCAATCAAGAGTAGGGGAAGAGATGCAGGCTGATAGAGATACTGTAAGGCAGCGTATAATAAAAAGATTTTAATGGCATAATTCAATATTTGGGGAAATATTTGCTTTCTTTCTAAGAGTTAGATGAGAGATTTATACCACTCTCATGTTTCTACACTAAATGTGAAGACACCACCAGCAAACCCAGCCAGTTCTCCCTCCAAGGGTGTCACTGTTTTGTCATGGTCCTCTGCGCCACCCAAGCTTCCAACGTAAACCCATCCACAGCAATATTAGACGTTAGAGCAAGTGCTCCTAACTAAGTGTGACAAAGGCTCCTTACAAAACGGTGGAATGTGACGAGTGTGGATGAGAACGTGTTGAGCAGTCAGTTACCTTAGCACAAAGACTAAAAAAAAATCCACCTACCAGCACCTATAAAGATCATTTCCAAACTTTGAAGGTAGTGTTAAGCCGATTTTGTTACTTTTACTGTTTTTACTAAACTAACTGGCTGCTTCTGCTAGCTTCATATTTAGAATAGAAACATTAGTGCGCTTTCAAACTATTTCTTTGAGGGGAAAAGGGACAAGAAAGTAAGAAAAAAAAGAAAAAAGAAGACCTGCTGTTGCACAGTTTGGGGAAAATAATGTTCCCACAGTTGACTGGATTTCGAGAAGCCACTTCTTTACACTTTTCCACTGGCCTGGTTTATCTGCACAAACAGCCAAACCCAACCAAATACTTCTCTCCCACTGCCACCC
The DNA here is from genome assembly GCF_963691815.1 of Echiichthys vipera. NCBI lineage: Eukaryota > Metazoa > Chordata > Actinopteri > Perciformes > Trachinidae > Echiichthys > Echiichthys vipera. The sequence goes on along the minus strand of NC_139838.1, from coordinate 15,045,035 downwards.
TGAATTCCCTGTGTCCAATGAGATGACTGCTTTCAGTGTCTGGCGCTTCATTCAGAGCTAATACTAAAACCATCTGAACGTGTCTCGAGTCACGAAGACTAGTGGCGGCTGAGGAGCCATGAGATTCGCCTCACACACACACACACACACACACAGTGCAGTTGCCATGGTGAGATGTAAAGAGCTGCCATGTTGAAAGGAGGAGTGGAGCGAGGGAGTTGCAGTGGAAACAGAGAATCCAGTGTTTGCACTTTCTGTCTCTTGTTTTTCAATCAATCAGCCAGCCAGGCAGTAAGTGTTACATGCCAACTCCATCTCTGGGAAAACCGGGCTGGGATGAATTGGAACGCTTCACAGTTTGTGAAAGAGGTAGACATGCTTCACCAGTAAAAACTGATTACAACTGATTCAAATTTCATTTAAAGGTTCAATCCGCCAATTTGTTCCCTGTTGACACTTAGATGTAGTGTCCTTTTTTAAGCAGCTGGCAGTCTTATTGCGATTACAAGAGGGAAAGACACAAAGAGATTACGAGTGCAAGACGAGCAAATTAAAAGCTCAAGCCCCTCGCTAAGCAATTTCCATCTTAGAAATGGTTTGATTTGTGCCATTAACTGCTGCTCAGCTCTTCACCTCTGGCAGCACGCTGAGCATGTCACCATGGCAACAAGTTTTACCTGAGGTCACTGCGATTGGCTGGAGTGCAGATTCCCAGCAGCCTTTTCGCCTTTAACCAGCAGGACACAATGGGAATTATGGTATCCTGCATGCTGTTGTTGGTTATTAGATTGTTATCACAGTCAGCACTCAGGTGTAGGTTTCATACACAGAGCACAACTACAACATGGGATCACATTTATGGCCAATTAATGGTTGATTGTGTGTTTGCGTGTGTGAACAAAAGGGAGTCAGGGAGATGCCGATGATCTGATTTATTGTGACATATCATGAGCTTTCTTTTCTGGGGCTGCAGGGGCAGATGGACCTCACAGTATGCACTCACTCTGAGAGACACACAAACACACACCCTCACATAGAGCACCCAAGAGTCTGGATTGGATCCATATTGCTATACATGGCTGTCAAGGACCATCGGTGCTTCTGTGTGTTCTTGTGGGTCGACTAATTGGTGTTATTTAGAATTATATAGAGCTGAACTGACTTCGCAAATATATGAATGTGCTGCTTTTCTTCATCCTCTTTTGTAGTAATTCAATAAAGACCTATTTGGGTTTTGGACTAGTCAGCTTGGATTATAAAGCCCTTTAAATCAAATTTGTGAATTATGATATTGAGCTCTATAAAGAATTACTTGACTTAACAAATAAGCACTCTGTGTCATGTTGGGCTTTAGGAAATTAGGATTGGCCCCTCTCCCTATTATAAATCGATTAATCTAGAAAAAAAACTGGCAAATGAATCAGTATTGGCAATCAGTAAGGGCTCTAGTTTCATATGATCATTTAAAATCACAGACCTCTTATGAAAGGAAAGTTATGTGCATGAGTTGCAGCATGTGTCAAACTGGACTTGCCTGAAACATGAGATAATCTAGAGAGTCCTACAGATCCATCGTCAGCCCTTAATACGAACATTAAAAGAATATTAAGGCTAGCTGTATTTTCCATTGTCTATGTTGTGGTCCTTCTTTTTATTTGCTTGGTCTATTAATATTTAAGGATAGTGGAGTAAAGAAAATAAGGACACTCCTTCTCACACTTCTTTCCATATTCTCCCCAGATGAATGCAGATTCACCTATAGACCTGTACACTCCTAATGAAGCACATATGTCGACAGCCACGGCGTTACTGGGATTTACAAGCGTGACAGACAGCACGCCTGTGTACTATTTACCGGTCAATATGTCACTGTGACTGCGTTAACGCCTGGTTACACATTGAGGGCGTGAAATGCAAGAGTGTGTGTGTGTGTGTGTGTGTGTGGGTGGGGGGGGGGGTAGTGGCAGCGCGTACCCGCGTGAACCCCGGCGACCCTTCTGCGTGCACGAGCCGCCCTGTTGCTGGGCAGCGACGCTCATTTCTACATTTTTACGAGATCTGCCACAGACAGCTCCTCTCAGTCAGCGCGCGCGTGTGCCACAGACAGGTTGTGTCAGACTGTCGTTCCCACACTGCTGTCTCCGTGTCTCGAGGGATGAGAAGGCGAAGTGAGGGGGGTGCAGCGGGCCCGGTTGTCTCGGGCTTCCCCTGAATGTCTGGAGGAATTCAATCCTTTCAACGCCGTGAATAGGCCCTCCTGTAGCCCGGCCACGGTGCACCTAATCCCGCCTTTGTCTGGACCACGCACCGCCGCAGCGAGTCGCAGCTGCAGACCTGTCAAATGTCTCTCTCTGATCGCTCTCATCCGATCCTTGCTCGTTGCTCGGGCTTATAACATTAAGAGCAAGTCAGTTACCTTTGCATTTAATAGTCTAGTTATAGGAGGGAGAGGTTTACCCCTCACACCACAGCCGGTGGTTCAAGTGCCATTGATCCATACAATATACAGAAGCTCTCAGCATGACAGAAAATATGTGGGCCGATAATATCAGATCATACAATTGGATCTGTCAGCACAGCGTAGGTATTGATTGACAGTCATTTGAAAGCAATTGTAATGCCAAAAAAGCACAATGGCATTATGCTTATTGTGCCAAAATGCAATGGATTATCAATGCATTTAAAGATCAGTGTCCATGAAATCAGCGTGTTTTTGACTCTAAGACTTAGTGCTGACATAAAATGACGATTGAATATTAACCATCACAGCCCCATTTTTAAATGGCAATTGCATCCAAATGCTGCATATGGATTATTATCATTTTCCATATGGTCACCAGTGCAGGTGGGGTTGATTTCACGCACATACACACACGCACACACACGCACAGGGTGGGACTCCGGTAGTGCGGTGGACTTACCGTGAGCAGACAGGGGGATGATGACCATTAAGATAGCCAGTAGCACCTGCCAGGTGCTCAGACGACTGTCACCGCGCGCCATACCGTTGGCTTTCCCTTTGACACACTGGTGCAAACTGTGATCCCGTTCCTCGTTACACCGGTCAGACTGTGGGGCTGTTCGATAATCCTTACAGCGGATCCTCCAAAGTTCAGATCTTGCCGGTTTTCGCCATGTCTTCGTCAACCTCCCCGACGTCTGGCCTCTCTCGCAGCTGGTGTGTGCGTGCGTGTCTCTGAACCGTTTAACGGCTTGGGTTCGCATCCATTGTACCGAGCAGCTGCCCTGTCCTCCACACCTTTAGCGCGCGCGTGTCACTGCACCTTTGGGGGTCCGGCGTCAGCACCAGCAGCCCCGCGAGGATCTGTAGTAGTAGGCTACTGCGCGCGACCGGCGGATGGTCTGCAGACAAGCTTTTAATGAGCCGGGTTTGTCGTTGCCTGCCCTGTCTATATGTGATCCGTTAAGTCTTTCCCTTTGGCTGCGAGTGGCACGGCGCGGCACAGAACGGCACGGCACGTCGTGCGCGCACAATGCGTTTTGGATGTCAAAGTGCCAGCACACACAGGAACACCACCGAGTAAATGCCAGAGTCCAGCCTCAGCCTGCTGCAGCTGATGGAGACTAGGGCTAAGTGGGGGGGATTTAAGCAGCAGCAGTTGTCACTGGAAGTCAATATGCTCCATTTTACACCATAGCTGTGTGTGTGTGTGTGTGTGTGTGTGTGTGTGTGTGTGTGTGTGTGTGTGTGTGTGTGTGTGTGTGTGTGTGTGTGTGTGTGTAAATCATGACCAAGAGTCTCTCTCTGGGTGGTGTTTGTATGTCAGAGGGTTATGGGTGCATGCGTCTTTGCCTAGCAGAGAGACTAGTGTGTGTATGTGTGTGCACAGTGGGTGGATAATCCTCTTATTGTGATATATCCAGACAATGGCATCTGCTGCTGTACTGCCCACCCCCCCCCCCCACACACACACACACACACACACACAGACACTGCCACGACCACTAAAAAGTTTAGTGGTTTTCTCAAGCACCCCCATCTTTTAATAGAAGGTGTCTCACTTTCCATTCTCCCTCTCTTTCCAGCATATAAAGTACACACACACACACACACACACACACACACACACACACACACACACACACACACACACACACACACATCACTTTTCATACAGTCTTTGCACCATTTGATTCGACTGTCTTCCCCTCTACCACCCCAAATGCCATAATATAATGGCTTTCAAATACATTTATGTAATCACTGCTCTGTGACACTAATCCATTTTCCTGCTTCTGTGTCTCCTTTAGTGTCGCAAACAGCAAACAACACGGCCTGAGGAGGGGCTGATTACCCACTCTCCTCCTAAATGGGATTATGTCAAATACATTATGAAATAATTAAGACCAAATGTTCCATTCCCAGTGAAGAAGTTACAGTTTTACTCATTAGGCATTGAATCAGGATTTAATCGATCCAACAGGCCCCTGCTGCGTTCAGTGCCCCGCTGTTCCTCCATCAAGCATCCTCCAAAAAACACCCAATGTAGACTGGCTCCATACCTCAAAACCCCATTCTTAGTGATAGAATCTTGGGATTTTTTTTTAGAAAGAACCTGGCAGAGTGAGAGAGAGAGAGAGAGAGGAGGGGGCAGTCACAAGAGGGGAAGAGAGAGACAGAGAGAGAGGGTGTGTGTGATAGGATTCAGAGGATGGACAGACATGGATATGCACTGAAGAGAGGGGGCCTGAGAGTGGTGGAGATGGAGAGATAGAAAAATGTTCACTGATGCAATGCCAAACAGAGCAGAAGAAAATTGCTTCCGCACCCGCCTACCCTCGGTACACACAAACACACACATATCTGCCATGATAAATACACACATGCACTTACATCCTACCTTTTAACTCTCACTCCTGTGGTGATTGAATAATTCCACCATTTGGCTTTTTTTTTTTTTTTTTACAGTTGGGATAGGTTAATTTTTAGAATATATGGGGATGAAACAGACGTGTATACTTGAGCAGAATGAACAGATGGATCTTACTGAGAAACAAAATGGGAGAATAGCATGCCGTAGTCGACGCCAAGCTCTGTGCATGCATGTGTTTGTGCATGTTTTGCTAAGGCCACGGTAGTTTTTCCATCCTGTTCCTATGTTGAACAGTGAGGGGTGGACAGGATGTCCACATCCCCTCTGGTGCATTCCCTGTGTGTCAGTAAGGGTGTGCCAATGTTGCAGCATCCACTGAGTGAAGGGCCTGCTTATTCAACTATATCTACACCCATAAAGCCTATAATATGTATAACAATGGGCAGGTAGCAGAGTTTGGTCTTTTCAGAGCAGTCTGGAATCTTGTTTCTCCAATATGCAGTACACCCTTTTATCACATCCTGAATGTGTCATTTCAACCTCAATACAGATCTCTAAATGTATATTGTCATAGATAAAATGTTGTATCTTAGTAACCATTTGATTTTGATGAGCCTTGCCTTCTTCATTTTTTGCTTTGTTTATTGTCAGTGAGTAAAGAATCAAACTTTTCTGCTGTAATTCTCCTCATACTTCGAAGAACAGCATAAGCTAAATCCTCAATGCTTACAATGTAAACTTGTAATTTGATTAACTATTTTTGCAATCACATTTTCCTTAATTTTTAACAGTTAGCACTAACTAGTTCATCTGAGTACATTCATCTCCACTCATTCAAGTATGCTGTGAAGTCACAACCACACTTCCAGTTGTTGAAACATAAAAGAAAAATTAAAATATTCAGAAATCACTCATGACAGTACTTCTTCTTTCTTTTGTTAGAAAAAAAAACCTTGGGCTTTTGAAAGATTACTGGGGACTTATGTTTTAGAAAAAAAGCTTATGTCTGGGATTTCAAAGTAACGAAAAACAGAAAAAAATAATAGCTGCAAGCAGCATGCGTAGGGGCTGCTGGCTGGATTCTGGCAGGGGTGGTCGTGCATTTCGTTGTCCATCAGAAAAAACACATAGTGCGTGGGGCTGCAGGTGATCTATTGCAACTTACGCAGCACCTTCTTTGTCCACTTTTAATATTACTATTACTATTACTATTACTTACTATGTGACGTTAGAGAGAGGATGTATGCACAAGTTACAGCTACTTTCTGTTTTATGGCATAATGATCATTTTAACCACCAAGCCACGCCCACACTGTGCACTGAAATTAAAAAAAATGTAGTATCGACTTGCAAATGTTGGAAAATGCCCATTAAATCACAAATGGCTGTCTTTCCTCTTAGGTTTAGGATATCGCTCTAAGAGGCTTTTTTTGTACGTCTGGATGAGTTATATATGCCTACCGGTTTTCATAAATGCATGCCAATGTTAAAATAAGGGCTATAAGTTAGGGGGTGCTAGCGAGCCAATTTGTGCCACCCAATTCTGACACCAATAAAATGCGTATATTTTCATGATGCGGTGGTTTTGAATCTGGTGGGGTGGTTCTCTAGCTGAGTCCTGTTGGCTGCAGTCCTGGAGTCTCTGTTGTTTTCCCTGCTCCATGTTTGCTTTTCTTTCCCACATCTCTCAGTTTCAGGGCAAGATTGTATCCTACTCTTAACTTTAGTTAGCTGGACTAACAAATTAACCTTGAACCTTTACCTCCCACAACTGTAAATCGACCCGTGGTGAGGCCCACCATGAGGAGGACTCCTAATTAGCACTGAAAGTCCCTACCTAAGCCCGTCCTCTCAAACCCCGTTCACAAAGTTTCTTTTACCGAGGGATTGGGAGAACTCTTGAGCTAAGAGAAAGAACCAGCTCGTTGTTATGGATGATGTCAAGTTTCATGAAACTGTGATTGGCTGTTTGGGGTCAGTGAATTCTTGGTATAAATACTATAGAAGGTATGTTGCCATATAAAAATAAGATTTTAAAATAAAATGTTGGCCATGTGTCACTGATTTAAAATGAAACAGAAAGTAGTCTATCTGCTGAGTAACTATAGTGGAATGCACGCAAACGTGTTTTACAGACCAAGGAAATGAAGCAGAGCATTAATACAGTTCAGGTCATATTCAACTTTACTATCTCATTAATGCATTGGGTTTAAATAGATCATAACACAATATTAGTAAATATCTAAGGTTTGAATAATTAACTGTTTGTGTTAGTTTTTTAAATGTATTTATTTATTGTGGGACTGCAGTTTGAACAAATTCGGTCGAATGGCCCATATAAAGCATTATAAGCACATAGTGACTGTATGATGGGTACAATAATCAGAGGAGGATATAATTAAACACAAAGTGGGATGGAGTAGTATTCTTAAAACTAGATTTATGAGCAAATTATTGTGAGGCATCACTGTTCACTTCACACCGACTTCATGTTGTATTTAAAAATAGAACATGCTGAACAAAAGAACTAGGGGAAAGGCCGGCATACCCTAATAAAGTATTGTTTTTAAATTGCTGCAGTGTGCTGAAACACACCTCTTCAGGTAGGGCTGAAACCCAAAACTGAAACCAAACAAATTCTCAAACTTCAACTGAACGATACAGCTGTTCCCTGAATACTACGGAGAAGAGAGAAATAAGAAATTGAGGATGGTTCTAGATCCGTAAGTAATTTCCCCCTTCAACCATTGTTAACATTGGTCTGTTTGTATATCATTAATGGCTTTGCTTACACTTTATATTCAAACAAGCAAAGCAATATTCTTATGAGGTACAAGCTTTGATTTAATAACATTGTTACATATAATTTTAGTGTTGTAACTGTTATTTCATGGTCTCAACAGGCTAAGCTTACAATGACAGCTCTAACAGCTATGTTTAGTGTGTTAGCATGCTGACCTATGCTCATTATGGTAGTGTAAAATGCATTGAAGTTGAGGCTGATGTGAATGTCAGGTATTTGGTCATATAGGCCATACTAAAGATAGATTATAAGTAGGAGCTGATGGAAAGTCAGAGGAAGTTACAATCCATCCTGAGGGGATTATTAATATCATGGCATAAATCAAATAAAATTGAACATTGTACATTGATTGAGTACAGTTGCTGACTGTTTCGCACTCCTTTTTAGGACACACACATCTTTAACAATTGCTATTTCTGCCACTGGTCTACTGTCAAAAGTAATTACGACAGTGTCAGTGGGAGTGGCAGTGATGGCAGTGGGAGCAGGGGTGGCAGTGACTATTGTAGGGGGAGTGTATGTGTACAGGCGACTGGTAAGTGATTCAATCTCTTCAAAAGAAGCTTATTTTGTCTGAAAAATGAATAAACTTCACTATATTTAAATGTTAAATGTAACTGTTGAAGCACGTGACTATCAATTAGTTTTACCTGTCAATAATTTGTGTTTGTTTTGTGTAGAAACCGAAACGTGTTCATTCCTCAAGGTCGAAATCAAAAGCATCCATGGAATCATAACTCAGCATAAAATAAAGGTGGCAGACAATCTGGGCTTTTGGAGTAGTCTACATTTTTTGACATTTATTTAACACATTTTTACTGTTAAAGTTATATGTTATTTCATGGTCCCATTTTAACTGAATTAGCAGTCTCTGAGTTCATTGATCAAAGGCTACACAATTCATCCTGAGAGCGACATTATAATGGCATAAATCAAATAAAAATATTGTCATGCTGCATTGAGTGAGTGCAGATGACGACTGTTTCCTACTCATCTTGAGGGCAGATATATCTGTTCGGGGCAAAAACAAATGTTTAACTGCAACAGCACTGCTCATGCTAGACTTGTGGCTCAGACGTTAGCTTCAGTTACCTCAGGGTGACACTATTACAGTTAAATATACTTTTGTAGGTGAAGATTTTTCAGGGGTGTAATGGCTGCCAGCTCCTCCATCTCCTCTGTGAAAGTAGGCTAGCATCTGAGGGAAAGAACAAAAAACAAAAGTTGTTTATCTTGGTTGCAGGAGACGTTTAAACCTAGACTTCAATAGAGTTATGGAAACTGGAAGTACAATACCTCTGATTGAGGGAGCTACTTAAATGATCTTTCACCTGACAGAGCCAGGCATTCATTACTATATTCTGGAGACAGAAATTCCCCATGGCGCATTGTGTTGTTAAGCACCCACATTTACTCAGCATTTTATCTTACCATGAAGAAACTTTCTCAAAAACAATGAGTTAGTATCTCAAAATAATGACTTTTTTTTTATCATATTGGCAGAAATAGGCTTCTGTACACTTCAGTCTCAACAGGGCTTTTCAAAATATTCTCCTCTGATGAGCATTTCTATAAAGTTCCAATTCGCCATGATTATTGAATTGTTTTGAAACCATTCATTTTACTTCTACTTACTATTTTGCCATCACGGTTTAGCTTATCATCATTAACGTGACTATGTGACAGGTTGATATCAAAACAAAATATTACAGGAAAGCTAAGGCAAAACTTACGTTAAAACAACCCCCCAGGATCTCAAAGTATTTTAATTTGAAATGTTGTAGTATTTCTATAGAATTATATAGCATATATTTAATTGACATTATTTACTTCACTAGAGGGAGCTCACGTATTACCAGTGGTATACTGTACATAACATAGTCTGAGAACCAGTGCTGCAGGTGGTTGATTGATAAAGAGAGTGTTATCATTAGTTAGTGTTATAATTATATGTTATTTCATGGTCCCACTTGAACGTAATTAGCAGTCTCTGAGTTCACATTGATCATAGGCTACACTGAAGTACAAATTAAAATAACGTAATATGAAAAAGTCCAGAGTATTACCAAACAATTCACCCTGAGAGGGACATTAATATGGCATAAATCAAAATAAATATTATCATGCTGCATTTAGTGAGTACAGATGAGTCTGGGGCAATCACAGCCTTAATCTCCAGTTTACTGATTACACTATTTGTACTGATAACAGGTGATAATTATACATCATTCAACAGTCTCACAAAATGTTATTACCCAAACAGCCGCCTCTGTCAGTCGATGGATTGCTGAATATGTTGGTTCAGATAATAAATATATATAATACATCTCTATCAGTAGGTTACTGTAAATTGTCTATTCACAAAAGTACCAAAACTCAACAACACAAGGAATACAACTTGTTCAGTTCAGCAAACTGTGATGAAGTTAATAAATCAAATGATATTGCATAGTATGTATGTGTGTAAATTATTTAATCAGTACTTTCTTTGTTGTTTTTTTATTTTTTCAAGTGTAAATATAGTCAAGTCTCAACCATATAGTAGAAAGCTCATCTTTATGACCAATGAAGCCAAACAATTGCTGAATCAAACCAAGTTCTTTTCTCAAGACGATGAATCCAGTCAAGTTGTGAGTACAGTCTGTCACTTCACAATTAGTGTGTTGTGAAGGGGGGACAGGATGCCCAACTCCCCTCCGGTGCATTTCCTGTGTGTTTCTTTTTGAGTTTGTCCAATTTTGCAGCATCCAAACTATGGGCAAAAGGTAGATATTTACACCCATGAGCCTACAATATGTACAGATAACAATGGGCAGGTGGTCTTTTTTAGAGCAGTCTGGAATCTAAGTTCTTCAGTACTCAAACTGTCCCCAACTTTTTTCTTTTGGACCTCAATAAAGGCCTCTTTTGTTATTGTGACAGAAAATGTGTTGGTGTTTATGTGTCTAAGGGTTAATCAGAGTATGTCTACCTCAATTAAGTTATTCCTGTCACACCGCCACACTTCAAACTGTTGAAAATTAAAAGCCAAATTAAATGACTCATGTATTAAGAATTCACTCAGATAGTAGCACAGTAGTAGTGATTATTCCTGTCATTAATGAAATCAATTAGGTTTTTGAAAGATCACCGCTATTTAAATACTGAAATGTACACAGGCATATTTAATCTCGACTGAGTAAGAATGAAACTAAAAGAGGCATTGCTTATCAGTGTTTTTCCACAACGGTAGAGATTACACGCTGTAACATAGCTTGCAGCATTGTACCAAAAAATCGTATTTAAATATGTAAATTTGACAGAACAACTATATGTATACTGTGTGTTAAAACCTGCACACTTTCACATTTGTTCAGAACATTAGATTCAGATTCAGAATACTGTATTAACCCCAAATGGGCAATTCATTTTTATAGTCTATCCACATATAGATAACATCAGGACAGGCACTCCGTCAGGCCTACTTATATTAAAGGGCGGAAACAGACCAAGGTCATCTCACTGGAGCCATGTAACATCTGCTGAAACAAACAAGACTGTCCTCAAGATGATGAATCCAATCTATCTGTGAGTACAGCTGACACAATGCATTTCATATACCTAATGTAAAATGTTGCTATGCTGTCAGTACATAATTCTGAAATCTGCCCTTTTCTGCACTGCGAATATCAGGAATTGATCTTGTGGTGATCTTTTTGTTGTTGTCGTTAACCAAGAAAAATGTAACTTTTACATTTGGAGGTGTAACATCAATGAAAGCAGCAAATGGAAAAAAAAGTCCATGTGATGAAGTTGTGACAGTGATGTAACGATCTTGTTGCTCTTACTTGGTACCTACATAATGGCCAGGGACCATTCTTCAGAGTAAGTCTACTGCACATGAATTCCCCGTTTACACCTTTGTTGTATCGTTAATGCATATAATCCAGTAAGTTATTTTCATATTTATAAAAACTCATCTTTAATTTACTACTCTTTCTGTTCTTCCAGAAATATTACAAAGATGATCATTGGAATGATCGCTCTGAACGTCACTGAACTGCTCAAAATGGAAGCTAAGTTGGCGGCACAGTGGAGTGGTGGTTAGCACTGTTACCTCACGGCAAGAGGGTTTTTGGTTCGAACCCCAGCTGGGGCCCTTCTGTGTGGAGTTTGCATGCTCTCCCTGTGTCTTTGTGGGTTTTCTCCGGGGTCCTACCACAGTCCAAAGTCGTATTAGGTTAATTGATGACTCTAAATTGCCCGTAGGTGTGAATATGAGTGTGAATGGTTGTCTGTCTGTGTTTGTCTCTATGTGCCCTTTGATAGACTGGCGTCCTGTACAGGGTGTACCTCGCCTCACGCCCAATGTCAGCTGGAAACAGCTGTGATGCAGAACCAGGACTCAAGACGCAGTTGTTAATAGTAAAGACAATTTTTTTTTTTCATGTTTAACCTCACTGTAAAAAATGGGCATCTTGACTGGTTTAACAAAAGTGTCTTAGAAAAGCTACACATGTAATTGCTTTTCAAGAAGTTGTTGAACGAATATGTATGCTTTAATTAAAAAATTAAATTAAAGTAAATAGATTCACACAGTATACTTTATGAACTGGCAAGTGGCAACGACAATTACTTTCAGCAACTCCACACTGTCAGAGGGGCACGGGGAAATAAAAAAGTTGAAATTTTAACACACACACACACACACACACACACACACACACACACACACACACACACACACACACACACACACACACACACACACACACACACACACACACACACACACACACACACACACACACACACACACACACACACACACACACACACACACACACACACACACACACACACACACACACACACACACACACACACACACACACACACACAATCCGCCAAATTACATGAAACATCTGAAGGCATTGCCATGACACAGACCTGGATTACAATCAGCAAAATATCTTTAAACCATCACAACCAAACCACAACCCTAACCTTAACCTTAAAACCAAGTCGCACATAGATAGATGTACAAGTAAAAAAACACACATACAATTAAACCAGTTGGACTAGAACAGTTAGTTTCATGTAAAACAACTTTAATGAGTCGAGTTCAATCTTCAGATTTCTCAACTCTGACGTCAGAGGACAAAATTTCACAGATACAAGTCGGACTGAGCCACTGACCAAATTACACATGAACTGCGTCTGTGCTTGTGTGTCTAAAAACATGTGACTGCTGAAGAGTTACAGAGTTCGAATTCTTAACAGTTGTTCCTGAACATCTCTGCCAGTGTAACATTTGTATGGGTATCCTGGTCGAAGGGGGACTGGGTGTGTGTGTGTGTGTGTGTGTGTGTGTGTGTGTGTGTGTGTGCGTCGTTTTCTGGTCAGTTCAGCTGTGACTTGAAGCTGGAGGACCTGGCTGAGCTGGTGCTATCCCATCAGGCTGTGAGGACGGGTCTGGAACGTTAACAGAAGAACATAGTTTCATCACACGCACAGAGTGTGAACAAGTTTATAAAAACGCACAAAAATGCATTTTGAAACAGTCAAGGGTACTCACACATGCCATTGGGAGCTCCAGGGTGTCGAGGTGCCATCGCCTGTGCGGTTCCCCCAACAGGCATCATCCGGTTAGGCATGGCCTGGCCTGAGGGAGGAGGCAGGGCTAAAAATGTAAGGAGAGAGCCGCAATTGAAACAATGATTGAACAGATACAAAATTACGAGCAGAGTGACACTGGATGCAAATGTGTGAAAATGTGTCTGTGGTTTTGTCCTCATAGGGTTAACCACATTTGTGTGTGTGTGTGTGTGTGTGCCTTTGTGTGTCTGTAGGTATGGTCGGACCTGATTGCTGCATTGTGTATCCTGACTGGCCATGCTGCTCCCTCTGCTGGCGAACCTTCATCTCTGCCTGTTTCAGCTGCTCAGTGTGGAACGTCTGCCTCTCTGACAGAAGCTGCTGCCGCTGCTGCTCCAGCTACACGACATACACATATACACACAAAATATTAAATGATACAGGCTGGTTAGGAGGCAAAAACTAGCCATTGGCGCTTTCTGAGATTTAAGGTTGCTTTGGGCTATAGCGGGCATTTATGTTCACTCACAGCCTCTTTCTCACGGTCCATGATGGTCTCCAGCTCCTCAAAGTGCCTCAGTTTGATCTCCAGTTTCTTCATCTGGGTCTCCACCAGCAGAGCCACCAGGGACTTGATTTTCCTCTCTTCTACCGCTGCCAAGTGCTGCGAACACATGAGGCAGAGAGGGAATTTACAGGAAAACCATAAATACTGTAGGTAAGGAAATGGGTGGTAAGTGCCTGTGACACTTAAAAAAGGAAGGACTAAAAAAGGTAGCAGAGGTAAAAAGTAAAAGAGGGAAAACACTGAGGAAGAACAGTAAAAGGTAACAGCAGGATAGAATAAATTAAGTCTGACGGAGCGTGGCATGAGGGAGAGAGAAAATAAATGAAAAAAAACGACCAAATCACTCAACAACACTCTCTCACACACACCTCACTGGGTTACAATGAACCGCGAATTTGGGATCAAACCCAATTTACAGGACCATTAATTTTCATTTGTAACCTGCATTAAAATTACATTTTCAGATAATCCCAGACTTTAATTTGTCAGATATACTGTATATTCTTCATACACTCAATTATATGTGCAAAGTCAGGTATTAAAGATCTCCAAGATGGTGCCTGCCTTGGTTGCTAGGAGACTTCTGACACAACAGAACTATATAAATTACAACCATTTCTTCACTTTACTTCCATGTGATTGGTCTGTTTTGAAGTGGAAGTGGGCTGGCTTTACCTTGGCCTTTGTGGCAGCCGAGGCCAGAGCAGCCGCTGCTGCCGTGGCAACGCTTCCCTCCACCAGATCCTGCTCCATCACTCTCTGCTCGTCCACTTCTACCCGCCCTACGCTCTCGTCGTCATCTCCCCTTCCTTGATTAAAAGAGAGAATATCTTCTATATAGACAGACATGCACATGTTCACATACACAGTAAATATACAGTACATACATATACTGTACGTAGTAACATACCGTCTCTCTCTTCTGTAAGTATATTTTCAGCATTTTCTCTTTTGACTAGTTCTCCCTCCACTTTGCCCCCACTGGGTTCCACCTTGAGCCCATCTGCCCTTAAAGGGACCTGAAACCGATCCAAATGTACAAACACTCAAGGTAAGTCAAAAAAGTCACCAGTAGATACAATAACTTTCTTTAAGCTCTTATTGCCGTTTCACCTGGTGGGATGTGGAGTTTGTTTCCATTTTTTCTGGATCCATCGACTCTGAGGGACAGAGGAAGACTGAATAAGAAATGCATTGTAGACAGAATAAAGAAATAAATTTATATACGTGTGATTATGTGCTCATATACAGACTTACCTGTTTTGTCGAGCTGGTTGGGCGTGTCAGAGACCTTATCCACGGACTCCTCCTGCACTTTGGAAAACTCCTCTGAAGACAAAGATGTAGAATCACAACACATAAACCTACTTTATTCCATCTCAGAAGCATACCTTAAATGTCAAATACACGCAAATCAACACTCCTCCCTCTGTCCCCTCACCCAGTGCAGCCTTAGCTGCGGATGATGCCACCCGTGGGTCCACCACGGATGCTAGGAAGGCCACAGTGCTCATGACAGGGTTTTCCGATTGGCTGAAAGGCACAGGCTGGAACGCTAACGGGCCAAGGGAAGCCGAGGAGTCTTCTAGGTAAGGGTCTTCTATCGGCAGACGGAGGAAGTGGAGGATACACTCGTCCTGCGTTCTGGAGCCCACATGCTCAGATACTTTGTTCCAGTCGTCTCTGTAGACCTCTAAAGCCTGAGAGAGACACGGTGAGAGACAAATAGAGGAACAAGGGATTCTCATGAATAAAAAATACAAAAACAATTTACTTTTTGAGTCATATGTAAGATCTATGATAGAAAGTCAAAACATAAATGACTGTCTTACCTCTAATAGCAAGAGTGTCTCTTGCTCTGTCCATTCCCTTCCTGCGCTAGCTCCTTTAGTCTGAGGAAGACATCATGAGAATAGTTTTAGAATAATGCGAATAACTTTTTACACACTTCATTCCAGAAATATTCAAATAAGAGAATAGTAAAAGCAAAGAATGAATGTAAAGTTGCGAGTGTATGAAACAAGATTTAAAGCAAGGTGGAGGGGGGGGGGGGGGGGGGGGGGAGGTATACAGTCTGTTTGTATTGTTACTGTGTGAGACCTTAGGATGTTTCTTTGTGTAGATGTCCGAGCGCAAGCCAAAGTTCTGGCAGTCTGAAGGCTTCTCTCTGCTCCTTTCTGGGAAATACAGCATGTGCTGTGAGGCCGACACCTGCGAGAGTGAGAGTAGACGGCAGAGTCTATTAAGAGGCATTTCGTGTGACAAAAACATGCATTTGAGAGCAGTTGTCGTGTGCTCTGTGTGTATGTGTATGTTTTACCTGCAGGGGTTTGTGCTGTAGTGGGGCCAACCCCGACGGTGTGTCAGCCAGGACGTTGAAATGAGGGGTGGGCGGGGGTCCCATGGGGAGTGGTCGGCTCTCTGCATCGACCTGGTAGTTAATCAAACCCCACTGCTCCAAAAATGCATGAACCCTGGACCCAAAGAATATATTTCTCTTTAATGTTAAAGCTGTAAAACTGCCCCGCAGATGACATAACGCCAACACGCCGACAAACCAGCATGTGTCCCGTTGTAATTAAAAATTAAGGCTGCTTTTGTGAGTCATTGAGTACACCCCATAAATGCACATTCCGTTCCAACATTAACAGATTTAATCTGTTAACACATTTATATAAGTCACATTCAGAACACCCACATACCACATTTAATTTAGCAGATGCCCAAACAATGCATGGTAGCAAACGCCCAAACTCTAAGTTGTACCTCATGACAGCACAGACGTCGCCGGTGAGGTTGCGTCTGCAGGATGTTGAGCTGAGGTATTCCTGGGGGTTGAGCCGGTACGTGTCGATCATGAAATTGCGGTATGCAAGGTAGCTGCAGTGCACAGGAAAGACCGTGTTCATAGTGAGGCTATCTCCATCATCTTCTACAACTTGAATAGTGAGGTCAGAATGTGTGCAGTACTCACATTTCTGGAGATTTGGACTTGTTCTTTCCATTGAAGAATTCTGGCAATGCACGTTTCTCTATCGAGTGAATGCTGGAATAAATGTATAGGATAAAGGTGTTATGTTATAAAATGTTCTGCTCTGTATGTACTGAAGAAAGTTTGGGGTAACAGTCAATGTCACCCAACAACAAGTTTGTACATCTGTGTGTGTGTGTGTGTGTGTGTGTGTGTATTTATTGACCTGTTGTAATTGAACCAAGACGTGTAGCTTGGTATTATGATGTGATGGGTTTGTTCTGTGATGTTGTCCTCTCCCTCTGACAGGCGAGGTATCTCCCCTCTCCCCTCCTCATCTTCCTAGACAGACAGACACACACACACACACACATTTAATATATATTTTTTCCATTACTGAAACGAAAGATATTAATTGATGCAGGCTACCCAGCCTTTCAAAACATTTTGATTGAGAAAAATGACATCATATTTACCCTTCCTGGGTAATCGTCCTCCAGTTCATCTGAAAAAGCAAAAGAAGGTTCAAGGTTGTGTGCGTTCACACAAACAAAATACTAACCATAATTTTTACTTTTTTTCCGTTTAAAAATCGGAAGAAATATTTACACATGCAACATCTCTCTTTAAACATTAGCTATAAGACTTTTACTACCCAGGTCAGCCATGGTCCCTCCTTTAACTGGAGTATTTTCACTGTCCTTCTTAAAGTTGACTACAAGAGAGTGAAACACAGTAAAAATGGTTAATTGATGAAATGCTACTTTACTGAATACTTTTTGCGACAATTTCCTTGTTGCTCTTTTTTGGCGCTTTACCATTCTTGGGTAGTATAACCTCCTCCATGTTAGGAACAGGGGTAGGATCCTCCATGTCTTTGGTCAAGTCCTCTTCTGGCTCTTCCTCCTGTTGTCCGCGCCTTCTCCTGTGCACAGACACACACACAAAATGTATGCTGGGATTGCAAACTGAAATGCCAAACGAAGAGCAAGTCCTCCCGTTTGGTTACAATACTTGTTTCTTACCCCTTTTTTCCTTTCTTCCTGCCCTCAGAGGAGGGAGGAGAAGGTGAGCGTCTTCTCTTTTTTGAGGGGGTCTGTTTGGAGTCCTGCAACAGAGGGGTAGAGGTAGATGGTGAAAAAAAACTTAGCATCACTTCAAATCAATCTTTATTTATATGGCACTCTTCATACTTTAACAGTAGCACAAAGTGCCTTACAGAAAATAAAAGCAAAAGAAAAACGACTTGAGCGTCAACTGTAACACCACACATCAAAACTCTCAGAACTGTCAGATCTATGCATTCATGATTGAAAACACCTTTACCCTTCACATGCCCCTCACACCGCCTAAAGCTTCGCACAAACCTGATCGTCTTTGAGGTGAATACGCCGGCGGAAAATGATCGGTAAATTCCTCTCATTCACACAATAGTCTTCTTCGTTCATCCACTCGTTGAAAACATCTGTGTCCAGAACCCAGCCAGCATGGACCTGGAGCCCACAGAAACAAAGAGTATTAACGAGGTGCATGTTGGTGTAGCTCAGAGGTCATATCACCAAATGACAGTAGAATTGACTTAGACTTATTGATAGTATATGCAGCAGGTGTTGTCTAATGAAGTATATAGAGTGGTACAGTACAGCATCATGTTTTTTTCTATGTGTGCTGCTGTACTAACCCGCCACGGTTTTTCCGAATGTGGTGGCTCTTCAACCTCTCCTTCAACGTCACTTGAGGACAGCCAACTGTCATAACTATTGAAAAGTTGCACGAGACACAATAGGTTAGTATTGTGTTTGTGTATGAACTTCTGCGCGCGCGCGTGTGTGTGTGTTCATTACCTGTCAGGGTGCATGCCCCAGTGTACCAAGATATGTTTGTCTTTCTGCATCACAGGGCGCATCCATTCATCTGAAAATAGATATGAAAAAAAAGATTAAATACGTAACAGGCATTTAAAAAGATGCCAAACACGCATACAGTACATGCACAAAGTTTAACTGACCTTCCTCTGTAGAAGCAGGTGAGGGGTAGATGTGGTGACTGGCGAGCGTTCGGTCCTCAGTGAGTGTACCCTGTGGAAGGACAAATGACATTATCAGGGCTACACTGAGTTTCATATTCCAGTTACTTTTTAAGCTACATCTAAACTACTATGTTTTTGTTGAAAAATGTGTATCTTCTGCTACATCTACACCTCGTATCAACACTACATCAGTACTTCCAAGCCCATAAAACAGAGACATTCAGAAATACTGCTGATCCTGTTTTAGTTTGAAAACTCTGGGGTTTTGTGTTTTAGTCTAGCGTGGAAAATGATAATAAAGACACCTACGTCAGTCATACCAGAAAGATGGGCTGACATGCCTTTTAGCATTTCATCCTTCTTGTGTGGATACTTATTTTCCTTTACCATGGCTTCCTCCAGTGATGGATAATGCTTCCCGTACTGCTCTTATATGTTGCCGTACTTGCGTTTTGTGTTTTTTGCCATTTGTTACCATCTTATACTCTTGTGTTACTTTCAGTAACAGTTCCTCCTCATTGTTGGTCCAAGCAAATAAATCTCTGTTCTTTATTTTTGCAGCTGCTGTTCCTCCTTAATATTTTATGTATTTTTACCTTTGATTCTATAATTTTCCACCGCAGAGTAACGTTAGACAATCTACGGAACTAAAACGCCTGCGTGGATGGAGACTGTGTTTGTTTCGAAATACAATTTTAGAATAGAAATGTAGCAGTGTAGATTTAGCCGTAGGCAGCCTCAGCATATGTCAAGTATATGTTCATCAGTCTGCTCATCTGTCTGGTCTTTAACTCACACTTTACCTGGTGTTTGGTGATAATATCTGTAAGTCTGCTAGTCAGCTCCGGATCCAGTGTAGGGTCCAGATAGACTCCAGGCAGTGACATACAATTGTTCTGTAGACACACAAAACATAGGTACACATTTATCAGTGGTGTGTCCTTGGTGGGCGGATGTGTGTGAGTATCTATATGTGTCTATGTCACCTGGATCAGCGCTCTTTCAATAGCACCAAACATCTCAACATTCCTTTCTGTTCTTGATGGATTCTGCAAGTCAAACCTCCGCCTGTAAAAGGAGGGAGGGAAAAGAGATCATGAGACCAACACCAACATGAAAAGGCAGAGGCATGATCGGAGGGATGCGACTCACCAGCCTTGCGCAGCCTTGAACTTGTAGGCAGTGCCAAGAATGTGGCAGAGCCCACCCCCCGGCTGCAAGTCGAGGAAGCGCTGTGCCTGCAGGGAAATTGTCAAATCAATGGTTTGCTTTGCTGTTTTGCACGTTTTTAACATATCTTGCCAGATTTTCGGTCACCTCACTCTTCATCAAGACCACATCTAAAAGAAGCTTTGAGATTTATTGTGTGTTTTACCCTCAGTTATTTTCATTATTATATGTCAAGACAGGGTGATTGCAATAATGTATTTCTATTATTGCAATAGTGATGCAGTGATCTAAACCCCTAGACCAAATAAACATAAATCAAAATAGATGGGAGACTTAAGAGACTGCTTAAAGTGTGAGAATTATTAATAAAAAAAGGACACCGAGAGACCGACAGACTTACAGGCAGTTTGGTGAGAGCAGGACTGGTAGCTTGTCTGCCAAAAGCATCCTCTTGAAACTGGAGAAGCTGCAGGGTCACTGCAGCCAGAGCCTGACACGATGGAGCATCCACCAGCACATACTGAGACAGACACGCAAACAATGATTGTGAGGGATGTGAAGAGGAGAATGTTTCATCATCATGCTTTAATGCAACCTATTACCTAACGTTACTTCATTTTACCGATAGACTAGCCAGTTTATCTGTTGTATTTGTTCTGATTAACCCCTAATATGTGGCTATATTTGCACCTCATCTATTGTATATATTATTTTGAAAAGATACAGCACTCATTAACTGTATCGAACAAATTTTTCTAGCCAGCGTGAACGTAACGATATCCAGGATGAGACGTTTGTTTACAGTCTGAGCCACTGGACTTGCTAGCAGGGGGCGGCTAGCTTGTTAGCCAGCTTCCTCACCAGCTACCTACCTTTTTGTAGTGCTTCCCGACCCACTGTCGCACCACCTCCAGCTGGGTTAAAGTATCCGGACTCTCCCAGAACCGAGCGGACGGACTGCTGTCTTTTTTCCGATGCACTGATGTTCCGGAGGTAATTTGGCTTGTCCCGGGAATCCCGAGGTTCGTTCCTCCGGACATTGTGGCCATAATAAAACGAGATTAATTTCAAAACGGGAGAACAAAACTGGCTAGCGCACCGTGCTAGCTTTTTGCGTTCTCGGTTTCTCTCGCGAGACGCAGCGCGATTTGTCGCAGTTCGACATAAGAGTTTTTTCTGTGAATATTTAACTGTCTTTCATTTTCATATATTTTTCAAACTCAATTGTATGGCTTTTTTGATTCAGTTTTTACAAATGTTAAATATCCAAAAATATTTTTATACGCAACAGAATGAACTGAATACAAACATTTGTTACAAACCAGGACTTTTACTTTGAAATATAACAGTACAAGGAAATAACGGCACAAGGCATGTAAACACAAGTGAAGTAAAGTGACATTGGTAAGTAGTAGCTCATATATATTTGAATACCTTAAGATAACTTTCGATTCATTGTTTTGAATATGATTAAAACCCGGTAAAATCACTCGCTTTCGGTTGATATTAATTGTTTTGTTGCAGAAGGCTAATTTCCGATGTGTCCCAATTTCCCAAGAGACAGTCAATGTCTGTTAGGAAAAACAAACTCCTGTGCAGCTGACTGTTGACTCAGCTGAAACAGCGAGTTTGTTAGGATTATTTTCCGTCGCATTCTATGATTGGATATCAACAACAACAAAAAACACTCCACACATCCTCAGACCCACCAGGCAGTCCAAACTACTCTCTCAGCCGTGAGTAACTCATTCATCTTCTCACTCCCATGTTTTCCTAGCCCTTAGGTCTTATGGGTGTCCAGGGTTTGACCACCTATGTGGAGGGGAACAGAAACTTCCTCCAAGATGTGAAGTTCAGGGACAGTCGTCTGGTTATTGACGGCTGCAGTCTGTATTTCCGCCTCTACTTTAACCACGGTTTGGACCAGCAGCGCGGAGGCGACTATGATGCTTTCGCTTGTCTGCTCACCCAGTTCCTCTCTGCTTTGGCGGCCTGCAACATCCAGCCATATGTGGTACTGGATGGAGGTAAGGGTGCATTGATTGCAACGCTCAATTAGCACTTTTATTTTAAGAAAATCCACCCTCTTACGATTGATATTAATGTTTCCAAGTATGTAAGCTATTATTACAAACATATTTAAATGATAGAATATAGTCAGATATTGTAATTCCCTTGAACCTGCACCAAGTCTAAGTTTGTCTGCAGTTATAACACTCACAATCATTTATTTCCACTCTTTTTGTTTTTCTTAATAAGGGATTGACCCCAGTGATAAGAAGTTCCCAACTTTGCGTCAGCGACTGCAGTCCAAGATAAAGGAGGCGAATAGTCTTGCAAACGGCCGCAACGGCTCTGTTCTCCCCATCCTCACAAGAGATGTCTTCATTGAAGTCCTCATCCAGAGAGGAGTCCCACTGGTCCAGTGTCCGGCTGAAGCTGACTGGGAAATTGCATGTTTGGCTCACCAGTGGAACTGCCCAGTTCTGACTAATGACAGCGACTTTTATATCTTCGACCTGCCAGGTGTGGGTAGCGACAGGCTGTTTGTACTTTAATAAGGATCCAAATAGAACTTTGTAATGAATGGAAGCGATATATTGCTAGATTTTGCTATTGTTTTACATGTTGTTTATGTGCTTTGTGTTCTTAGGTGGTTACCTGCCACTTCATTTTTTCCAGTGGACCCACCTGAACGGTAAAGCCTCTCACCCCTACATCTCAGCTCGTTGCTACACCACTAACGGGCTGTGTCGCTGGTTTGGTGGCATGAACAGAGAGTTGCTACCCTTATGTGCCGTCCTAGCTGGTAATGACTATGGCACTCCGGAACAAGCTGAAACACTCATAGGTCTGTTAGATGTGACTGCATCTGGGAGAGGTGGTGGCAGGGGTAAAGGTAGAGCACCCACCTCCCGCATCGAGGGCTTCCTCCTCTGGCTCTCCTCTTTTTCATGTCCGGCGGAGGCTCTGGAGGAAGTGAGCAGGCTTATGGGGGAGGAAGGTGGAGGCATTAGAGGCAAGAGAGGACAGAAAGGTGGGCTCAGTTCACAGCTTTGGGCAGGTATGCAGGAGTACCACATCACCCCTCAAAGCTCTCTAGCCCGGTGGTTCTCTGGAGGTAAGGCGGCTCCTGGAGGGTGGACCTCTGGGCTGCCAGAGTGCCTGTCGCTGGCTGCAGCACAGGGACTGTTGGCTCCCTTGGTAGTAGATGCTATGGTGATGTGCAGGGTCCTGCTCATCCCACAGGTGGAG
This sequence comes from Echiichthys vipera, assembly GCF_963691815.1. Classification (NCBI taxonomy): domain Eukaryota; kingdom Metazoa; phylum Chordata; class Actinopteri; order Perciformes; family Trachinidae; genus Echiichthys; species Echiichthys vipera. The sequence continues at coordinate 15,021,827 of NC_139838.1, read as the reverse complement.
AACAGCAAGCTGGCCAGTAGCCATTGCAGTGCCAGCACCATACGCCAAGCTATATATGGGATATTACTGCAGAGAGGCCAAGATGTACAAGCAAGGGATATGAGGGTACAACAAAACATCAGCCAGGATGTGAGAGGTGGGAGAGGGCGAGGGGGAAGGGGGCGGGGAGGTGTTCAGGTTGGTGGAGGTAGGGACCAGGGCATTATTTTACCCACACAGCAGGGTGTAAATGTAGGATTTGGCATTCAGCAAGCAACCGGTGCAGCTACAGTGGCGGCTCAGGGCTCTAGTGCCCCCGTGTATGTAGAGGAGTACGATCGTGTGGATCTGAACTTGAAGAAAAACCATGTTGAGGCACATCCGCTCAGAGCCCCCCTACGTCTAGATACACTCGGCCAGGTAAACATGGCAACAAAAATGATGTATATTTTTGTTGGATTTAAAGTTTTAAAGGAAATTGTTCATGTGATTTAATTTAACTTTCCAAATGTTCTCCCACAATTGTATCCAGGCTCCTGTGGCAGTTCGTCTTGGTGTTCTTGTAGAAGTCTTGGGGATGAAGGAGTCTGCTCTGGCTGCTGTTCCCCTCCACCTGAGGTTGGCTGTAGCAGTCACAGCCTTCTGGATGCGAGAGGCCACACCGACACCCTCACAGCCACAGCTGCAAGCTTTGGTGCTGGGAATAGTCTACGGAGAGCTGTCCAGTAACAACCAGCCCGGTGCTACACAAAACCAACATGCCTGTTAGTTGTGCTGTATCTCCTGTTTTGTTCCACAATATTACAAATATTAACATTTATCTCACTAAAAAGGCAAACGGCAATCTATCTTTAATGATTTAAAACCTGTCGCTGCTATGTATCATCCCAGTCCCGCAGCTAAACTGGGCTGCGGAGCGCAACGTGTGGGCAGGGCTGGATCGACAACGTGTGAGGCCAGGGGAGAGACGGGGCTTGGATGTCGGCGCGGCTCACAGTTTCAGCCAATGGCAGGCCTGCCTCTGGAGCGCGCTGTGTCTCAATCAAGTATTGCTGCTGCCACTGCCTGAACTCCACCTATCATGGTAAAGCACAGCGAATGAGGAGAGATAATACACCGCTTACCTTTTACACCTATGAGAACTAGAGTGCAGCTAATGACTTATATCATCATTGATTCATCTGTTGGTTATTTATTTGATTGTTGAATCTATAAACTGTCAAAAAGGAGTGTAGAGTGCCCTTCACAATTTCTCACATCTAATTGCATGTTTTGTCCGACCAGCTGTCCATTTAACTGTTTAGACATTCAATATATTATCACATACGAGAGAGAAAAGTAAAAATAAGTTCCCATTTTAGAATCTTTATAACTGTCTTAAACAACACCGCATTTGTGACAATCAAACCCGAATTACAAGAAACCTTTTCCACCTGCAGGGATCTGATCTCGCAGTTAGCTTTAGTTTTATTTGCAGATGCATGGAGATTACTGTCTCTTGAGAGTTCTCCCATGGATGGATTACTGAACCTGCCTACTGGGCAAACAAAAAAGACAAACAAAATGACCATATCTTTAACAAAATGACACAAAAAAACTACAAACAGACACAAAACTGTGTGTAATTTGTTTGCCTCTCTGCGTCTCAGGTTGTACAGTGGTACCTTGGTGCACGGTCTCCTCCGGTACCTGAAAGGGGACCGAGTTGCAGAATCCCTCCTAGCCGGGGGCTCCTTGGCCGCACAACTTTACTCCTCCCTGCTGCACGCTGTAAAGAACTGCAGCTGCAAAACCCATCCATCCTCTTCGGCAGCAGGGAGGAGAAAGAGAGGCGGAGGCCGGGGAAGGACAGGAGGAGGAAGAGGAAGAGGGGGAGGAGGGAGAGGAGCCAGGGGCGGAGGAGGAGGGAGAAGAACTGAGGAGATAAACAACAGGTTTGCTCTCCTAATGAGCGAAGAAGAATCTGACAACGATTGATGAGGAGGCAGAGAAAAAATAAACGGATCGATATGAAGCAGTTGCTAGGGGCCAAATAAGGGGAGTACATTCCTGTGTTTCATTAAACACACTCAGGAAAAGCAAATAGTCTTTTCACAAGCGAAGAACACCTCTTAACATTGACCACTGAGCTTCTACCTTTCCAACCGCATTGCACTCATTTTAAACCTTTTTCACTTATATTTGCCTGCCTATGAAAAATAATTTTGCTGTCTCAAATCAAGTGATGTCAAGACAGATGAAGCAAAAATGTCAGTTTTTCTCCAAGTCACACTCTTGCCATTTTTCAGCAAATATATTTTTATTAAAGTAATGTCACTGTAATTAATGCACGTTTTAATACAATTTTATTTGCATTGCCAAATCATAAAAAAGTTATGTTAATAAAGGCCTGAAAAAAAGTTATCCTAGGACACTGTACAGAGAAGTTAAGACCACTTTTATTCAGTAACGTCAACACAAAGATTTAAACAGTAAATGCAGAGATTTCTTCTTTCATCATCTCTGTTGACCAGAATGTTCTTTGGCAGCTAATGTAATCTAATTGAGCAACTTAAAATTAGCAACTTAAGAATTCTTTATTTTATCGCCGATGCCTTCATACTCATGAATTTGGAGCTACTCGTCTTTCTATAATAAAAAAATTAAAAAATTAAACTCGTTGGCACTTTATTTTTCATTTATCACATTCAGCTAGTAACTTGTAACCATACTGATTCTCTGTAGTCGGTTTTTAAGTTAGAGTGCGTTACCACAGCACCATTATTAAATATGTACACAACACAACCAAGATTAAATTATTCACAAGCGACAATAACAACATTACAAAGTTCTTTAAAATATTGGACCAAGAAATTAAATAATGATCAGCCTGTATTCAGTCTGTGTTTTCTGAACCGTTCTGAATATCCAACCTAACAACCCCCACTCGTTAAATGTCTCCTTAAACATTAACTGTGGGTTAGCGTCCCACTGGCCTCATGTCAGTCAGTTCCATAGTTGACTGTAGCCCTGACGCAATAACTTAAAACACTGGCCCTTCCTCTTGCCCTATGAGGATGAAGAGGTTGAGGCAGATGAAGATGAGGCTGTGGCTGCAGCCTGTGACTGAGAGTCTATAAGGTCCATGTCCTCGTCTTCGTTGACTCCGCAGGTATCGACCACGCAGATCAGGCAGCTGGTGACGGGAAATGCTCGCACCTTGCTGCACGTCACCCACCTGAGCGGCGCAGGGGGAGTAAACGGATTTAGAGGCGGCATGGAATGGCATAAAGATTCCCGGTGTACATATTCGTGATAGAATTCAATGTCTTTTTATCAATTTGTCACATAATAATAATTAACTAATACACTGACCTGTCAGTATCAGTGTGGTACTCCAGGGCGTGCCCGAGCCGCCCCACACCTTGGAACCCTGCCAGCACATAGATGACCTCACCGACAGCTGCGCACTTCACTGTTACGCCTCGCCACGGCATTGCAGAAGCAGCACGCCACTCGTTACTGGCGATGTCGTAGTACTCCACCGAGTCCAATCCACCTAGAAAAAAAACAGTATCATGAAGAGGCCGCATATGGGACAGCTACTATGTTCAATAGTGTTATACAACAATACATTCTTCATCACTGCAGTGATTATAGTAATATCATTTTTTGTACCCATTGCCCCCTGCCCTCCGACAGCATAGATCCTGCTGTTGACCACCACCAGCCCATGGTTCTTCCTGGCCTCTCTCATCCCACACAGCTCCTTCCATCTGAGGACAGAAAGATGGAGACAGAGACAAGGAAGGTGTTGAGGAAGAGTTTAACAGAGAACTGTAGCAGTTATGTGATTTACCACTTCTGTGTGCATTGGATTATTGTCAGTTAAAACTCTCCCTGTCTCCCTGCTCCTCTGTGGAGGGATGTCTGTGACCTCTTGCTCTGATAAAAGCTTTCCAAAGCCCATTTGATAAAAACAATTAAAAAAAAAGATTTATTGTCAAACTAAAAAGGCGGCTTTTTATTCTCTCTTTCCGAAATGAATATACAGACGATTAAATAATAAAGAATTTCATTCGCATTGTTTTTGCATTTCCTAATGTTCTTTCCCCTTATATTCCTTTCATTATCACAACCGTAAAAACTGTAAACAAGCCAGGGCCATCATACTTTGGGTTGTATAGTTCCTAACAGTATATTTGCGTGACTCACTGTTGCGTGTTGGGATCGTAAACCTCGCAGTTGTTGAGGACCCTGCCGGACACGTTGTTGCCCACTGTGCCTCCGCAGACGTATATGAGCCCGTGGGCCTCCACTGAGCCATGGCTGCAGCGAGCCAACAGCATGCTGGTTTTCACCCGCCAAGACTCCGTTCTTGTGTCGTAGCATTCGAAAAGGTTGAGGGCGGAGCTGCCTAACCAAACACACACACACACACAATGGTTCAATACCTTCAGGAGGTGGATGTCTTTCCTCCAAAGAAGGATCATCAATGTCCTTTATCCCCATTCAGGAGATACACAAACCTCCCCAATCCCAGGTCCCAAGTTCAAACCCTTCCACCCTCCCTGTGCTCACCCACTTCCGACCCCCCAGATGTGTAGATCTTGCCCTGGGCGGCGCAGGCGGCCAGACTGTCGCGAGGCGTGGGCGGACCCAGTTTGGAGTACCAACTGTCCTTCAGTACGTTATAGCAGTCCATGCGCTTGATTGGGAAGAGCTGTGAGCCACCCAGGATGTAGACCACATTGTCCCAGAAGATGGCTGTGGCGTCCCGGCGCTTCTCAAAGGGGCAGCGGATGTCTGTCCAGGTGGAGTCCTGCAGGGAAAGCCAAGCTGACATTTAGAACACTTGAAAATATGAATTCAATAGACTTTACTAGACAAACCTATAGTTAGCTATTTGTTTCTGCAATATCTGATACGATTTATATGAAATGTAAACACTAACTCCATATGCATTTTTCAACTAAAACCCAAAAAACTTTAATAGTGAACCAGAGTATGGTACATACTGTACATGTATACAATAAATGATTTATGGCAGTCACCTTGGGGTTGAAGTAGCGGCAGGACTGAGGCTGAGAACCTCCAAACAAAGCGATGCGGTAGTCATGCTTCTTGCGACGTGGTCTGCTGCTCTCTCCCAGATCCTCCCGATCCTCCAAGGACAGCAGGTGGTAGCGCATCCCACCTGGGACAAAAGCACAGACTGTTATATTGTTGGTGTCTGTGTGTATGTGCGTGTATGTGTGTGTGTGTGTGTGTGTGTGTGTGTGTGTGTGTGTGTGTGTGTGTGTGTGTGTGTGTGTGTGTGTGTGTGTGTGTGTGTGTGTGTGTGTGTGTGTGTGTGTGTGTGTGCTCATGCCAGCCCAGGAGACCTTAGCACCAGTGCAGTTTTAACTTGCTCTCATGAATCTGGATCTACAATATGAGATAATGAAGGTCAAACGTATTGAGATGAAGACATTCATTCAGCGTTGAGGATTTAGGAGAGTTAATCTCATTGTGTTTCTTCATATGAATATAATAAACTCAGTATTGTGTGTGTTTAATACATCCACTTGTAAACAATGGTTTATATTTGTGTTTCCTACTTACTGATGACCATCTTGAGGCACTGTGGGTTGTCTTGGATGAGGGGCTCACCCTGCACCGTCTTGGAGAGGAAGGTTTTGGAGACCAGAGGAAAGCGAACACACCCCAACACCTCCACCATATACTGCTGTCTATTACAGACATCATACTTCAGCCAGCGCACCGCTGCGTCGTAAATCTAAACATAAATGGAACGACAAAACATGTGAGACAGGTACAGATTATAGGTGATATTGTTGTCAGCCGGAGCTCATCTTTGTCCTGGTGTGATGAAACCTCATTTAATTGTAAAAAGTTGTAAGTTGTAAAAAGAAGTAAGTACATAAGAAGTACATAATTTGCAAATATCACAAAAAAACATTGTTAGGGACACTATGATTGTAACACCATCCCTGAATTAAGGCACCAATTTACCCAATGTTTGTATAAACACTTCAGACATTTTTTCCTACAGCTTATTCTTAAACATTACAGCACAAAATAAATGTGTACATGTGTACCTGGGCCTCAGCACGGACGGTGAGTTTGTCCTGGTGCAGGAGGTGTGTGAGCTGTGTGACGTCCAGTTGCAGGAACTCGTCCAGTTTGTAGACTTCAGTGAAGTGGAGCTGGAAGAAGTCCTCAGCTGCTGCCTTCAGCTCGGGACAGTCCATACAGTCCGCCAGGGAGGAAATACCTTCAGGAGCACAGGACAAAGATCTGTCAAGCTAATGAGTTACGTCGTGTGGTAGGCCTGACCCAAACACATATGTAGGAATAGTAACTGTCGTATTTAAATAAAGAATTATATGGTCCTTAGTGGTAACACTTTAATAATTGATGCGGGTGGCTAAGCATATTCTTACCAAGGCAGTTGGTTGCATCAATTTGTCCTTTGAGGAACTCCACACACATCTTCTTCACAGGCTCAATCTGGTACTGGTTGGCTGCATCCAGCAATGACTGGACGTTACTGCTGTTCACAGAGATCCTGGCACACGCACATACACACACACACACACACTTTATTATTAAAGAGGTGATTGAGATGAAATTAGGTGAAAGTTAGAGTTAAAAAACATTGGTGTAATCTTCTTTGTTTTTTTCAGTTGCTTCTATAAGCAATTATGATTAGCACCAGCAGGCCTCGGTCTTATATGTTAATTTAAGGTTTCCCTGTACTCCTCAAAATAACCGATATGTAAGAATTTACTCTCTAGTAAGCCAAGATTTTTACCGAGCTGTGTAGATAAATTCAATCAACAGCTCAATGATCTCAGGCTCGGCACTCCTGAGCTCCACCTCGTGGGACATCGACTCCATCATTCTTGCTGAAGTAAGAAAAAAGAGAAGGAGACGTCATAGAAAAAAGAGACAACAATACATGGCAGAAAGAAGTATTTTTCCTTCATTGCTTGGTAACAGTTTTATGGGGAGCACCTACGGCATTATTAATAATGTGACCTCCCAAAAATAGTATTAGAAATCCTACTATCCATATAGACCATTTCACAGTTGTAAACAAATATTTTAAACCCATCCTGGTTCATTTCCTGTCGTAGTGTATGTGAATGATGTCTGCTGATAGGAAGTCAACAAGGACTCACCATGGTATTCCATTGAAAAGGTCTATTAGCAGCAGAAGAAATGTTCTCACTACTGCGGTACACCTGGGCTCAATGTACAAAATGTCAACCCTGTGTGTCCTGTCAATGGTAATGTGTTTTTGCGTTCACACTTACTGGTAAACATGAGGCTGAAGAAGTGACTGGCAGCAGCCAACACTACTCTGTGGGCTGGAAAGTGTTTCCCCTGAACCACCAGGGTCACATCACAGAGAGTACCCTGAAGAAAGCAAAGTTAAAGTATCAGGACAGGGAGGAGTACACTTACAGTAAATGTCTGCTGTCAAGCCATAGTTCAGACCTAGAGGCGCAGCTTAACAGGTGACTGTTTGGGGGCTGACAAACGTTAAACTAGAGCAGGGACAATGGGCAAAGTTTGCAGTGACAAAAGGAGATCTGTAGCCTTGTGAGACCATCCTGATCTCGCAAGCTCCATTGTATTTTACTCGCAGATCAGTCTGGTAACGTTCAACGGAGAAAATTTGGAGCTGTTAGCCAAGCAAACATCCAATCAGCATTGGTTTCAAGGCAGGTTTGAGTGTGATGCAACAAGAAGCCATAACAACAACATGCCGGCTTCCGCGGATGAGCTGAGCGCAGCTATCGGGCAAGCCGCTCACTGAAGCTTTTTCTCTTGGAATCTTGTGTTAAAATATGGATCGGGCACCTGTAATTGTGCCTTTTATCCGTAAATTCACGTTACACAAAAGGCAAATATCCTTTATCAACATGCATGTTCTCCCCGTGTCTGGGTGGGTTTTCTCCGGGTACTCCGGTTTCCTCCCACAATCCAAAGACATGCAGGTGTTAGGTTAATTGATGACTCTATAAATTGCCCTTAGGTGTGAATGGTTGTCTGTCTCTGTTCGTCTCTATGTGCCCTGTGATAGACTGGCATCCTTTCCAGGGTGTACCCTGCTTCACGCCCGATGTCAGCTGGGATCGGCTCGAGCCCCCCCTTGACCCCGACCCCGGGATAAGCGGTTGAAGATGAATGAATGAATGAACATGTTATTTACTTTCTCTGCTTTGCCCCGTATGTTTGTGATAGACAGATGGTTTATCCAATCAGCAACCAGTACTTTCACCCCTTCCCAAATGATCTCCAAACGAGAGTTCCCAGATGGATATGCAAAGGAGAATCACGCGAATCACTCCATCTGGGGATTGGATCTCGATTATTTCTAGAATAATAGTGATGAACACAGGTTTAAGGGGACCCCTGTGAATTTTGCCCAGGGCCCCAACAGACTCTTGAATCGCCTCTGTACCTACAGACATACACTCTTGTCCTTTTTTTCACACACACCTGTTTTCTCAGGTTGTTCATGACTCCCATGATGCCAGACAGCTGTCTGTACTCCTCTTTCGCACATTTCCTCTCGCTCTTCTTCTTGGTGCTCACCGCCTTCTCTGGAGAGGCCACCCCCGCCATGTCAGCCTGCTAATGTATTCTGTTCAGTTAGAGTAAACCAAGTTACTTGCCAGTTAAAGTAAACTAAGTTACTTGCAGCACCACTACCAGCAGTGTGCAGCTGCAGCCTCTTTGTTGTCGCTCAGCCGCTGATAGTTTGACCTAAATGAACTAAAGCGCCGCCAGTTTGACGGCAGCTTCTCCTTAAAATCTCGTAGGGATAAAATCATAAACATGAACTTAATGTCATGCTGAATAGTGATAAGACAGGTTGGTCGGCGTAGTGTATGTTGTAAGCTAGACCCATGCTATGGATCCAAGGCTATGAAAGAAGGAGGTAGGGCTGTGGGCAAGGCTAATAGAAGAAGGCTGTGTATGACGCATGCGCAGTAATATTTGGTATACAATTGCCGAGAAGCTCACTATCGTAGAACAATAAATGCCATAATAATCTAAAGTTAATAGTTTTTCTTGCCGATTTATTATTTTTGAGTTTGAAGTTTTCCATGGTGGCCAAATATGTTTTTTAAAAATATAAAAGGAGGGTAGTTTGTTAAGCCAAATAATTTTATGGATATACTATTTAGCTAAAATATTATAATTTAATATGCCGAATATTTGGGATTGTTAAGAATTAGTAATACATTAATTTTTGTTAGTCCACTAATAAAAAAAAAAGCTTATACCCTGGTGATGAAGTTGTTATTTTTTTCAACCAATAGGGAAAGACCTCATGTGACACTGGGACCAATCAGATTCAGCGAATCTTTCCCGCTTCAACAGCCTCAGGAGAGAGACGCAACCAACCGTGAGAGACAAATAATTTAATCATCACATTATTTTTACGCTAATCTTCCTTTTTTTTAAATATCTACGATAAACATGGTGAGTTTCAGAATAATGTGTAAAGTTGTCTGTTGTATGTAACTGGGTTGAAAACTCAGGTTTCACATTGGCGGTAGGCTAGCTATCCACACAAGTAACTGTAACTGACTGTGATTAAATGATACTGAATCGGCATTAGCTAAACTAACGTCGGATTTTTAGCTTTCGCTGTTAAAGTGTAGGGTGGCAGTTAACCACTTTTGATATGTCATAAAATGTCTAAATTGTAATTTTGGAAAAATATGTGTTGTTTTGTATATATTTAAGTGTTTTCTAATAGTTTTGTCCGTTGGAGATTAGCGTCAACGGTCGACAAAATGGCGGACTTGAAACAGAACTCTCAACTGTAGTTAACGGTTCTCAACTGTGGTTCTCAATGGACAGTGTTGCTTGATTGGACAATAGACTTAATAATGGATAGGACTAACAAAATAGGGGCGTAGTCGTTATGGTTGGTGCCCACTTCACCAGAAAACTGCCTTTAGCCTTTGAGGCATCCAAACATAACCAAAGAAAAACGTTTTAAAATCTGAATTTGAGGTTTGTACTGTGTCACCTCACCTGTTGCCATAGCATGTGACCCGCTCTACTCTGCTGGTCGTCCACAATGTTGTCAAAACACCCGGGCCCATACTTCTGTCCTTCACAAAAAATGACATGCTTTAACAGCTCCAAAATATACCGTAAAGTCTAATTTCCATTCTTATTATAAAGCTACTCAGACTAAGCGTCACCCAAACGGTCTTACTGCTTTCTCTCACCAAGGTCACTTTCCTTTACTAATTTGACATGTAAATGCCCACTTACAAATATGAAACTTCACTTGTAGATTCTTAGTGTGTAAATTAATTCTACTTGCACTACGGTGGCGATCACCCAGTAAAAGCAACACGAAAGACCGGAAACTGCGGCAGCCCAGATCCGTCCGGATAGGGCTAATACCAGCGAACGGTGTCCAACTGCTGATGCATCCCCTATATGTGAAACTTGAAGGGACAAGCTGACAAGCAACATGGTATTTTTAGCGGCCGTTGCTGTTAAGTCTGGCCGACAAATGTGACTGTCCTTCGGCAGCGACATTGGCATAGGTTGTCGCCTTTTACACCCTTGAAGAGTTTGAACCCCTGTAGATTAACAACTACAGGAAGACTATAATAGCAGTTGGCCTAATGTCAGTGTTGGGTTATAATGCCAGTTTGTATAACCTGTGAAGAAACAATTAGCTTTAAGTTACTAACCAATATTAATGTGTAACGCTAGTTAAATACCTCAGTTGTAAGGTTTTGATGACCAGACAAGTATATTACATACAGTAAAATTTATAAACTGTCATTTTGAAAACGTATTTTTTAATATTTAAAAGACTTGAGATCAATGATGATGCAGTTAAAAGTATTTTTGTTGATCAGATTTGGATATAAACAGACACAAGCATCCCATTATCCCTGCTACTCTGAATAAAAAAGAATGAGAATTACCCTCTAAGCACGGGTTAGGTCAAGTTATCTCCAGTATCCTGTTAAGAGTCTGGATTTGAAGTCATCATGATGTCTACAGTAAAGTTTGTGCTGCCTTATTTAGAGGGTCAATGAATAGGCAGCAGGGGAGCTTTCCTCCCCATTGAATCTAACCTTATCTCTTAAGCTGTCTTTAACATGTGCTAAGTAATGTAAAGTATCTGATTATTATGAACTAGCTAAATGCTACAATTCGCCTTTGTTTTCCACCAGCGTGAGTGTATTTCAGTGCACGTGGGTCAGGCAGGTGTCCAGATTGGCAATGCCTGCTGGGAGCTTTACTGCCTGGAACATGGGATCCAGCCTGATGGACAGATGCCCAGTGACAAGACCATTGGAGGAGGAGATGACTCCTTCAACACCTTCTTCAGCGAGACTGGAGCTGGAAAGCATGTCCCCAGAGCTGTTTTTGTGGACCTGGAGCCCACTGTCATCGGTAAACTCTTTATTAAATATAGACCATAGTTGGTGCCTGATTTTGGTGAGTCAAAACCTTCAGTCATTTTGATTTAACCTGTCTCCTTAGATGAGGTGCGAACTGGGACCTACCGGCAGCTGTTCCATCCTGAGCAGCTGATCACTGGTAAGGAGGATGCTGCCAACAACTACGCCCGTGGACACTACACCATCGGCAAAGAGATCATTGACCATGTGCTGGACAGGATCCGCAAACTGGTGAGCCTGTGATGAACTACAGTTTATATACTATTATTTCAAATAATTTATGTATTGTCAACAACACACTACGAATCAACTCACAATTTATGAAGTTTATATTTGTGCCACCAGAGGGCACCAACACCCTTCCCATTTTAAGTGACATTCTAGTCATATAAAGTGTTTAGTGGAGGTGAAAAGGGCGCAAAGCATTAAAATATGACATAAGTAGGAAGTGGTCCCAATAAAAACAGAGTAATGCAGATATTAGGTCTGTGAATGCATGTTGCAGTTGAACTTTTAAATGTGTTTTTTAAATGCCGTGTGCACCACAATAAGTAAGTAACTTTGCTTATATTATGCTTTTTGTTCTCAGTCTGACCAGTGCACTGGTCTTCAGGGATTCCTGGTTTTCCACAGCTTCGGCGGTGGTACCGGCTCTGGTTTTACCTCCCTGCTCATGGAGCGTCTTTCTGTAGATTACGGCAAGAAGTCCAAGCTGGAGTTTGCCATCTACCCAGCTCCCCAAGTGTCCACAGCTGTGGTGGAGCCGTACAACGCTATCCTGACCACCCACACCACCCTAGAGCACTCGGACTGTGCCTTCATGGTGGATAACGAGGCCATCTACGATATCTGTCGCAGGAATCTGGATATTGAGCGTCCAACCTACACCAACCTGAACAGGCTGATGAGTCAGATTGTGTCCTCCATCACTGCCTCCCTTCGCTTTGACGGTGCCCTTAACGTTGATCTTACAGAGTTCCAGACCAACTTGGTGCCGTATCCCCGTATCCACTTCCCTCTGGCCACCTATGCCCCTGTCATCTCTGCTGAGAAGGCTTACCATGAGCAATTAACAGTGGCAGAAATTACCAATGCCTGCTTTGAGCCATCCAATCAGATGGTAAAATGTGACCCTCGCCACGGCAAATACATGGCTTGCTGCCTTTTGTATCGTGGGGATGTAGTGCCCAAAGATGTTAATGCTGCCATAGCCACCATTAAGACCAAGCGCACCATCCAGTTTGTAGACTGGTGCCCCACTGGTTTCAAGGTGGGCATCAACTACCAGCCCCCCACTGTAGTTCCTGGTGGAGACCTGGCCAAGGTCCAGAGGGCAGTTTGCATGCTGAGCAACACAACTGCTATTTCAGAGGCCTGGGCTCGGCTTGATCACAAGTTTGATCTGATGTACGCTAAGCGTGCGTTTGTTCACTGGTATGTGGGTGAGGGTATGGAGGAGGGAGAGTTCTCTGAGGCCAGAGAGGACATGGCAGCTCTGGAGAAGGACTATGAGGAGGTGGGAGTTGAATCTGCTGAGGGTGAGGGTGAAGAAGAGGGGGAGGAGTTTTAAAAAGGATATAGGCACCACTTAAGGGGAAAAAGCTGGTTCAGTGTTCTTAAATATATTCCAATGTGTGTCTATTAATACACCAGTTTGGTTACATCCAGAACCCAATTCCTGAAATTGTAAGTTTTAATGTTTTAATTAAATGCATTTTAAAAGTTACGGTTTGTCTTTCAAATTTATGTGGCGAATAAAAAGTGTAGAAATGTCCATGTGACGTGAAGTTGGGTTATTTATAAAAACAGTTTTCTGATTTTTGGTAATGAATGAAACTCCAGGATATTTAAACAAACAGCACACTTTACATGTCAAGTTTGGCAGAATATATACAGTACTTCACAAAGCTTTTCCTTATACTCTCAGTTATGATCAATAAAACAGGCTCGAGCATGACTAATGTCTGAGTCGGAAAAATTAAATTTAAAAAGTGGTGTCATCGGCCACCGGATTTAAGGTCGTCTGTCTGCAAGCAATATAAGTGCCTGGATTATAAACTTTAAAGAGTTAACGTGGAGAGGAGTTGGGGCAGCAAGAGGAAATTATGCTGTGACCGTCCAACAGCGCAGCGCCAGTTCTATTGCGCATGCGTCAGACCCAAACGCTTGCTGTCCCAGCCTCCTTCCATTAGCCTTAGTTGTGTGTGTTTTTTTTCTTCTTCTACGCTCTTCCCTATTTGGTTGAAGATACTCGCGTCCGTCCTCTACCGACATAAGTGACAAATTACACTCACCTGCAGAATTTCGGAACTGATTTACACAATTTTAAAGTATGTAGTTGTCGTGAATACGTTAAGATAGTGAAAACAAAACCACTTTGTTGTCTATAGCCACTTTGAATAGCAAATGTCACATGTAATATAGCAAAGTAATTGATACAACTAATGGCGACAGTTGTGTTTACATCGCTGCTGCACTCACCTGACAGGTGCACCACCTGTCTGTCACGTGCATATCTGTACAGTAATCTAGAAAACATAACCAGGAAGAAAAGTTTTTCACGAGTCACATGACTTCATTCGGAATGTGCGGACGACAGATGCATTGTCAGAAATAACTGACCTGAAAACAGATTGACAGACCCCAGATCTGCAGAAAAACATGCTCCGTTTGCTCTGCTGTTGCTGCTTCTCAAGTGAAGACTCCGCCAACGAGGTATGTGTTTATTGACTTTCATGTAAATGTAAATGCTCTCTGTTCGAGTTCACACTTGATCACTGCTTTGCTTCAGATTACTGGTTGAACCCATTACCGCCAGTGTGGTTTAGATTTAACCCTCATCCTACCAACAAATGTATGAACAACAACAGATCTACTACCGTGGGAACCAGACAAATCTGCGAGCTCAGTTTTTTCTTTTGTGATCGATATCTATCATTTGCATTTTTTGGTCTGGCAATGTCAGGCTAAAGGACTACACCCATTATACATATTGAATGTGATTTAATTAGCCTATGCAAATTACACAGTTGTTACAGCAAAAAGTGACTATGACAGTAGGCAGTTTCATGGTGTCTCACAAACAAGAAAAAGTCATGTAAATCACTCATTTTATTTTTCTGTCACGAATAGAAAGTGCAGAGATAAAACAGAACATGAACCACACTTGAGCACTGGGTTTATGAGAAAGTCATTACATGTATAGTCCAGGTAAACACAAGTGTTGGTGCTTAATGTCTCTTTCTGAAAAGTATCAGTTGTATGTAAAAAAAAAAAAAACAACAACTCTTCTATTCTATTTCAGAGGCAGCCTCTCCTGCACCCAGGACCATCCGACCTGAATGGAGCTGGAACAGCCAGGCAGAGCCGTCCAACACACAGTGGTACATAATCTCTCTCAACGCTGTCTCTCAAACCTGCATTTCCAATTAATAAAACCATGGATGAATTTGAACTTCATGCATTCGTATTGCCTGTGTGTGACGCTTTATTTCCCCCAGATGCGCACACCGTGAAGCGAATAGGCAAGCTTGTGATGAGGCGAGTTTGTGTGCCAGAGGTGGACAAGAGGTTTTGTGACATGGCTGAGACCTTCAATGAACAGCACGAGCGCTACGAGGCCATGGTCCGACACATCAGCAACCTGCGTCAGAGCTACGGCTGTAACGTCAGTGACACCCTGGCTTTAGCCGAATGTGTGGGAAGGATCAGAGATGAGCATGGTAAGTCTCCCGCTCAGAGCTCCCTGCCAGTATGTGCTGGCCTGGCAATGTGATGGCAGGTTTGCTTTTCTCGGTATTCGATCTCTACCTCTCTCCACTTCCAGAGGCCGGGTACAAGGTCTGCCTTAAGATGAAGGGCTATGACTTCTCCCTCAGTGTGGTACCTGTGAGTGAAAGTGAGGAGGAACCACCGCCTCCGCATCTGCAACTGGCTCAGGACGAAGTGACGGGTATTTCTGAGAGTGCCAAAGCAACCATCTCAAAGGGTACCGCACTTCAAGAGTTGATTGGCTGGTTGCTCCGTAGCGGGGATCAGATGGCTGAGCAAGTGAAGGGGGCTGCAGCAACATACCAGGAGCAAGGAAGACTGAGTGAGAACCTGGAGGAGAACCTGAAGGAAGTCAGGAGGGCAAAGGAGTTGTCGCTGGGATACAGACAACGAGCCGGGGAAGTCCTCACTGAGGCTGCAAAGATAGCCGGGGCCTATTTGTAGATGAGGCGAGTTTTAGATGCTTAATTTGAATCATGTGTAGAGGATTCAAATATTTAGGTAAGTAAGTATACTCTCTGCTTTGCAGGCCATTGCAGCCTCTGGTATCATACTTCTTAAGAAAGACTTGCAATGATGTCTGCCTTTTAAGTGTTTTTATTAAAAATCTTAATAACAAAAGACCATCTTGCAATCATGGGATCACACCAGCCACAAACCAGGCCAGGGACTTAAAGTGGGGGGCACCAAAGCCCCTTCTCAATATTCTACCCGCCTACTTCAGGCTGCCTTGCTCGGATCACAACTTATTGTTCATTTTGATCTCAACTACACACCTGTAAATTTTCATGACTGAATCTTACACTGTTATGACGCTATCATTGCGATAAAATCTGGCGGCAAAAAGACAGCATCACTGTCGTGGCTGGTAAATAAAGCAAAGACTCACTTTAACACTTAAATAAATAATAAATTGCCTGTGTAAAGACTTACAGTATTGTCCTGGATGGGTGTATTCTTATACACTAACCTTAGGGGGCACTGCAGACCCACTTTAAGTTGCTCTTTAATATTCCTCAGATTTAGTCTTTCTCAGAAATTGCACTACATGGATGAAGATTCCCTAAATTCCAGAATGAGATATTCCAATAAATATATTTCTATTTTTCTTATTTATTCATCGTGTGTTGTTGTTTGCCAAATGCAATATTCTGGTTGTGAACTGCACTGGATGATACATTTCTTCCATAATGCAATAGAGGACAGCACACAGTCTCCTAGCAGCAATGGGAATTGGACCGGAGGGAGTAGATCTGCTGATTATTATCCACAAAAGCCCATGCATTTATTAACTGATTAAAAACCGCCGCTTCCCATCTGCTGTTCATGTGAAGGTAAACAGACACATACTCATATGCCATCTTGATAATTAATTTTGGAAAATCCATTGTTCCAGCAGAGGTCATTGTCAAGTGGTCATCCATTATTTATCTGACGGAGACAGTTTTAGAGTCCTGCTTTCACAGATTAATTTGGCATCAAGTGTGTAGGATTTGGTGGGTAAAACCTGAGGATGAGTTGTTCAAATCTCTGAAAAAGTTTGGGAAATAAAACAAATACATTTACAACATTTAATAGAAAAAAATATTGTATATGTTGAATAAAGGCAAACTATTAATTTTGAATCAAACGAATAAAGGCAGTTAGTGACAAAACCTAGTCAAAATGCAGTTTATATGCTACAGTCTAATCAGTTATCTTCCACGATCTGCCACCATAAACCAACTGTCAATTACCACAGTCAGTTACTTATTTATGTGATTCATTAAAAACATCACTGCTGTCAGAGAGCAGAGACTGACAGTGACAGCCTACCATGATCGTGGAAATTATTAACATGCATCTTAGAGTCTAATATGATTGGATGCTGCGTTTGGGGTGTGCGCCAGTTAGAATTATATCCCGGTCATTCATTGGCTCAGGCTCCTGTCACTCCGCGGAGACCCCGCCCCCTGGTCTAAAGGTAGTCTGAGTGGGGAGAAAGTAATGAAGATGGAAGGAGCTGATGTTGATGAATTATTGAGGAGATTTATGGAGTAGCGACGTGAGAGCCGTTTACTCGACCTGTCGGAACGATAGAGGACAGCGATACCGGGAAATTGACAGATAGCATGCCCGTAAGTAAACGCTAACTTCTCCAGGTTACTTGTCGGTGTCGCGCCTTAGCCGAGCTAAGCTAACTAAGCTAATCTGCAAGCAACCGGGGTGACAGCTCGAAGTCATTCAAGCGGGGACGAGTGTGCGACGGCGGGGGATTCATTTACAGTCCCGACACTGTTTAACAAATAACGTTACACTATAACTGTATTATATCATATGGCTGGGAAATGAATGTCTGCCACTGAGTGACCGGCTGTTTAAACGTGTTACCAGTTGTCATTGTGTAAAACTAGCTGGTTAGCAGGAGTGTGTCTGGTCTGGGTAAAAGTATAGTTTCTACTTACAGGATAACATGAAGCAGGGTTCGTACGGGTGCTGGGAATCCTTGTAAACACTTGTAAGCGCTTGAATTTTAAATAAAGTGCTTGAAATTCATGTTATATGGGGTGGCATACATGTTATAACGCAGAAAAAATAAGATATCCATATGTGAGAGACTGAAAACAACATGTATGCATGAAAAATGACTTGATTATAAGATAAGATCGGAATAGTATTATATTTCTGTCCTATTTATTAGTCGAGTCAGTTTTGCTTTCATTTGTAGTCCTTCTGTAGAAAGCTGTCTCAAAAAAACATCTTCTTGGTTGTTTATAGAACAACAACATCTAATTTCATATGATGAACAAGTGCAATAATACGTTTACTGAATACCAAGTATTGTGCTGTATACAAATATGTAGTTTGCCACGGCTGAAAAGTGCTGACAAATCATGGAAATGCACCTTGAAATGCCTAAAAAGTGCTTGAATTTGACTTGTGCAGGAACCCTGATGAAATTAAACAGCAGTCAAGATGGAAAGCTTTTCTCAATAAGTTAAGCAAACGAGCCTTTCGTTGCACCCATTTTGTCACTGTATCATCATATTTGCTATAGTAACAGACTTTGCACCTGACTTTATCCATTTTAGTAACGTGTGTGTGTGTGTGTGTGTGTGTGTGTGTGTGTGTGTGTGTGTGTGTGTGTGTGTGTGTGTGTGTGTGTGTGTGTGTGTGTGTGTGTGTGTGTGTGTGTGTGTGTGTGTGTGTCACCATAATGCGATGTAAGGGCTTTTCCTCATAGCTATCATGTGATGCATCTTTCCTCTGAACCACTCAGCCAGTTCAGGGGTTTCCTGTATTGGGGACTAGAGTGAAGCTTTGCCGCAGAGCCCCACAGCAGTCCTGCTATATGAGCAGAAGTGGCCCTTTACCACAAAACATGCTATCAGAAGTTGAACAAACATGTTTGCTTTACAATCTGTGTCCTTCATAAGGCCTGTGCTTCAGGTGGAATGCCAGATATTGTTTAACTAACTGTTTGTGGCTTCATTTATAGGTTGTCCTTGGCTTTCCATGCTTGTGTGTCTGTTTGCCTTTAGCATTAGACTTTGTTTGTTGTTTTTTTGGGTGGGTGATTGTGCGCTGTTAAAGTGGTGTCATTAGGATGTGAATGCATGCGAGTAAAAGTATGCACAGGCTCGTTAATGTGTGGCATTCGTTGCTGCCAGTATCCCAGGCCCCTTAATTCTTTTTGACAGTGAAGCCCGGCAGGTCACGGAGCAAGACAATCGCACAGGCTGTGTTGTCATCCAGCATCACGGCCAGAGACATTCATGCCTGTAGTCTCATGGAATATCCTGGCAATGAAAACCATTGCAATCCTTTTTGTTTATTTTTTTTTGGATTTTTATGAGTTTATTTTAGAGATGCACCGATCCGTTTTTTTCCAATCTGATACCGATACCTGGGCTGAGCGTATCGCTGATACCCGATACAGATCCGATAGTACTGTTAAATGAATGAACCGTAGATCTTGCCATGTGAGTGAAGGCATCAGGCTTAACCTAAACATTCTGCCTTGTGAAAAAAAAGGTAACAAATAACACAGATAGAAATGTACTTAATATTATTTATTAACGAATAACAAACTGAACATAAGCAGCAGAAAGAAACAAATAACACTTCCGTGTAAAGTGCACTGCAAACAGATATTTTAATATGTAATCTAAAACCTTAAACGCCGTTGCAAACAGAATTGAAGTGACTATATCGCTGTAGCTGTATTTCTGTGTAATTAATAAAAAAGAAATGACTGGATCAGAATGCTTGATCGGCCTCATTCATTCGATATCCGATCCAGCTAATTAGTCAATATCTGAGCCGATATCGGATCGGTGCATCTCTAATTTATTTGAAAACACAGCCGAAGGT
Source organism: Echiichthys vipera (assembly GCF_963691815.1). Lineage (NCBI taxonomy): Eukaryota > Metazoa > Chordata > Actinopteri > Perciformes > Trachinidae > Echiichthys > Echiichthys vipera. Next base: position 15,002,280 of record NC_139838.1, on the reverse strand, counting down.
TGATAGGAAATGGGGGAGAGAGGGAATGGGTACAGAAAAGCACAATGGGTGAAATACAAAGGTTTACTTTTCCCAGCAAAAGTATGTATTAATCGCTATAGATAGAAGTGGATGTGACATACTTTCAGCTCCATGAAAAATCGAGAAAATCAAGGTAATTATCTGAACTAAGATAAGATGATCCTTTTATTAGATCCCCCAGGGGGGAAATTTGAAATGTTACAGCAGCAAAGAAGATGGTGCAAAAACCAGGAGCATCGGTAAACTAGATCAAGAAAATAAACCAGCAAAAAAAATAAGAAGACAAACCGAACAGTCAAATTCATAGTATTACATATAGCACATAAGACACATTGATATTGCACAGTTTGGTAAACATATATTGATGTTGTGTGTATGCATGGGTTGTCAGTTTTGGTATGTGTGGTCTACGGGGAGCAGTGTTGATAAAGTCTGACCGCAGCAGGAAGGAAGAACCTGTGATATCTTTCCTTCACACACCTCGGGTGAAGCAGCATTTCACTGAAGGAGCTGCAGTGCACACTAGCCATCACCCCCTTTCTCCTATCACCTCCCCTGGATCGAGGGAGCATCCCAGGATAGAGCTAGCCTTCTTAACCAGTGCTATTTAAATGTGGAAACCCAGAGCTGAGTATTAATAGATTAGGCGATAGTAATTCAACTGAGACAAAAAAAATTGCAACGTTAAGAATGGAGATAAAAGAGAGCGTTAAAATTGAAACTTCAGTGATGTTAATCATTGGTCTCTTCAGGCTAACTTGCCACAGGAAGACAGGGAATTGAAAGGGGTGAGAGGAGGGACGAAGATGCACCACTGGCTTAGAGGCAATGGAGAAAAGAGCGTAGGCTGCTATAAGAGGATTCCTCCTCGCCAGATTTCTGGATCTGTCTCCTTCAGCAGCAAAAAAAAAAACACACACAAACCACACACTCTGTCATGTCTACGTAGCTACTGGCAGTCCTCTGTTCTATATATATATATATACTGTATATATGTGTGTGTGTGTGTGTGTGTGTGTGCGCGCGAAAGAGGAGAAAAGAAACACAAGCCGAAAAGCAGACCCTTCCTTTAAGCTATAAGCAACCTGCTATTGAAGAAGACTAGGAAGGAGAGCAAGGTGGGAGGTGATGATGCAACAGGGTTAACCTCAGGCCAACATACTCCAAATAAAGAATATAGCAACACACAGCATGAAAAAAGGATGTGATATAAACTGAAAAGAGATGTCAAAACAAAGTGCTACAGGCCTATCAGTGGACAAACGGTATACTTGGCACAGCTGGTTAACGGGAGATCAGATGGAGCTTTGAGCTCTGCTGTTTATGACTACGGTTATACAACACTGCCACCACCTTCACTTGGGACGCCCCAAAGCTTCTCAGTATAGTTCCTGGACAGCTTTCATTCAAGTAAAAGACAAGTTCGGAGTCACTGGCCCCGCTTTTCAACAGTTGACAACTGGCCTAGTTTGTAGATTTTGGGTGGAGTCATGTTGCTATAGTTCCTGGTTCTCACATTGGTTAGCGCAGTTAAACAGTGTATTAGTGGTTTGGGTGTGTCTGTAGTACAAGAGTTGAGAATAGAGGATTCTTCAGGTCCATGCTTATTTGATCTATATTACAACTCTTTACCTCCCTGTAGCTTTAATTTGTTGAGGGCTTGGTAATGTAGATGTCATCGCCATGAGCAGCCTAACCAGTCGTTTGTGTGGCGTGCACCCTGTACCACAGGAAAAAGCAGCTGGGGCAGCTCTGTCGCTCTCAAAACCACCCACTTTGTCTTTCTCTGCTTCCTTTCTTCTCTCCATTCAAGTCTTCAGTCTATTGGTCCTCTCACTTCCTGCAAAAAGAAGGTTCCAGTGTGTAATAGGAAATGAGGTAATCAGCTGGGTGGGGTGTGTATTTGTGTGGGTGTCCCCTTGATTCATTCGCACTCGGACTCGTCTCAGTTCTCTGCCAGCTTTCCCAGACAGGTAGGTTCTTGCTCTCAGGACTGAGAGACTGTGTTTTGATCATGCCGATTACCAGTGTTTTTTGTATTGATAGATGTAAAGTACTGTGCGTACGGTGGTGTGTTTGCCTCAGGTGTTTTGCTGTGTCAGGACACGCATGCACACTTGCAACAAGGATTAGGAATGTAAACTCAAAGGAGACCTGTTTGTGTTGGAAGAAGTCTTTGGAAGGAGGAGTCAAAAGTAAGCTCATTTAGACTGCCGCGCGCGTGTGCGCGCGTTTGTGCGTGTGTGTGGGTGTACATACAGAAGGAACGGGCTGTCAACTTTAGCTAGCTCACAGGAACAGGTTTTGTCAAACCAGATATTGAACAAACACACTGGCACATACACACTTGTGTAATGGATGACACATTCACACTCCCTGGCAAATAGTCGGCTCCATCAGAGATATGCATCGGTGGAGAAACTCTAAACTACCCTCTAACTATTAACACATTAGTTAGATCCATTTCTTGAGCCTACTTAGGTCATAGAGAGGTGTGTGTGTGTATGTGTTTGTGTGTGTCTTCCCTTATTTGTTTCTCAGAGCCTGGGAGGTTGCCTGGGGCAGCGCAGATTGAAACCTAATGAAGTCTTTTATTGACCCTACTGTCTCACTCCTTTTGAGTTACCCATCCCTTGGGTTGCCATACATTCCTTTAATCCCTCATCTCTATCAACACACCCTCTATTCATTTAGCCATTGATTTCTGCTCTATTCATCCTCCTGCGCTGCCTCTCTCTGTCCCTCTCCTGCAACTACTTGTTCATCAGTTCATTGGTTTGTTACTTGTGCTTGTCAAGCCTGCTCAGCCACTTATCCTAAACACTGGTTTATTCATGTGTTTTTGTGCTGGTCAGTCTGGCTGGGCTGCACCACCTGCTGCATCATTTGTAGTGTGCTCTCTCTGGTTTATATTAATTTCTGTCATGATCTGTGAGTCATATATATAACAAAATGTATATATATATATATATATATATATATATATATATATATACATATATATATATATTTAACATTTTGTATTTCTAAGTTAAGAAAGCTATGTTTAAGTCAAACCTGATGTTGCTGTACACATAAAAGAATAATCCCAGTCACTTCCACACAGTGAGGCATATTATTGGTACTGTACTCTGTACTCTCGACTGAAACCCAAATTGGGACTGAAAAAGTTGTGGCTGCTTCTAGGGCACAATATGGACTATCACAGGGCACATAGAGACAAACAGAGACAGACAACCAATTCACACTGACATTCACACTTGCGGGTAATTTAGAGTAAATATTATCGAAAAAGAATTTTCTAAATACACATTTGTATGCTGCTTTTGTGTCGTTGCAGTTGCTTCGTAGCTTGCTGCTGAGGTAAAAGGATAATATATCACATAGGTAGGTAGCTGTTAATGTAAGTCTTTGAATATTTGTTTCTGGCGTTGACACGCCAGCGTGCACAGAGTTAACCAGTTAAAAGTGTTGGAAGAGAACCCGTCCTCTAACGAGAGTGACTCATCCACACTCTAATCACAGCCTTTATTTTGTTATTCAGTGAGCCTGCCATGAAAACACACATGATGGCTTTAGATGTTGCTGTCCTCCTTGTTGTCTTCACTGGCATGAAAGAAAGGAACAACAGAGGACTAATTTCTCTAAATGTAGGCTATTCTGCCTTATAATCCTTCCCCATTTCATGAGTCACTGACTCCCCTCCCCCATCATTTCTGTCATTGGTACAGTCCATAAATAGACACCTGGCTGCCATGGAGGGACCAAGCAAGCACAATAATAACATAAAATACAGTGTTTGGAGTATTGAAGATGTTGAGGGAGAGAAATGATGCAGTGTGGGAGGATGAGACGAGGGACAGAGGGAGAAAAGCAGGGACAGGGAAAGGAAGCAATGAAAATCAACCATAAATCTATATATTTTTAATTCCCATTACACACAAGCATAACATGCATGCAAGTTTTATTTATATATATATATATATATATATATATATATATATATATATATATATATATATATATATATATATATAAACTTTAACTTTAATAAGTGAATTATATCAAAATAAGGTTGCTATATTTTCATCTTCAGCCACTGTTGAGGGAGAAAAGTGTTGCAAGTGGTAGAGTTTTAAAAGATGTAATTATGCCACATTCAGCTTACATTTGAGTACATTTCTGCATCACAAGTGTGCACATAGAAGGGCTTCTTCCTCCCTCTTTCTTTTTCTCAGACAGTTACCAGACATACCAAACATGGACTTTGTTTCTGCATTCAATGGCCAATTTAGCTTTGCGCTTGCACTTTCAGAGCACAGGCATGACAGTTTGCAGATGTGACATTATCCGCAGTAAAAACAGACTGCTAGTGAAAAAACGATAATACATCAGAGAGGCATAGAGACTATGTCCTCATCCTCAGCAGAAATTAATGTCTTATGGTGACAGTCACAGTGCAGAGTTGGTTAAGGTGACCAGAGTAAATGGAGAGACCAAGACTGCGAACTCATCACTCTCATCTTCAACCGCTTATCCGGGGTCGTGTAGCGGGGGCTGCAGCTTTAGCAAGGGGACCCGAAACGTCCCTTTCCCGGGCCACATTAACCAGGTCTAACTGGGGGATCCTGAGGCGTTCCCAGGCAAGTGTGGAGATATAATCTCTCCACCTTGTCCTGGGTCTTCCCTGAGACCTCCTTCGTGCCTGGGAAAACCAGATGCCCGAACCACCTCAACTGGCTCCTTTCAACGCAAAGAAGCAGAGGCTCTACTCCGAGTTCCTCATGGATGGCTGAACTTCTCACCCTATCTCTAAGGGAGACTCCAGCCATGCTCCTGAGAAAACCCATTTTGGCTGCTTGTATCCACGACCTTGTTCTTTCAGTCATGACCCAGCTTTCATGACCATAGGTGAGGGTAGGAACGAAGATTGACAGGTAGATCGAGAGCTTTGCCTTCCGTCTCAGCTCTCTTTTTCGTCACAACGATGCGGTAGAGCGACTGCAATACTGCTCCGATTCTCCGGCCAAACTCTCGTCCCCTCACTTGTGAGCAAGATCCAGAGATCTCTCTTTTTGTTTGATTGATTAGTTGTTTGATCTGAGTAAAGTCTAGAGAGCTGTTGATCAAAATTCTAATACGTATTACCTGTGTATGAATTGAACAGCCACCCAAACAAAAACTCTCCTGTGTAGTAGATATTTTGACATCTGGTTAAAACTCCCCATCTTATTTTTAATAATACATTTCTGTCTCTGTTGCTCTATCTTTCAATGTTTCCATTTACCAATTTCTCCGTTCTAATGTGACTGCAGGACGGCAGTGTTTGTCCGCAGATCCTTGGTTAAAACACACAGAGAACTAAAATGACACTGAGAGCCAAATGAACCCTAACAATAACAAAAAGAAGATAATAGCGAAGGCACTACATGCGTACAAGTTGAGTGCCTAGAAGAGGAAAGAGGGAAGTTAAGATGCAGACAGGAGAAGTGTTGTGATGTATAGCAAGGCATATCAAAAACCACAATCACATTTTATAGCGTTTTCTGTCTCTCTGTTTAAAGACATCAGAGCCTGTTCAACAAGCATCTAAATTCTGCTGTGCCACATTTTTTTCTCATCAGTGCTCGACAGTGAAGCCAGCCAGGCTCCCCCTGTGGGTGTTTTTTTTTTTTTTTTTTTTCATTTAAGGTTCCTGACTTGAGAATACGTACGGTACTTTCTGCAGAGGTGTGCGTCTGAATAGGGAATGAGAGGGAAACAGGAAAGTGAGAGAGGCGAAGAGACGTATGTTCCTTTGGAGTATCGAATTGATGCCTGGAGCGTGTACAGTCACTGTTTACCACCGTCACAGCATTGTTTGCTGTTTGGAATAGAATCTATGTTTTTTCCTGTTTTTTTATCAAGGGTCCAAAAAGTATTAGAAAGCTGGCAAACATGAAAAGAGCCTTATGCAAGCTGGGATTGTGTGCCAGTGTGTATGCGCTATATATTTGCTGTGTGTCAATAATTATGCATAGTGTGCGTGGTTAAACAGTATTTCTCTCTTTCATAGGTAGAGGTGACTCCACTGCAGATGAGGGAACATGTTGGCTATGGACCAAGGAGTGGTGGAGGAATGGCTGTCAGAATTTAAGGTACTGCTTGTGTGTGCGTGCGTGTGTGTTTGTGTAAAAAGCAATATTAATAATCACAGTATGCAGTACATTCTCTGCTGCTGCTTATCATTGGCAGCATTTCTTTCACACGCATAAACAAAACACACTCTGAAGTGCTTTGTTCCAGAAAATTGCATGCTCCTACTTTTAAATGAGCACCAAAGCCAAGGCTCGGTGAGGTGTGATAATAAAGGAGCAGAGGGGGGAACTTCATGTGTGAATGTATGAGAACTTACCTGTCATCCTCTCTCTGTGAAATCTGTCCGTCTCCGCAGGTTTTAAATGCTGTCCAAATGTTGTTCAAGTATCAATTGGAATGTATTTCTATGTTGCTTATACTTCAGTCTTATTGATATCCATTCTGTCGCATTCACCTGTGATCATAATATGGGACAAATTTTTTTTGCTTTATCAAACTTGAGCTGTTTGTCTGTGTGTGTGTGTTTCAGACCCTCCCTGACAGTGCTGTGTCCGTTTATGCCGCCTCACTAAAAGACAAAGGTGCCCTGGTCCCCGCACTCTACAAGGTCGTCCGAGAGAACTACAGCGATGTATGGACACACTATTATTTTTTATTTATGCAAATATCCATTGTAAATATCCAAACCACACAACCTTTGACTATTTTGTCGTGTTTCCAGTGCCACCATTTACCTGTAATTATTATATTATTTTCTGTTCTTATGTCCATGTTAGCTTTATGGATTTGCCTGCATGTCCAACACACCGTATTTCCAATGTCCTGACATTACTCTTGATCCATGAATGCAAAATGTAAACAGTTACAGTGGCAGCTGCTGTCTGGTTATATCTTTAGACTGATGTCAGTATGCAATCATGTGCCATGTTTTGGGCTTTGCATCCTCCACAGTTGCTGGAGCCGGTGTGTCACCAGTTGTTTGAGTTTTACCGAAGCGGTGAGCCGCAGCTGCAGCGTTTCACGCTACAGTTCCTGCCAGAGCTCCTGTGGAGCCTCCTGTCCGTCAGCGCAGCCAGAGACCCTCACACGTCCGGCTGCATCGAGGCCCTGCTGCTGGGCATTTACAACCTGGTAGGGGGAAGTGTGTGTGTGTGTGTGTGTGCGCGCGTTAGTTTTTCACCACAGTCTTATATCACATCTTATATGTTTATATATTTACAAATAGGAGCGCTGATCTTGTTAATAACAATAAAAAGTGCAAGGCAAGGAAAAACACTAGGAAAAGATCCTTCATCCTCCTGAGTTAGTGGGTTGAATCATGCGGTTTCAGAAGCAGGGGACTTAACCGCTCAGCTATTTCTGGACCTGCATTATGTGTTGTGAAAGATTACTTTATTTTTCACTTTCTGCCTCGTTAGACAGCTATGCATGAAGAGCGGCAGGAAATATGCGTTAGAAATAGAGGAATTGAAACACTGTGACTTTGCCAATAAATAATATGGATGGGGATGGGTTGCGTCTTTCAAAGCTTCACACAGAGAAATGCCAGCACTAGTAATAATTGAAGTGTGTTGAGTCCTTTTTTTCTTCCATTTTGGCTCTCTCTATCTATCAGCAAAGTGCACTGTCCCCTAACTTCCTCTCTGAATAGCAGAATAGGTCAGCTGTCACTCAACACACTGGCTGGTTCCCAGTAATCTATTTGACATTAACATGCACAGAGGGGACACCAAAACCCTGGGGTTTGTGTGAGTGTGTTCACACAATATACACATTAATAAGGAAACACACATTGTTGTGGAATAAAGCCCCTGAGGTCCACACACAAACACCCACACACACAACAAATGAGTGTACTTGAAGAGATAAGCACACACTTTGTTGAGGTTTAGGGCACACACAGAGAGAAAAAAAACGCTTCTGTTTTTCTCGCCCACAAGAACATTTTCTCATTGTCTTCCTCTCTTTCTCTTTCACAGGAAATAGTTGATAAAGATGGACAAAGTAAAGTATTATCTTTTACTGTCCCTTCCCTCTCCAAACCCTCAGTGTACCATGAGGTCAGAAACAACCCTTCAAATCCACAGAAATCGATGAATTTGCTTTTTCAGAAATGATCAGTTTAAAGCTGTCCTCTTCATCTCTTCACCTCCAGCCTTCAGCCATCGGCTCCATTGCCCTTACAGAAGGGGCTCTTGCCAATCACGGGCTGAGCAGGGTGGTGTACAGCGGGCCGCACCTCCAGAGAGAGACCTTTACCGCACAGAACAGGTAAGGGGCTTGATGGCCGGGTGGTGTTGTGTCAATGTGGAGGTTGTGCATATTTTAAAATGGGCTTTCCCGTTAGCTGGCTGCCAGTCTGTCTACTTAGAATTGTCAGCAAACACCAAACAAAAACCAAAATAGAAACACACAAAGGGGAGGGATGAACAATCTGGCAAAGAAGCACTGGGCAGTTGACTAGTTAAATCATGAACTTGTAGGTTTTTTTTGTTGCTGTTGAAGTGAGCAACATCCTACCAAGAAAGGAATTTCTTCTAAAATGCTCTTTAAATAACTTGCATGACTAAGGAAATTTTGGCAAAAATGTGAATGTTGATTATACATACTTATGTACATTTCCAAACTGAGAAGAGATTTAATTCTTGGAGGATTTTGGTTGATGTTTACCAAGAGAGAAGCTGTGAGTGTATGAAGAGGGGACCCCTATTAACTGCATACCCTTCTTACTGACAGCTCTAAACACTATGGCACACTACAATTTGTGACACTTACAATTTGTGAGACTTATAATTGCACATTTGCAAAATTGTACCACCGACCGGCATGTTTTAATATTGGACATATACACTATGTACTCCTGATAGTAGGACAAGCCACAAGAAACCTGTAATTAGGCCTAGTCATGCACAAAAAAGGATATACCATGAAACTGCCAGAATCCTAAAAGAGTTGTACTAAACATTGGAACAATAAAATAGCTGAAAACAAATATGTGCTTGTAAAGATATAGTGGAGTAAGGACGTCATGATGATGATCTATGTTGTAGTTTTGAGGGCCGCTCAAGCTACAACGTGCATGTTAGTGCATGTGGTGTTTCGAGTACAGCTCCTTTTTTTTTTTTTATAATGATATGATATAATATAAATGTTTGGTCATACTGCCCAGCACTAACTTACAAGTGAAAGCTATTCTGACAGTCTCATTAAAGATGGTAGTTTCTGTGGCTCCTGTCCTCAGACGTATGTAGTGAGAGAGTTTAGCTGCTGCCAGAGCCAATTATTTTATTCACAAGCTTCAGCGATGACCCATGGCTGTTGTCTTTGCTTTGTTGCATTCAAAGATGTTATGTCGCTGCTAGGGTTTCTCAAATTCATATAATGAGGCCCCACTGCCGCCGACTCTGAAGGTCAAGGTGGTCTCCGTTAAACATCCTCTTTCTCTAGTCCTGTTTTCTTATCCTGTTTCAGACATGACTGGATAGATCATTTCAAATAGAGAAGTCTTTTTAGATGACAAAACAATTCTGGCTGTTTTTTTAAGATCATACAGAGATATCTTAATCTCTTCAACATAGAAGTATTTGTTGGAAATTGTTGGCCTGGGTATCTTAAAAGTGCATGCTGTGTTTTTTTAATTGGGAACATTTTGACATCTGATAAATTGCCTCAGAGCGAAATCTGGAGATGTAGACTTACAAGCATTTCACATCCAAATCTCTGTTGCACTGTGGGTAACGGTGATGCCAGGTTTTGACCAGGAAGAGGAATGCATGGAATAAGAAAAGACGATATCTCTGCTAGGAGTGGAGTGCTGCTTTTGTAATCTTTCAGTCTGTTTGTGGTATTTCTATAAAAGTAAAGTATAGTATGTAAAAGTAAAGTATGTAAAGAAAAGTATGGGTGGAAGCAAACCTGTGTGTGTGAATTTCTCATCTGATATGTTTGAAATGTTGTTTTATATGTCATGTTGTAACGTAGACAAGCTATTTTAAGGGTATGTTTGTGTTGTTGAGGTTTGACGTGCTGACCTTCCTGCTGCTGTGCTACAACGCTGCTCTCAGCTACATGACCTCCACCTCCCTCCAGTCCCTCTGCCAGCTCAGCTCCAGGTAAAACGCACACACGCACGCACGCACACACACACACACAAGCATGCACGCACGCACGCACGCATACTTTGTCATACGGACTTGAGAACACTATAAATACACGCACAAACAATTTCCTATTATGTGATGACCTTTGTGTCACTTTGATTGTGAATGTTTTTGACGAGGCTACACACCCACTGGCGCTATTTTGCAAGCTCTTGCTTATCTGATCCTCTTATAGACTTTGCTGCCGGAGAGAGCCAAGATATCGCTATTTGGCATGGAGCTGCAATGTACACACATCTGAGCTCAGTGATTTTGGTAATCTGCCAACTGTAGCTGAGCATTGCTCTAATAAGCACAGAGCTAAAGAGAAGTCATCAGCTTTGATTTCCCCTTGACAGTTTGTTGTGTGTCAGCTGTGTACAGTTTATAGCAGCTATATAGTTTCAAACATGCAGATGTTACATCCGTTTTAGCTGAATCCTTTTTGCTGCAGCTTGTATGAAAATAATAAACTATCTACATTTTATGCTCAAAAAATATATAAATATTCAGAACTTTTCCATATCTTGTAGGGAAATGTAGTACTCCAATAATAAATCATTATGTTGCATGCACTGTGTATGTGTGAATGCATGTTTGAATCCAGCAATTATTGGCTCATGTTGAGTCTGTTATCGGCTCACCTCAAGGAAGTACATTGCTTTAATGGAGCTGCAGCCAAGTGGCTCAGTGGATTGGCTTCCCTGATTTAAGCTTCCCTGTTTCACTGATACAAGCTCCCCTATTGTTTTTTTTTGTTATCCTCCAGGGTATGTATATGCGGTTACCCACGGCAGCAGATTCGACGCTACAAAGGCATTAGCACACGGCTGACCGTCACGTCAGAGTTCCTGGTTCAGCTCATCACAGGGATTCACTACGCCTTGTGAGTGTAAATACGTGCCAGGACAAACAGCTGGACCAACACAGCACAGACCGGCTGATCAGCTTCGTCTTTTCCGGTCTTGCATTTCTCAGTGTTTTCTTAAAATAGTCTCTGAGTCTTTATCTCTGACAGCATTTGATTTATTCAGATTATGTTCAAACGTCCCTGTTTTAAAGAGGATGGACTGCGACAATTACTGAGCATGCTCACTTTGCATCAACTTGAAAACCTTAATGCAATATAACGTAAGCATTTGGCATCAAAAAGGACCAACTGTCGTCTGCTATGTACTGTATTACTGTCATATTTCTGATCTGATAATCAAGCTGTTAAAGGTGCCCTGTGGAGTTCTTGTAAACAAGTTGTTTACATTCAGCTTTACTCAACAAAACGCAATGTGTGCACCCAGGAGATCTAACAACAGACGTCTTTTAAGTATTTTAACGACTATTGTTTATATCCATGTTTACAAGCTTTCGGTCTTCTTCCTTTTATTTGCCGGTGCGTTGCTGCATATCTTGTTGCCACCACCTGTTGATCAGTGGAATAGTGTGACACCATTGGTAGGACCGTGTATCACTTGTGGGCGTGCAAACGCATCCTTTTGAATGAGATCAACAAAACGGGAACCCTCTCAGAAAAAACACGATCCATTGTGCTTCTAGAGGTCTAAAACTCCACAGGGAACCTTCATTCTGTGTCTTAGACCTCATGATGTGTTTATTTACATGTTTATGTGTTTGTGTCTGTGTATAGGTGTAATGGGGAAGTTGAACTGGGATCCAAAGCACTGGATGACGTTCTGTATCGGGCCCAGTTAGAGTTGTTCCCTGAAGCTTTGTTGGTGGGTGCAATCATGTTTTTCTTCTTCTTCTACTAGCACATGTCCATCCTCTCTCTCTCTCTCTCTGTGTGCGCGTGTGTGCGTGCGTGCGTGCGTGTGTGCGTGCGTGCGTGCGTGCGTGCGTGCGTGCGTGCGTTCGTGTGTGCGTGCGTTCGTGTGTGCGTGCGTGTGTGTGTGTGTGTGTGTGTGTGTGTGTGTGTGTGTGTGTGTGTGTGTGTGTGTGTGTTGCACAGCACACTATGGTGTATTGTGTTGTCCTATGTGTGTGTCAGAGACTGCAAGCTGAACGTAATCCCACTAGATTATTTACATGCTTTCCTCTGCACAGTTAAGCTATAATCCTTGAGGCCCAGGGAGTAGAGGCTTGAACCTAAGATCACAGTATTACTACACAAGTGAAGGTGTGCGTCCTCAACAATCAAAACACACGACCTTTGGATTCACATTGATAAGAATGGTGTTGGGGGGATTAAAAAGATGTTTTTTAAATGAAGAAACAGCTTTGTGGACACATGCCATGAATACACACACCGACTAGTGTGGAAAAATATCAGTGTTTTGTCCAGTGTGTTTATTTGACTGTGTACTTGTTGCAGTGGCACGCACCAGGTGCTTGCTGTTTTAGCTTAGCGTGGTGACGGGCCCCTCATGAGACCAGTCTTTTGCAGCCTCACAGATGCATTTTATTGTAGTTATGATGCCCTCTACCTCATGTTATGTACTCAACTGTTACATAATCATTAATGCAAGTGCGACTTGAGTGAGAGCAGAGGTTCTTATAGAAAGACTTGTGAAATAGTGTTATATAGAGCAAAATACAAAGCCTCTTTGTTTTTCTTATATCCCTAGTCTGTAAGCTTTTAGATTTATCCCTAAATCTGTTAGAAATTGGATCATTGATCAGATGTAAATAATATGGTCACATGATCTGAATTTAAGCCTTATTTAAGAACAAACTGTGTCATGGTGATGTCAGAAATGCTGCTCTCACAGGCATTGTGTACTGGGCCAGCACCTTTTCGACTTGATATCTGCCTGTGTATGTCCTTCTTTGGGTGATGGGACAGACGCATGTTTTTTCTGTACTTGTAGTTGTACTTGCTTTACAGTCCAAATATGTTTTCATTGATGCCCAACAAGCATAAATATATATTTAAAAATAATAATAATATTGTGGTATACTGTAAATAGTTAGAATTGAAATACAGAATTGTGTTGTAGTAATGAATGCAGCATCTTTAAAATATTGACCAACAACATCTTTAAAAAAAATAAATCTGTAATGACAAAAATACGCAACATAAGTAATAGCAACTGGATCTTGGACATGATGATGATACATAGTGATTTTAGGTGTAAATTTAATTTGCTTTTATAACATTAAGACACATCAGTGTCAGTTATATAGGGGAATCTAATCAGTTTGTTTGCAGAGACTGTATTTTAAAAATGAACCACATTCAAACTGCATAGCATCACACTGTAAATTTGAAATACCAGTTAGTGATAGATAGATAGATAGATGCCACTAGGTAACATTGAATAAAACATGTCAGGCCAATTGCACGCCTGTCAATGTCTCACTGGCCGAGGGACACTGAATCAGTAATGTTAGTGGGTGTGCACCTCTCCTCACCCTCAGGTGGGTAATGCCATCAAGTCATCGCTGCACGGCGCTGCACTGAAGAGCAACAACAAGGAGGGCGCACGGAGTATACAGGTGGAGATAACACCCACCTCCTCCAGGATCTCCCGAAATGCTGTCACCTCCCTCTCTATCAGGGGACACCGCTGGAAAAGACACGGTAAGATTCATAGGGCGGGGGGGGGGGGGGGGGGGGGGGGGGTCTTGACACCGGAGTTCAAGTCGTGAAACATAAAAACGAGTTTTTCTGTAAACGTTTTGCAATCACATTTTCACGGGTCAATAAGACCCAGAAATGTTTCACTGAAGAACAAATCCACACCAAAGGAGAGAGCAAGAGGTACAGATCTTTTCATTGTTCACTCACCCTACCATTTCATGTCCAACTGTCACAGTGTACATAAGTGTTGTTCATTGTTCATCATCGGTTCCTAACGTCATAGAGCACTCTTGCTCAGCTTGCTAGCTACTTCGGTCTCCTTTTTTCCTCATTGAAAACCATGACTTCCTGTCCAATCTGTATTTTCCATGTGAACCGAATTTGACAAGAAACGAGAGCAGCAGCAGGTTGTGTTTTTATAGTATAATACAGATGAGTTGCAGTGTGAACACTGTAGCATTGAATATGTTGTGTTTTGTGTAGTTTCAGCTCTGTGCCAAAGAAAATTAGATGGCCATAGAACAAATGAGACTTTGTGGTTTAGAATTAAGAGAGAGCTGCTGTCTTTTCCTAGAGTACCGATAAGGCAGGTAAATTACAGCCTTCAGCTAGTTTAATGACTAGTTTTCATCTATAGCCTAACGCCTCTTTTTCATGTCATGGATCCTGCTCATTGGTGCCCGTTTTAGAGCTGCTTGTTTATGTGCAAAGCTTTTATTATGAGCAGATGATTGAGACTATTAAACATTAATTAATATGTAGGGGTGACTCAGAATGAAATGTTTCCACTCAAATACTGTGTTCATATTCATCTCCATTTTGCATGTACTTTGACCATGTGTTATGATCTGATCACTATGATTTTTGTCTTTTTATTTTTGTGCCATTACATTTATTACATCTCTGTGTCTTGTGTTACTGTGGTCATGTGTACCTGTGCACATGGCGGCCTTTTTGTTTTTCATGTATGTGTGCATGATATGTGTCTTTCTGTCCATCTGTGTTTGTTGTATTGTTACGTATTGTCCTGCTGCCCCCCACCAGAGTCCCAGGAGGTGAGTGTAGACAGTGAGGCTGCAGTGGGGGGTGCTGCCATCCCCGAAATCAGTGTGACAGGTGTGAGCGGCGAACGAATGCCCAACGGAGACTCCATGCGGCTGCGCCCTGATGGCCGCGCCCAGCCTGACTGCGACCCGCTGGGCGCCTCTTCCGAGGTCAGCCTGGATCCCCGAGGTCATGACTCCGGCACGCGGGGTCAGGAGGTCAGGAGGCAGAAGTCTGTGAGGCGAATGGTGGAGAATGAGGGTTCTGGGTCAGCCTCCACAGGGAGGAGCCAGTACTAAGGTCCAGCCCCTCCTTCCCCTGCCCCACTCCTGGGGTAACCTAGGTAACCGTGTGTGGGGGCGTGGTCTGAAAAGCTGCATGATGACTTCCCCTTTTACCTTTTGCGCTGGGCTCCACCGTCCCTCTCTTCGCCTAATTGCACTATTCCTCTCATCTGTCTATCCAACGTCACTCATTCATTTACCCTTTGCTTTTGAGGTTAAAGCTTCCTCATGAAGATCTCCCACTGAGAATCCTTAAATCAAATAAATTATTTAAGATCTAACTAAATAACACATCAATAACCTAATAAAAACACTTCATAACGACGAAATGTGCTCGGGCCGAATCACACAATCAAGATGATGCAACGTTTTTCTGCTGAGCAGATTGAAGTGGGTCCTATTGATGCAGAACATCCGTTAAAAAGGGAACATAAACAAAAGCTATAAATGTATTTTATGGACATTCGTCAGTGCATATGGCGCGTATACGGTAAATATAAAACCGCAAATTCCTATGCTTGTTTTTCATCTTGTTTAGTACAAGTCACTCTGAAGCCTGAGGTCAGGTCACAGATAACGAAAAGGCCTGATCACCTTGACTTATAAAGACCAGTACCAACAGATCGTGCTCTTACGAGGTTGTTAAGGGGTCTAACTCCTCCTGGAGAGATCAGTAAACCTGGCGGTCTCTTACAGCACACCTTGGTACGCCTTGACACATTACTCCTGGGTTGCACCTGGACACAGATTACTTCCTTCTGACCAGTAGCTATAGAAAGAGCTGAGGAAAGATATGCAGGTCAAAAGTGATTTTGAAGCAAATCTCCTCAAAATGGTCAATCTGGACTTGAGTGTGATGACTGTTTTGAACAGGTTTAATCTGACCATGAGAGATTTTAGCAGGACCTGCCTATCTGTCCAACAACCAGCTGTTTACAGGTGTTTTGTTACAGTGATAGCATCAGATCAAATGTGTGTATTTGTGCACAAGCGTGTGGTTAGCCACTCACAGATCAGAACAGATGTTTTTGTTGTGTGTGTCTTTAGAGATTGCAAAGACACACACACACTTATTTGTGCCGTTTGTTTGCCTTCCTCTACTCTCCCTGTGTGGTCTTTCCTAGGCTTTTGCTCTTAAACTCTGTCCTCTCCTGCCTTTGGGACAAAACACGCACTCCTCTACCAATAAACCACTCACTGTCTCACAGCGCTGCTGGTTAAACTAACCTGTGTGCTGGGCTGGAATACTGAACTTTCATTGTGTCATGTCAGGTGATGAGATGTCCTTGTTAGCTGAGGTTACAGTGTGAAGGCGCCACCTGCTGGACAGTGATAGCGCTCCTCTGTCATACAGTCCTACATATTTTGCTGCACATGCAAAACATTCAATACATTATGTATTGTTTTTTAAACCATGTTAGTCTTAATAATATGATTGGATCGGATGGGCTGGATGACAGATGAGGAGGTTATGTTCTTCTCTGCATGCTCATTTTTTTTTCACTGCTTGTTTTGTCTCCCTCTTGTCTGTCTGTCTCACAGACGCAGTGGATCTGGGTTCCCCGGACGAGCTGATGGATATTTCAGAGGTGGATGAAGGGGTTTGGCCAGGTGGGGTTGGCCCTGACATGACACCACCCACCATCACTATTAGCAACAGTGTTACCACGTTGAACCTTGGGGCCAAGGCCATAAAGAAGTGTCGGCTGGGCGGGCGCTCAAGCAAGGACAAGGAGGCAGGCCCTCTAACAACGGGCCGAGCCGCCAGCGAGAACGCGGAGCTGTCTGTCAAGCGACTTACGCTCACTTCCAGCCAGTCAGTGCCCAAGGCAGGAGCCCTCACCAGCTTGACCCGCACTGCCAGTGCCGTCTTCTCCCGCTCCTTCGAGCAGGTGACCAGCGGCGTCGCCCCTCCCTCCAGCAATCACACCACTTCTGAAGTTGGCCGCTACTCATGCAGCCTGCAGGAGGACGGGCTGGGGTACTTGAGTCCGGCGCCAAACCACACACAGCGGTCTCCCAGCATCAGCGTGCACCTTGGCTCTGACCTCTGAACTCTGTGTGACTCCTGACTACCTGAACACTCGCCTCTGATCCTGTGACCCTGTACCTGTGACCTGGAACTCCAAGCCATGCCAACCGCAACGGACCACAAATGCATGGACAAACACTCCCGCTGGTCCGCTCATCATACTGTTTTAACGTCTTTGATTCTCTGTGCTGTAAAGCAGCCTGTTGCCCTGCTCCTCTCCCCCAGCAAAGTCTCCTCTGGGCCTGATGGAGGCGGGATGTCAGGGATGACTCTTCCAGCTTCACTGATTTTTAGAAGTGCACCGTTGCCGTGAAGTTGTACCAGGACAGATCGGCACTCCGTGGCAGAGCAGCCCGTCGTAAATGGATGCACTTAAACTTATTACTATAAAAAAACTGTATGGAAAATATTTGGAAAGTATTTTAATTGGCATTCGTTGCCCTGCATGGCTTTTCCATACATCCATCCTGACCTTGTCCAGGTTTGTCAGAGGGCAGATGTTGAGAATGTGTGAGCATGCTTGAGTGTGTGTACTGTATGTGTGTATGTACAATTGTTTTTAGAATAAAGGCTGCTGGTTGATAAAATGAACAAAGTATGATTCTCAGAGTTGAAACAAATGTTTCTACTTTTAAAAATAATAATAATAATAATAGATTCCTTCCCATAGCAATACAAATCTCTCCTGTTCCGTGTTTTCCATCTTTTGGGACAATTGCGCTCACACTTCTTTTTTAAAAGAAAATCTACATTCTTCCCTAAAACGTCAGATACATGACCACTAATTAATCAACCATTGTGATAAGAATCGGGTATTTATGTTTACAATCGCGCAGTATTGTCATCATGATAGAGAAGCAATATTCGTGTCCTTCCCACTAGCACCTTTCTGAATTTGCTGTTTATTTGATGGCAAAAATAAAACTCCAACTTCTGAGAACTGAAGAAGACAACTTTGATTTTGAGGACGATGGGTGTGTATGATTTGTTAAGTATTGAATTTTGCACTTGAAAGAGCAAATGAGTTGTGTTTTCAACTTTGGTATTTTCTTATGATGAACAAGAGAGGTTTGACTCTCAACTGCGTATTTTCCTGTGAGAGAGATGTGCTTTGTTGCTCTGTAAGGATTTCTACCACACAGACATGAAGTCCACCCACTTGCACAGAGGTAAAAGAATCCGATACTCCTGACTAAAAATGTTACAGCTCAAAAAAAAAACGAGCGCAACCTGTAACAACCTATTCCTGTGTGGAAGGTGTGCGTGGGCAACAATGCGTCTTTCTTCTTTTCTCATCCTCCCACAACTCCAGCTGTTTGTAGTACTTCGGTGATGTGTTTCCTGTGTCCCTCCCTGTTGTTCACATCATCATCATCATCATCATCATCACCACTACCACGTCGCAAGACATGGTGATATTATCTTGTACCAAAAAAAAGAACCCACACATCTGCTACATTTGATGTCATAAATCAAGCTGCCCCACCCTAAAGCTAAAGTGTGTTCTGTTGTCTGTGTACTAGAGCTGTCAAGTGTCCATAGCTTGGTGGGACAATAACAATCATCGTGTTTCTGTATGTGGGTTTACAGAATATGAATGGGTAGGCTCTTGTTGTACATCATACTGTACTAAAGTTGGTTTTTATTGGCCTTTCTATGTCTGAAGATAACTCACTGCTTCAACTTCTGGGAATAAAGTGTTTCTATATTTCACTTATGTGCTCAGTTATATGTTTTTGTCTCTGCTTGAAAACATCACCAAGCTATGTATGACTCATTAATAACAAAATCTGTAAATACATATACATATTTTGCCAAATACTTCATTTTTCAATTGAAGCTTTAAGTTTTATATCATAGTTATTTAAAGTCGTTGAGTGAGGGTCCCTTTGAGATATTCCAAAAGGATTCCCTAAGCATGCTTTAGTACAGAGATCTTCAACAGGGGGCCCGTCAAATTGTTGTTTTTTTAAATATGCATTAACATGAATGCAATAAAAAAATAAATACATTTACACAACCTTGATGATAGGCTTACTGACTTATAGACAAGGTACATTAAGGTAACCATGCACAGATACAAGTGAGCTGAAGGACTTAATGTGCCTTCCAAATGTGTGTTTAACATTAATATATGGTGTATAAATATTAGAATATGTTAATAATGAATGTAATATCTTAGTATTGTATGCACCCTAAAAAGATGTGTGTAAAGGCTTTAGGCCACCCTAAATGTAGGGCCTAATTTAATATGCAATTAAATTTGACACAGCGTTTGTAGTAGGGGTCCCTGCTTCATCTCTCTTTCAGCTAAAGGGTCCTTGGCCTAAAAAAAACCCACTGCAGACTCGGCTGGGAACCTGTTCCAGTCCCTGTGTGGACCATGAATGGAGCGGGGACTGGTGGCTGGAGAGGTGCCAGTTCATCTCCTGGGCACTGCCGAGGTGCTTGTTGAGCAAGGCACCGAACCCCCAACTGCTCGGGGGGCCGATCCATTGGCAGCCCCTTCGTTCTGACATCTCTCCATTAATTGCATGTATATAGGTCCTGTTTGTGCATGTTTTGTATTCCTGTGTGTGTGTAACTTGAATAATAACAGTGAAAAAAATGAATTTCCCCTTGGGGGATTAATAAAGTAATAATTCTTCTTCTTCTAAAGGTGAACATATGCTCATATATTTCAGTCACAACGTCATAGAAGGCCGCTCAATTCTTGTGCAAACATATTACAGTGATTAATATTTCAAATTATAAAATTAAATGAGTGTCTTCAGCTTTTGGTGACTAAACATTAGCTTTAATGGCATTTATTAAATTGAATGTGTTACCTGTCACAGATGCGCAGTTACACGGTCAGTCCACCGGATGGCGACGTTTGACAGATCATGTCATTTAACTGCCAGGACCTCTACGTCACTTCCTGTTCCTTGTCCTTGGTGGTTGCGGCTTCATCCTCGCTGTTTTCGGGATAAACACATGGCTAAACTGAGCAAAGAGTCCAAACAGCGGCTGCAGCAGCTGTTCCAGTGCGGACAGTTTGTCATCCGATGGGGTTTTATCCCAACCGTGCTGTACCTCGGTCAGTATCCAGGGGCAACACGGCGGGCTGGGGAGACATGTGAACGTTAGCCGATTAGCTTAGCACACTAGCCTTCAGCTAGCAGCTAGCTCTGTTAGGGTGGGTTGGTAGCTATAACTTTAAACTGGTTCATTTAATAATGGCACCCTTTTATAGAAACAAGGTGTCAAACTGTTTTTTAGTCCGAATTTAGTTTTAGTAGCATTTAATTAACTGGTTCTGTAGCATTCACGACTCAAACTTGTTTTTAATCTAAACATTTATTTTATATTTGCATGTCCCAGTCATACACAATGCCAAAAATGTATTTATAAATGTAGAAATAATGATAAAATTATCCTGTTACGGGGTAGTTGATTAATAGGCAGGTTTCTTTTTGTTGTAAAACACCATTTTGGGAAAAAATACACACGTTTATGTAGTGTGAAGACTGATTTTTTAGAAAATATATAAGGGGTCACTGTTGTTGTAAATGATTTCCCTGATTTTTGCAACACTTAATGAAATGCACTGTAAATGTGTCTATGGTGCATGTGACATAAAATAAATCCATGAAAAAGTCTTGCTAAATATAAAAACCTACATGAAAGAGTTTTCAGCTTCACTGTGAGACACTTGTTTTCACATACTGTTATTTATTTGATATGACATATCGATTAACACCATGTTTCTCTATGACTTGGACATTTTCAATAAATGCAAGTCATGCTTTGTTGTCATCCTAAAAGGACAATTGTTGAGAATTGTACCGATTTAAGATGAGGGATGTCTTGATCTCCCCTAATTAAATAGTGAACTGTTTTTATTGAAGATATTTTGAGATAAACATACATTTTTGGTTCTTTTATGCGTGTTGTAATAAAGGACAGAAATGGTAGTTAATTGCATCAAAACAGAAGCAAGGAAGTCTCTCTGGAGACTGGGGGTTTGTGTTTAGAAGAGCACTTAGTGCTTTTTTCTATTGCCTTGCATCTTTCTTTTTGATTCTTTACATTTTTAACGTAATTCTGCTTACTTTTTTGCATCCAGTTTACAATAAAGGTTTTCACTCTTCTTTGTTATGATACGTTTGGAAAATCAATAGACAATACTCTACAGTCTAAGAAAAGCAATCCCCATTGTTTCCCTGAATAACATGTGGTGAGACTTTCTGTCTGTCATCATTTTTTCTAGATATAATTGCTGCATTTTTCATCTCATTACATTTACTTCTGCATCATTCTCTTAGGACCTCCATTTTTCTGTGTGGATCCATGTTAATTTTCTCTCTTTACTTCCGTGTCTCCTCTCTCTCACTAATTTCTCTCCCTCAATTTTCTAAAAGACTTATTTTCACAACACAGTGCAAATTTTTTTTACAAAAACAGCTGAAAATGACTGAAATAAAGTAATAGTTGTATTTAAAAACACTGAACATGGTCCAAAAAAATGAGTTAAACAAATTGTGTCTGATTATTTAAAATGCTTCTTTTAGAGATCTTGTCAAACATGTGTGACATCTTTGTCCTGCGGTGTGAATTCCTGTCACACTAAAGGAGGTTTCAGCCTTTTGTGTCACTTAATGACCATGCTAACGTGCCATTAGCAGTAAGCAGGACACATTTGCCAAGTTTTCCATAAGTCTATACTTTAACATAGTTTTTAAAATATATATATAATTTAGTCACCCCAAAGGACTAACAAACATAACACTCCTATGGTGCTTTGAAAAAAGCTAAATATTTGAACAGTTCTGAGACAGAGACTAATCATTTGCACATCATGGGCTTCTTTAAAGGGGTCCTTCAACTAAATAAAGTTTTCTGTGAAATTGCCAGATTAAATTCAAGATATGGTGTCACACTGGAGAACATGCTTTTCAGTGACTTGTATCAAGTTCCTACGCTTTTAAGAATGTATGGATGAAATACATTTATATCAGGTCACGCCCTAGGACAATTTTGAGATTATTTTTTTTAAGAAATCCAATGACAAAGCAGTTTTAAGACAACAGATCCCCGTAAAACAAAGACATGTTTAATCATTTACTGCATTTTAAATCATGCCCACACAAATAGTATTCGTTTTTATCAGTGAAACTGCCATGACACACAACCCTCTATCTCCCTCCCCTCTTATCTGAAGGAGTAATGTAATGCATGATGATGCATAATGTTTATAGGAGTGAAAGTCAACGTGGGTGAACTGTTGAATTAAAGCAGTGATATGGTAAAATTGCCCATGATCTGAAGTGCACTAGTCTCGGGTAGTTAGTTTAAAACTGTTTCTCCTTTAAGTCCAAGACATGCCTGTGCACATGTGTTTCACTGTCACTAGTGGCACTAAAATAACTGGCAGTGGTTTTTGGAGTAAAGACGGGGAAGTTAGGTCTCATGCATAGTGACCTCACAGATGGTGGGGTTGCCCTCTGTGAGTGACTCTTCTCTGACTTCAGCATTTTGGAAACACCAATGCTGATGTCACACTTTCTCCAGTTTTTCCTCCCTTTCTCAAGCAGTTTTTTTTTTCTCAAACACGCTTTTCTCTTTTGCAACTCATGTACTTGATCCGCTCATGTCATGGAAATAATCAGTTGTAGTGCTAGATCAAGGGAGCAGTAAGGCGGGGCTACTAAGCCTATTTTTATATTATTCATCTCTGTCGTGTTTTTCTCAAGAATCGCTTGCATCATAGTTGCCCCTGCCCATGACCTATGACGAAAGCTAGAAAAAATGAGTACGTTTCCCTTTCTGTGTATATGTGCGTTTGAAGTGGAGGCGTTAGATATGCTGCTTACAGCAATTCTACAGTAACTACAGTTATGTAAGCATGGCCCTTTCATAGCCCAACCAGATACATTTGCTCATGTTTGGAAATCGAAAATTAACATGGAGGTTTCAGACTAATACGAATTTGTAAAGTAGTCTGCGATGCCAGGCTATTTCTTATTCCACAAAATCTGTAAGACCACATGGATGTCAGAGGTCTGTGATGCAACGGTGTTGCATTTAAGTCTGGAAAATACTGTATTGTGAAGTTAGGTTACGCCAGTTGGTTTCCTATACTAGATGCTTGCAGCTATCTATAATAAATGATTTTGGATTAACTGGATTCTGGATTTGGTGTTTCACACATTTCTTGGCACTTTTCTGAAATGTAAACCAGTATGCTTCAATTCTTTATGGTTTTGATTTACAGGTTTCAAACGAGGAGCTGATCCAGGGATGCCCGAACCCACAGTTTTGAGGTAAGTACAGACTGGTGTGAGATCATGTATGTAGTTTCAGAAGCAGCTAACAGAATGAATGAATGAACATAATTGTCATAGTAAAAGGGAGTTTTCACAGCTTTGCATCACAGGGACCTATTTCCTTTAGTCGTGGAAAAGTTGGTCTAACTAATAACTTGCAGAAAAGTAATATCTGCAGTTCTAAGTGCTGTGGTGTATGCTTTACGCTGGTAAAGACTGACAAAAATGAAAAAAACCTAATGATTTGAATTTGAAGGGGAAATGATTCTGTTTAGAATCTTATCACGATGTTTGCTATGCTTGTTATTTGTAATGTACAACGAAATACAAACCATGTATAGACACCCACTAACCGCTTTCCTCCTTGACCCAAAGCCCTAACTGTACATTACTATATTTGATTGCCCCCAAAGAAGATAGGAAATTAAAACAAATACTTGTTTTAAGTTAGAGAAAACACTGGATATCACCCTATTCATTAATGTCCCCTCACCAGCCAGAACCCTAGGTCAGTCTAAAACTATGGTTAATCGTATAATAACATCTGCAAGTCATCAAATATGTATACAGTCACACTCACAGCTGTCTATGAATATATCTCAATATTTAAGGATATGCACATTTGGCTGGTTTAAACAAAGTTCAACTTGTTTAATTTTCCTTATTTTTACTGCAAAACCTTCTTGATTTTGACAGAAAAAGGTCTTATTACTCTCTTAAACACTTTGCTAAACTGCTTTGCTGACACAGTCGTAGAGTAGTTATGTCTCAAAGTCACGTTTATTGCATCCTTAAAGATGGAAATCATTGCTTATGTTCACCGTCATGCCCATATAAAAAGCACCTCAATTGAGGATAGATAAAATACATGAGCATCTGCGCCTATAGTTACAGGCACTGATAAAATAACTTAACATAGATCAACATTACAGGATAATAAGTTAACATTTAAACACACACACATTTTGACAGCCTTGTTGTCTATGCAGAATGCAGATTACACTTCACTAAACGCGACAAAAACACAGAGGTCTCGAAGAAAACATTTCACACAATAGAAGCGTAGACTTTCTGTTCTGTGAGACGTGCGAGTGACGGGCTTCACTTTCTTTATGGACTGGGCGTGAGGTTGGCGGCGTAGTTCTGCAACGGTTTAATTAAAGGCATCACTTGGGCTCTGTAAGTGAGCTGTGCAATTTCAGGAGTTCTAGTTGAACCTTTTCCTTTTTCTTTTTTCTAGTTTGCTATGGGGCTAAGAAACGTCTCCGCACAGCCAGTCCCTCCCTTCATCGAGAGCATGTGACCCACCTTTCATTAAAAATCCAGGAAATGGACATAATTTTTCACTTCCCTCTCCATAAATCCTACTGTCTAATGTGTGAGAAGTAATGTTATATGCGGCCATGCTGTTTATGGTCAGATATACTGTAGACGTATGGAGAGTGTCGTCTAAGTGGATAGAAGATATTTGAATTAACAAGATGGAAATCAAGACTTTGTCCATAAAAATCTGTGGTGTTGACTGGACTATCTGTTGGTGTGTGTTACAGCGATGTTTGGATACGCCATTCATTCCTTGTTTTTTCTCTTTTTATTTGTAATTTATGCTGTCTGAGAATAAATCTACAAAGAAATGTCACTCTTTGTCTTTATTTCCAGGCGTCCTGTTGCTGCTTAACCTTAAAACAACCAAAACTTGATTGTTTGAAAAATTGATTAAAATCGTGTAAAAATCCATAAAATGATTGTCTTAGTGTTGTTTAAGTGATACGTTAAGGGCCATGTTTTAAATTTTGGAAATGCAACAACACTCTGAAAGGATAGAAATAAAGTTTCATAGATCACTGCTGACGATCTCTTTTAGGTTTTATCTGTTTTTTCAGTTTGACCCATTTTTCAGCCTCAAGTGAACACGTACGGGTCCAAATCTGCAAATAACGTTAATGGTTTATAGTAAAAAGAAAATGTTTCAAGATGTGTTGCAATGAAATGAAATATGTGAAATGTTTGAATTGTTTCTTATCCAAACACATTTTTTATTTTTTGTTTCTGCGTTGTACAGAATTTGTACAGTGCGTTCAAAATGCACACAGCTCATTACATTATTAAATCAACAGCAAATTCAGCTTTAAAAAAATAGTTGAAAATAAATAATTTAACAGTAATTTAAGTACAAAATCATTGTTTACAAAATGTGATACAATTATTACTTAAAAATGTTATTTTATAAATTACTCAATCATCACAATCCATAAATCAATCAACACTTAATTTATCATAACTTAAAAATGTCTTTTTTCTTATTGTGTATGAAACCCACAGTCATGGATTTTCATATGACTAATAAATAACACTTTCACCAAATATAAACAGGTTAAATAAGTTGTCCAACAGTGGGAGATTCAAGCCCATGAGGCCTTTGGGATTGCACAATCATAGACTGTGACAGCACATACAGTAGGTGCACTCAGAGAATGCATTTTCTTACCCCCCCTTAAAAAGAAACACCTGAGTGTGAGAACAGTAGCAGTGTAAACGGCACCTTTTCCTTGAGGTATTCCTCCATAACTGATTTTAAGTACCCTCATCTTTTCAACAGTTGGTAGAAATTGATGGGTGCTATGCTTCCTTTGGCCTTCTCCTTTTTAGTAATCACTCTTTTGCCTTCAATGAGGAAGATGTGGAGCTGGCGCAGGATGCTGTGTGCAATCATCTTTCTGTGGAAACTGTCAGGGTTGTCGAGGTCGGTCAGAAGCTGCGCCTCCTGGCTGCTGGTCAGCGCTGTGAACTGCTCAGCCTGCCTCATCTGTGGGGCAGAAGTGACAGTGATATAACATGACTAAACATCACTGTACCAGACATTTACACAAACCAACTTAAACAGGACAAATACCTTTTTACTAAATGAGCTATAACCTGTGGTAAAATGTAACTTAGTACATTTACTCAATTACTGCGCCATACTTGTATTTTGGGTTTCTACTAGAACATGTTTACATGCTTTAATGTTAAAAAAAAACATCTGATACTGTTTGTCTGAATATACCTGTATACACTGTCATTGCAGCCGGGGAATGACTATAATGGCACTGCAGTGGCACTCTACATACGTGTGTGTATATAGGCTATGTAAATATAAATATCAATCGAGACTCTGTTTAACTATATAACTATAATACAGTATAGTTGTGACATCACAACCGTACAGAAATCCTTAAAGGCACCGTATCTAAATCTGAGCTGTGTGTATTTCTCTGTGAATTGAGTGTTTTGACCTCGCCAGTATTTATAAAACACCTCGACCTGCTTTATAATACATTTTTAAAAAAGACATATGTGACCTTTATGATATGAAGTACTTAAGTATTTCCAGTTTTGTGTTACTTCTGCTCAACTACATGTATTTACCAGCAAATAGATTTGTAGATTAAACACAAAACCCTTAAAAAAAAGCATCACTGTAGTTAATCTACCCAACAGTATACAAAGTAGGAAAAATACAGTTCCACCACAGCCAGCTACAACAGTAAAACACAACTTACACATTGATGCATGAGTCATGATAATCCAATAATGTAATCTCTAATGTAACACTGAATGGGCTCAATTACTACTTTTTGATGATGCATATTTGAGTCCCATTTTAAATGCAGGACTTGGGAGTATTTCTTTTACTTGAGCACAAAAACTAAAACTTCTTTCACCATTAACTTTAACGAAGATGCTGAATAAGATAAAAGCAAATAAAGAGCTGATAAAAAGGCCACAACAGTGCATTAGTTATAAACTATGAGGACTATGAGCCTCTCAGACCCACCTTTTCTCTGGTCAGGTTGATCAGGAGGCCGCTGAAGTATCTGGCCTCCGAGCAGATCAAGTTGCCGGGGTACTCCTTCTCCACATGCTTGAGAAGAACTTTGTACACAAGCAGACCCTGGACCAGCCTGTGGAGACAAGCCTCCTGGAGAGAGGGAATAAAAATAAAAATCCCTGTTAGCCTTCAATAACTCCATCACTCAGGTCCTTCCATGGGGATGTCTAAGGGAGTAGACACACTACCTTGCTGAAGTTGGAATGAGGGCAGCTTGCTGGAAGTGAGGAGAATTTGTAATGCTCCAGAAAACTGTATTTCATCTGATTTTGAAATTCATCTTCAAACTGATAAAGGGGACGTGATAAAAAAAGGAAAAAAACAGTTCATTACAGTTTGATTGAGCAGGTGACCTGTCATCAAAAAGTGAAATTCCTGGCAGACACAGCTCTTCTTACCTCTTTCTTGTGCCGTCTGGTTGCGCTAAGAAACGAGTGCCAGACCGGGGAGGCGCTCAGCAGGTCAGAGGATCCCGCCTCCTCCTCACCTGAGGGCTCACCTGCCGGGCTGTCGGTGGGCGCGTCTTCAACCGGAGCTCCGGGAGCGCGCAGCGGCAGAGCGGCCAGCATCACTGCAGAGAGCAAGTACGCGTCTGGGGAGAAGAGGAGGAGAAGCGTGAATAACTGAATGAATTATGGGGGGGGGGACGTGGAGCACCACGGGCTGCAAATTACTTACTGAGAGTAGAGGGCATGTCGCTGCTGGGAAGCACTTGTTGAGTCTCCGCTGATGCTGAGGGCTGCCAGGGCCTGAGGGAGTCGGTTTGTCTTTGAGATGGGCCGTCATTTTATATTCTTCAGTGTGGAGGGATTTCCCAGCAGACCTACTTGTACCTCCCTGGAGCAGCCACGGCATTAATATTTTCTTTTTGCGTCAAACATCCGGTGGTTGCTTTTCATCATCAACATGGACACACAGGGGGGCAGGAATTTAATATAAAGTCTCAAACACAGCGCACATACAATTGGTATTGACGTAAGTCTTTTAAAAAATCCCGATGTTATTTTGAGCCAGTTATTTGAAAGGGAAAATCCATTCAAAACCATATATTAGCATAAGTTTATTCCTATATCTTTTACACCGTCAACCCGGAATTTGTGTCCCTTTAAACAGTTTGACTGAGTACCTATTAGTTAAAAACGGGAGAACTTTTATTTGCATTACTTTAACAGTCTAATTATGTTGCACTACACTTGTCCATGGGGTTGGAATAATTTTGTTTTCAGACATATCTCTCTTTTTTTGTTTTATTTATAAGTGGATTAATTTTCACTGGGATATGTTTGGAAGAGATTGATCAATAAAGTTATGAGGAAAAAATATACATACAGAACAATTTATCCATCAAGAATAAATCTAAGTGTCACAATTATTTCATGAGGTAAAAAATAGTTTATTCCAACTTTATGAGCAACAGTGTATTATGATGTGATCATTGGGTGCACTAGCATTTCTCTCTTTTTTTTGCCTAAACTTCAGCATGTGTCAGAATCTTATTGGCTAATCCGCTCAAGACTATTCTTGGCCTGTTTGATGGTCTTCTCCATTAGTATGGTTTATTGTACAGGAGAAAAATAACTTGCCCTTTAGTAAGTTCCACTTGTTGAATCTAGTTAAACAAATGAAGTTTCTCTAGTATGCATTACTTCAATAGTTGACGTGGAATCACTTGCCTCAGTTGTTGTAAGTAAAGTCAACTTATCTGGGTTTACAGTGATCAAGTATTTACATAAAACTATCCATTTACATAAGACTTTCTCAACACTTATTATTAACATATATCAGGCTACACTCCTAACAAAGTATCAAATAGGCATTATTATGGTTAAGATAATATAGGCTATGGATTATATCCATAATAATTTATGTACACAGGTTTAATTGTACATAAAATGTTTTTTTCCCCCTCATGAAATAAGTGAATTTCTTGTTTTTTCTTTACAGTGATGTTCTGTGTCATGTTCCTGTTCCAACACTAGTCATGATGAAACTAGACTTTCCCATGTATAAGTTTGCAAATTGAACTGTTCACGGCGTTTGAAGGAATTAAAGGATGAGGTAGTACTTTTAAAAGCCATCCTGAGCCAGCCTGTAAGATCATATCCTAGTTATGACAGTGATTAATTATGGCACTTTATTTAAGTTAGTAGGTTACTCAATAACTTGTGTTTGGGCTTGCCAATTCAAAATGTTTGAAAGAATCCAGTAGTATTATCTGTTTCCAATGTGATACATGAGTTTGTTAAATTTCTTGCCCGGTTGATGAGAACAACACATTTTTACTCTGTATACGTGTTTAACAGAAAGTCTGTAACAACCTGGGGCCGTTGACTTTGGTACATACATGTTAATCAGACAGGGGGCTTATCAAGGGGAATTAACAGGAATCCAGGATTTTTAGAGCTTGACTCATATTAGGCACTAAAAGTCAGAATATATCAGCCTCACACACCTAACTTTGACAAATAATTCAAAAAATGAATCTGTCCCAGATATCCACTAATTTCGTGGGGGTTAACTACGACATTTGAGTCAAATGCATGTTTCATTTACTCTGAGTCAGGCATCTCCAATCCTCGCCAACACACCTGAGTCTAATGCTCTGCTCATTACCAAGCAGCTACAGCGGCCCTCAGGAGCAGGATTGGAGATGCCTGCTCTAAGTTAAAGATACTTATAATGTCAGTTTCAACGATTTGAGTTTTCACATCTGCTTCTATAATCCAAGTTAAAGTAGCTAAACGCTTTGCATTTGCTCTTCTTTATCAGTTAAAGTTTTAAAAAAAAGTGTTAGTTGAAATATTCTTTGTTGTCTCTGCTCTGGCATCAGTGTAACCAAGAAAAGAAGAACTCCAGAAACACATTCATGGGTAAGTGAGGAGTTACAATAGATTGATGGTCATCTGCTTTCTAATTATTCTGTTACCTATCTGGTAACACCATCTGAGTCGATTGTTATACAAGATTTAGAATTGCCATTCTTGATTTGGTGCTTTTGTTATGTTTTCTCTGATAGATCATGTCACATCTTTCACAAAGTAAATGTTGGGACACCACAGGGCACGATTCTTAGCCCACTGATGTTCTCCCCATAAGCTTTTACTCACTATCTGTAGTTTATGATAACAGCCAGCCAACCATCTAGCTATGGTCAAAGACTGGAAGTCCATTTCCTGTATGTTTTTCAGATACCTAAGTCAGTTATCAAACAAGATATATTTCAAAACTGATGGGTTGGTTGGTCAGTCCACCACTTTGTCCATACTGAAATATCTCAACAACTATGGATTGGTATGACATTTTGTATTTGCGTTTCTCTCAGGCTGAAAAATAACAACTCTTGTGATCCCTAAACTTTTACTTCTTCAGCCTCAGCTGTACTTTCTGTTGAGTGCAAGTTAGCAAATATAAGCTTTCTAGTGCTAACGCTGACCTAAGATGGGGAACATGTGAACATACCTATTAAACCAAGGGGGCAGATTTCCTTTCAATATTAGTGGGAACACATATTAAGTGAGGGTCTGGGAGAGGGAAAAAATTATGAGCGACGCTTAAATTCTTGCATTTGGGTGGATTTTTATGTGCCAAATTATGGTGGAAAGGAATTCATTTATGTAAAGGAAGGAACAGCTTCTTTTGTGTTTTTTCATTTATTGTTGCTTTTGAGGTTGCATACTGTTCCCTTATTGTTGCATCTATGAGTAGAATTTCAGCGGTTCTTCAAAATGGAAGTGCCCTACTACTTTCATCATACAAATGCACATGCTCTAGATATTTAGGGCGACATGTCCCCTGTGTCCCCCCGCAGGCTTTGCACCCACTAAACAGTGTTATGTTTTGCATTATCAGTGTGAGCACTTTAGTATGAGTACATTAGCATTTAGCTCAAAGCTTGGCTGTGCCTACATACAGCCTTACAAAACTGCTAAAATGGCTGTAGACTATTGTTTTCGTCTGATCCACATTTAATTTGGCCCAGTGCAGAATGAATGATTATATTACTGCAGAAACTGTTTCTCAGTTGCTTCCTGAATCTTGGCAATAAGAGAAATCTATGCAGCTGTCTGATACCACAACACACACACACACACACACACAAACACACACACACACACACACACACACACACACACACACACACACACACACACACACACACACACACACACACACACACACACACACACACACACACACACACACACACACACACACACACACACACACACACACACACACACGCACACACACACAAACACTTTTTCCACCATGCACCGACTACTTCCTGTGACCCTGCAGCAGGTGGGTTTATCGTCTCCCTCCCTTTCCTGGAATGCTCTCCCTGCAGTGATAGAAAAAACATTGCCTCAAATGAGTTTTCATCCAGTTCATTATAAATCTTGTTTATTTCCACTGTCATAACTTAGGGCCAACAGTTAGTCATCTATGAGATTTGCTAACCTCTTTCCTCATCAAGCTGTTCCATGATAAAAACATTTACAAAAATATCAAGTAAGTAATACCCAGGATGTTGGCCGGGATATGACGCTCATAGCTGTTCTCTTCTAGGTTGACCCAAACGCTGACTCAGACAGGGAAAGCAGAGTAACAGAGGATTTATGGTTGGGATAAGGGAAATGTGGAGTTGGAGCAGTGGAGGCCAAAGCAACACGCAGAAGTGGCTTTAACCTGTATTCTTCCTAACTTCCGCCAGGGGGCGACTCCACTTGTTGCAAAAAGAAGTGTGTTTGTACAGAAGTCACTGGTAAAATGAGTCTACTTCTCACTTGATTCATCACCTCAGTAAACATTTTCCTAATGAGTTTATGGTCTCAATCATGGTTTCAAGTCTTCTTCAGTATAGCGTATCAAAGTCAAATCACTAACCAACTCAGCTTACCTCATTCTTTAAATTCTCCTTTTAAATACTTGTTACTTGCTAACTTCTTTGCTTCCATTCAATTCAGCATTGCAACACGTGAGTGTGAGACGCCTCATGATCAAAAAATATAATTTGTAATAATCCCCCCTGCTACTATTTTTGCTATGTAACTTCCCCTGTGTTTATTGGGACGTGGGGAATCAAACTGGAGAACTCCCAAACTGGTAAAAAAAAAAAGTAATCTGCATAGTAGTTGATGCTATATCTGCTCTATGGAGAATGTTGTAAGAGAGGGTTTGTGACCACTTTGATCGTGGAGTGTTTTTGTACTTTCAGTGGACAGTTTTAGACTTTAGAATAGCTCAGTGGTTACAGTGTCTGAGGTTATTGGGAAGTGCAGATCATGGTCATTCTCCTCCCCCCTGAAGAGCTCAAGGCACACTTTCAGTTTGTGGACATACAAAGTTTTGATGAATACATCTATTACAATTTTATTACAACTGAGGTACATTCACTAATTTAATATATATGCTCAATGATTCTTTCAAAGAGAAAAAAAATTAATTCACAATGATAAAGCAACTTTGTACTATGTACTGTTGTAATTTCACAGTGCATGGCAAAGGGATTAGAGTTTTGCACTCTACCTCTCTGCTTTATTAAGTGGTATTTTAAAGGGGGCTTAATGCTAAGCAGCTTGGAGTGAATGCACATTCTGATGAACTGCATGTTTTTTTCTCAAAGAGTGGTGCTCTCGCAAAAGAAACGTGTTCCAAACTTTTTAACAAATTGAAAATATCCGCTTTTTTCAAGCTGGCTCAAACTACAAAAAAACGTAACACATCCGGACACGTCAAAGGCCACAAAGCAGTGCACAACAGTCTGACCTTAAGGTCCATTTAGTAGCTGAACCAACCTTTGGATCATTTCACATGCTCTTTATCAGAGTAAGACATTTTTCCCAAGGTCATGATACACACATTTCAAATTTCCTCAATGTGGGACTAACAAAGCATCACTTTACACTTTTGAATCTCAAATTTTCAGCAAATATGTATTAAAAGTCCTAAAGTGCTCTGGAAATATGACTCCATCTGCCAATGAAGATTATGGGAAATGATCAAAAGCTCCAGAGAAGCTACTAAATAGACCTTAAGGTGAGAATGGTTTGTCAAATACAGAAGCTGCGCAATATAAATTCACTGTTAATATGAGAATACGTTGGAGAGTTTGGAGAGGGCAGTTCTTAGCACCTGCATCTCACGACAAGAAGGTCCTGGGTTCCCATCCACCTGCTGAATTGGGCCTGCTAATATTTCTGACAGTGTCAACATCTGCTCACAGACTCAAATCAAACTGGGAAACTAACCACAACTGATCATGATTCTGTTACTATATTTCTCAGAAAGCGTTTTCAGAAACATATTTTAGTGTACTGTTTAGCTGTAAAATAAGCTGAACCGAAATAAATCACCGCCCATCGACGGGAAAGAAAATGTTCTAATTTTACAACAGTACTCTAAAATATGTTTATATTAATATATGATTCATATTCGATCAGTTCTGCCTAGTTTAACATGATTATTTATTATCTGGTTTGATTATACCTGTTTTTTATTATTTAAAAACTATTGTCTTTTACCTCTTGGAGGTGGAACATGATTTGTCAGAACACACTCAGTTTCCCTGTGCTCTCATTTTCTTTGGAAGGAAGGGATGATCCCTGAGTCAAAGGAAACCAAGTCACAAGCCAAACAGGAACACCCTTTTCAATATCATGAAGTTAGAGAACAAGACAAATCTGAACCATTATCAGCAGGGATCCCTTCAGGCCTTACTCTGCAGTTTTAGTTTTAGTTCCTCTATTGCTTCTACTGAACTTCCAGGACTGGAGTTTTAACTCTCTCCACCAGGGTTTGTGTCTGCATGTGCATATATCGCCACATGCTTATTTAATTTTCTTGCATCAGTTATATTACAAATGATATGGACATCTATACACATAAGGACAACCCCATCTTAATAACACTCCGAGACAGGAAAAAGCTAGTGTCTAAATGAGTCAGATCCTCTTTTTGTTCTTTCCTTAGCAATGAAACTCAAATTCAGGGGAACTCTGCTCACTTTTCCTGTTGGGTCAGCTGCAGTATGGACACGGCAACATTCAAAAATAGTTTTTTAATAGAGATTCGTCCGTACAACATTCAAACCTTTTTGTATTTCTATATGTGGAGTGAAGCTGTGGAGCAGAGTTTAATGTCCAAGCATGACCAAGTTTAAAAGGCAGTACAAAAATATGGTTTACACTGGGTACGGGGAGGAGGTGTTCTCACAGACTATTTATTTATTTGTTTATTCACATTCTTTATTTTCTAAGGTGGATATGGCATATGTAAATTTTTATTTTTGAATTTGTCTTGTGGTGTGTGTATGTACACATGTAGCAAATTGTGTTAAAGATAGGATAAGATATAATTACGAAGCCATTCATGATGATTAATATTATATAGTAATGGAAAAAGGGGTTGAATAAGCTTTTGCTTTTCGGACATGTTAAAGAGTTGAATATGTAGAATCTTTATTAAAAGATATCTATATATATACATATATATATATATATATATATATATATATATATACTTTCTGTCACGTTCTGTCTACATTGTACCAGCCAATAGCGTCAGGCATTGTAAGTTGCCAGGGTTGTCTGTTGTTGCTACAGAAACAAGGAATCATTTTGAGTTGAGAGCTAGCTAATCAATTACACACCACTTGAAAACTGGCTAACATTAAATATTGTTGTAAAATTAATTGATTAGTCAAAATTAGTCGTTACCCTGTATGATTCATCACTGACATGGCTCAGGCTGATCGCTGACACACTTGGCAACGAACCTGGCAACCCGACTGCTGGTTTTATTTTTTTGTTGTTGCGACTACGATCTTCAGACACTAGATGGCGGTGTTTTTCTCATTCTCCATATTCAATCTATTCAATGTTGTCTTTTTGTTTCTTTATCTTTTATTGTATTATTTTTATTTATTTCTTTATTTTACATGTTTGAAAAAGGCATTAATTCATTCATTTATTTAATTACTGTGCAAAAATGATCTTACCAGTATCATTAAGGCAAATGCGCATGTAACAGCTGCAGTTTTGTCCTTGCCGGTTAAATACGAGTTCATCTTCAATTACTATTCACAAAAACATGTGATAACATGACTAACACACAATATTTCATTAAATCTCTGTGTAATAATCCTCACAAACAATACATATACAAACATTATATAATCATATCGAAGATGGGGTTTGTTTTACAGTAAAATCATAACCATGCAATTCTATTTAATATACAGTACATTATATCATGATATTGTACACTTCATTCTAGGAATTCAGTTGAGAAACCATTTAGGATAATAACCAGAAGGGGATGTCTGTTTTTGGCAAAAGCAACCCTGACTAATCAAGGCACTTCAACACATTGATGAAATTCCAATGTTACCATGAAACAGTTGTGCTCATTGATTTGCAACATTGCCCCTAATGGCCAAATACACATGTTGCCTCTAAGTTCCCATTAAGTCCACTGCAACCAGAACTCCGATGCTGTAATAATATGTGTGTAATAATTTCACTCCCTTTATTCGGAATATGCATGATGTGAGCACATTATATATTAAAATAATTTAGCTATAAAAACTGGATTTTGACACAGGGCACACTAGAAGACAATGAATTCTGAAGTCAATCTTATTTATTTAGACAGTGCCACACATTTACAATAATGCAGGGCCCCTCCATTAGATGATAGTGTTCTTCAGCAGTGCACATTTGTAAATCTAAAATTACCAAAACCAATTGACATGCACCTCGGGAAGTTTTGGTCCTCTGGGGTCTGGGCCAGTTGTGCAACTTGCCTGGTTGCTAATCCACAAATTCCCCTAGACTTGGTCGGATACAGAAATTATAGCCTTGAGAAGTAGCAGATGTAATGGACTGAATATTGAGCTTGTGGACTGAATAATTACATAGATGATCAAAGTAACAAATTGCCCTTTTATCAATAGAAATATTACGTCCATTTTTTAAATTTATGAATAATGAATGAAAGTGGTTGGTTTCTTTTGATAATACCTTTGCCTAGTCTTGCATTGCCAGAGCAATCTCTACACCTCTAGAGTCTGGCTGTACTAGTTAATATTCTGGGATAGGAGGGAAAAAATGTTCTTACTTGTTCATATTTCTTTAAACCAGTCACATTCAAATTGTGTAGTCCGTATGCAGTGACATTGCCCTTACAAAATAGATAGCAGACATTATAGAATATATCTAGTGGAGGTAGTGGAAGAGCAACAATTCAGAGTCAGACTAACCTTTGACTAATCCGTACGATGCACACATTAGTCTGTATCATCAACCAGAAATTTAACTTGTGCACTCTTTCAATAAAGTGTAAAAATGGATCGATGGATGACAGA
Organism: Echiichthys vipera; assembly: GCF_963691815.1. Lineage (NCBI taxonomy): Eukaryota > Metazoa > Chordata > Actinopteri > Perciformes > Trachinidae > Echiichthys > Echiichthys vipera. Next base: position 14,965,601 of record NC_139838.1, on the reverse strand, counting down.
TTCAGATGCATCATGTCATCAAAAGATATCGGACCTGGAGAATAACAAAAAAAATTAAGATCAGATGTAATGGTGAAAAAAAATTGCAGTGTAGTGTAGAGTTGCTCGTACCTGTCTGTGGTGGAAAGTGGAGCTGGAGGATTGAATCCAAAAAGTGTTTCCCACAGGACCAAAAACAGTCCTTTTTTATGTGTTCTGCACCTGCAGACTCTGCAGTGCTGTCTGCGAGCTCTGGCTTCTCCCTACGCTCTGTACTCCAGCGTCCCCACGGGTCTCTACAGTGTCTCTTATCTTAAAAAGCCTGAATTGTTGCCTGTCCTCCTAGTCACATGACTTTGAAATCCCTCGAGTATTCAAGGATTGCAGTGAACCGTGATGGCTGAAAAGGTTTGAATAACGTCTGCTGCAGTTCACCCCGATCACTGCCAGATGGCAATCACGCAGCACATATGATGAGCACATTCTGTTTTCTCTGAAAGGGTGTTCCTGAGGCATTGACTGAGGACTGTTCTGTGCTTTCCCCACACAGTACAGCAATAATATATGACCCTCACATATGAATACATAATGAATGGACTGCATTTATAGTGCCCTTTTCGACAAAACACTTTACAATTTGCCTCTCATTCACTCATTTGCACACTGGCGGTGGCGAAGCTGGCAAGCAAGGCGCCGGACTGCCCTTTCGGAACGACTTGTAGTTCAATGTCTTGCTCAAGGACACTCGGAGGAGCCAGGGATCACCAACCTTGTGATTAGGGGACAACCGCTCTCCCTCCTCCTGGGCCACAGTCGCCATATGAGTACATGAGTATATTTAGGAATTACTGTGGAGTAGGCCTATGTGAAGTATTTATCATCTAATGGCTTTTTAATTGTCTCAGCAGGAATCCATAAGTTTCGCCCTGAAGTCCATTAAAAGTTTTTACTGTTTGGGAGCTAAAGTTTTGGAGTCTCGTCTCACATGTTGCCCCCCGGTGCATGTTCATATCGCCCTCGTCTTCACACACTAAAATACTCATGTTAGAGTTTGGCAGGCATACACTGCCCTACATCCAGACTGAGCCATGCTAGCGACTCTGTCATGGTTGAGTCTCGCCTCTGTTCTTTTAAACATGCCCCTATCATCATGTTGTGCAATAGTTTCATGTTAATTTTATTAGGCAGGTCCTCTTTTCCTTTCTAGATTCTATCTCCTCTCAGTTTCTCCTCTCCTGTCTTTCCTTCGCTTGCCAGCTGGTTTCTCACCTCTTTTCTTCCTCACTATCTCCCCTTTTTCACAGGCCACCATGCTCTTTCCTGTTCTTCTTCTTCCACTGGACCGAGAGCTCCATAAGAAGAGAGGAGAGGAATTGTATCTTTGCTCAGTTCGCCACAGGCGCTCTTCAATATTTAATTAAGAGTGCATTTGTTTGAAGAGAGCTCTGAATGTGTGTGTGAGTGAGTGATAACGAAAGATGTCTGACCATGTGTGGCTGGATACTGTATTTGTATGCAGGAGAGAGGCTGAAGAAAGTGTGTATATTTGCGTGTGGTGAGGGTTTTTGGGATGAAAGGCTTTCTCCAGCCCTATGGTAATTGGTTTACCATCTCTCTCTCTCTCTCTCCCTGCTTCGGCCCTCTTGTTACTCTTGCGCTTTCTTTCCCCACCTCATCCTTTGCTCCACTTCCCCTCCCCCTAAAATCCATTCTTCTCCTGTGCATCATCATGTAACCCCAGTGTAATGAATATACTGTGCGGGCACTTATATGTAGGGCTCATTCATTCAAATGCTGTACTATCAGGTTTATTTGATTTTGCTGTGTGTGCATATGTGTTTGCGTGTGTGTATACGTGTGTGTGTGTGTGTGTGTGTGTGTGTGTGTGTGTGTGTGTGTGTGTGTGTGTGTGTGTGTGTGCATATGTCTGTGCGTGTGTGTGTGTGTGTGTGTGCGCGTGTGTGTATACGTGTGTGTGTATGTGTGTGCATATGTCTGTGAGTGTGCGTGTGTGTGTGTGTGTGTGTGTGTGTGCATGTGTGTGTGCGCATGTGTGTGTGTCTGTGTGTGTGTGTATCAGCGGCTGGTCTCAGTGGTCTCCAGGGACCACAGAGCAGCACATTTCATCATCCTCTAGACTCAATACAAGAAAACCCAAAGTCCCCTCCTCTTCTTTTGCTTCTTCAGCAGTTCAGCAAACACTGAGTGTTTTCCTTATTTCCTTCTTCCACTTTCAGGTGCTGGTGCATCAAAGTGTAATTCCGGCGCAAAATCCTCCCATGGTCTTTTCTATCCCAAAGCATTTACATACATCAAATAAGCCACTAAGACAGTTTTTTCGTGTAACAACTATTAACGGTGAAATCCCGGAGAGACGCTAACAGCTGGATGTGGCTAACAGTGATTAGCTCGGGGCAGTACGGTGAATGCATTAAAACGTCTTTTATAACCACTAATAGTGCTCAAAATAACACCAAACCTCTGCAGTAGCATGAGAAGAGTCCCGACACATAAAACAAAGCACCAATGAGCTCCTTCCTTTTGGATTGACTTTGGTAATTGACTTGAATGAACTGTACAACTAGAGAGGAGCTGGTACCGGGGCCAGTTGTTAAACCTTTAAAAACACTCTTTTAATTAAATCCGGGATCGCTAACTGCATTGTTGGTGGTTTCGTTTTATGTGTAGGGACTCATCATGCTGCTGCAGAGGTTTGATGTTATTTAGAGCAGTATTAGTGGTTAAAAAAGACGTTTTAATACCTTCAGCGTACTGCCCCGAGCTAATCAGTGTTACCCGCGTTCGGCTGTTAGCAACTCTCCTGGATTTCTCCGTTAATAGTTGTTAAATGAAAAAAAATGTCTCAATGGCTTATTTGATGTATATAAGTGCCGTAAAGACCATGGGATGATTTAGCGCCGGAATTACACTTTAAGTCTAAATACAACTTCTGCTGCTCTCTTCAGGTTTACTGGAGAGCTACTTGAGTCGCTAATGCCTAACCGAAGTCGTCTTCTTCTTCGTTGGAAAAAGAATGCTGACTATCACACTTAGTGTTTTTGACACAATGTGGCACATGTGCATGGTACAATGCCAATTTCAGGAATTATGATAAAATGTCCAATGACTGTTTATTTTAGTGCAAGCAAATATCTTCAGTGACTTCTTTGGCAGCATTTCCCCTTGACAGTAATATCTTTCACGGCTTCTACTTCATCTGCGTCCACCAAATCTCAGAAGGCAGCTTTCTGAGCGATGAGCTGAAGAAGAACCGATGGACTTGGGTTCCTAGTAATTGTGTTTAGCTCTCCTTTGGCGCTTTGGCAGATTATGACATACATGAGGCCAGACTTGAGATTTTTTCCCTCCTGCTGAGTAGAGATCAAGAAGGTGCTGTTATGTCATCACCGTTTTCATCAGTGTTAAGAAGATCACTTTACTTATTCACCTTTTGATCATTGTAGCCAGTAGCCAATCACAAAATACAGCAGATCTACTAACACGGCTTTCTATTATGTATTTTGTATTAAAAAAGAGGTCTCAAGCTGAATAAATGAATGTTAGTCTCGGTTAAACAGTCAGAATTGCGTCACTCTGAGAACTCTGTGTTATTAAGCTGCTAAAAAGTTCATACAGTGGCCCATCACATGTGACAGCAACGGTGTTGGTATAATCTGAGTCCCTGAAAGGGGCCAATTATCCCAGATTACAGCTCGTATCAGGAAAGCAGACTCGACATCTGAGTTATACAAGTGAACCCACCGCCCTCAAGCTGAACTCTGCTCAGACTGAATATCAGGCTCAGATCATCTTGGTGGATCCACTGAATTCATATTAATTCTCTTTCTCATCCTCTTCACTTGTAATCTTTAATGAAATTGAATGCACTTCCCTCAACTTCCCCAGAGGCCTGAATTCTCTTTTTTAAGCAATTCAGTGAATTTCTTCTTGGCTGCACTTAAAGCTACAGGTTGGTACAAAAAGCAAAATGTATGGTTTTTATAATGCATTTTGCCAATGGATTCAGATTCAAAATAAGAACAGTTTTGTTGTCCATCATAATGTGATGTAAATAAAAAAATGGATAGATTATACGTTTTTGGTCAGGCTCTCGTTAATACTGTTGGAGGGGCTGGTTGAAACCTCCACTATAACCAGGGTGTTATGCAAACAAACACTGCCTCTAACAAAGGAAGAGGAAAGAGTTTCAAAGCACTCTCTGATGATGACTATTGTCATTATTAAAATTTAAAGAGTGGGGAACCGCATGAGAGATGTTGTGTCTCATCTTTAACACCTCACATGGTGAAGGATTGAGGTCCTCTCGTGTTTCAGCTCACCAGCCTTCTGCCCTCAGGTTAAACTGGAATGAAAAAAGCTCCAGGCTCCACATAATTTTCACGGTCGGGTCAAAAAATATAGCTCCAAACCTGGAACCTCGGCTTTGCCATGTATAGCACATACACACTCCCTCACACAGTTACACTCTGTAGCTGCTCTTTGTTTGGTTTTGGAAATTTGAGCCAGGTAAATGTGGTGACGTAGCCCTACCTGCCTTCTGCTTGTTTTCTCCCTCCCCCCCATTATCTTTACACGTTTAGGCCCATACTACGACATAAATAAACATGTCAGTGATACTGACATGGCAACTGCAGCAGTGACTTTCAACATTTGATGGTTTCAAATTGAAACTTTACTATTTGTCAGGCAGGTCAGAGAATGAAAGGTGGAAGTGATGCAATGTTTCTGTGCACCTGTGACCCCCTCCCGCTCACTCTCTCTCTCTCTCTCTCTCTCTCACACACACACACACACACACACACACACGCATACACACCTGGTAGTACACTGAGGAGTAGGACGCGCGAGCCATTGGGTGGAGCAGCAGCGTCGCGTGCTGCGGATACATTGAGTAGGTCGTCAAAACGCTGCGCGCGGCTCGGTTGCAGATGCAGGTCGCTGAGTGTGAGCTCGAGGAGGGGGGAAATGGCGAACGGGCGCGGGCGGCGGGGCGCCTTGTGAGGAGGATACATTAGAGACACCCGGAGCGGTGTGTCAGGCGGCAGCTCGAGGACAGACAGGAGAAGCGAAAACAAAACACAACAACCATGGAGGACTCTGAGCCCGCAGAGGACGGCTTGCTCGCGGGCTTGCGGTGGAACCGGAGCGCACGGGACCAGGCTCAGCTCAAACACAAAATCCGGGATCTGCCAGGACTACTCAAGCACGGGCTGCACCTGCGGAAGAAGAGCGTGAGTATTTTCAAACCGCTGACTCGACTTTGACCGTCCGTGCCTCCGTGTTTTATGTTTGGTGAACCTTAGCAACGGCGGACGGTTTTTCAAAATCTTTTTAACCGTGAGTTTCCCCCCTGACTCCGCTCTGTGCCGTGTGGTTGTTTCGTAACCACGTCACGACTCAGGTGTTTTCATTTTGTTCCGAGCATTAGCCTACTGTCGCAGAGGCAGTGTGTGCGTGTGAGTGTGCGCGTGCTACATCCATAATAACTCGAATTGCTGTTGGACACACCATACCTTCACACTCCGGTAGTCAAGGCAACACTACCTCTCCAACAGATTACACATACCAACGTACCTCACAAACACACTCTCTTATACAGGGCTTTTATAGTAGCCTATACAAAAATCAATCTAGCCTTATTGTCATTATCATTGGTAAATATGACAATTGCTTACTTGTAGCCTATTTATTTGTTTATAAAACGGCGACAATGCCCATCATAAGTTTTGAAATCTCAAGGTGATTATAACCTACCACCTTGTTTTTTTTCAGACCCCATCCCCATCTTAGAAATATTCAGTTTGAATTTAGATAAAACAGCATATGAAACAGAGAAAGGCAGCAAATCCTCACACTGGAAAACTATATAGGCTATATATATTTCAGATTCATTTTCTTGATTGGTTGATCGACTAATCAGTGATTCTTCAGCTCTTTTCTGTAATACATACACTGATCTCCCAGTCTAAATAGGGCAGATTTGTAGACCTAAATCACCCGTCAATTCATCTCATGTGATTGGTCTTGTAAGCAGTAAATGTGCGTGACACGGTGTGACCTGATGTGAAACGAACACACCTGACAAGCCAAATATCTGCTCACAGTGTCAGCTCCGTTCATCTTCATCGTCATCGGTGGCAGCGAGGACAAAACGTGTCCCGGATTGCCTCTGTGGGAATCAGGGACAGAGTGCCAAGACTTCCAGTCCCATTGGTGCCAAATGTGCTAAAAATATGCAACATTTGTAGTGTAAAGCACCACTTTGGACTGTGGAGATGAACGCTTTATGTCATGTTACATCTTGTTATTTTAAGTGATGTTAAAATGACTTGCATTGTGAGGCAGCTTAGTGCTCCTGTTACCTGTCTGATTAATATGATTAAATTCTCTTAGTGTGGTAACAAATCATCTATGGGTAATCCTATAATGAACTGCCAAACAGAATATGCACATTTGAAAGTCAGTCCAGACAAAAACATAATGAAACCATGAAGAATGGCGTTGAGTATTACAGAAGTGTCAGATTTCTGAAGCTGCACCAATCAAGGCAGGAGCTGGATGTTTGAATCATCAAGCTGTAACACCGTATCCTCTTTGTGTTTTTTTTCATAGCCTGAGCTGAAGGGAAGGAAAAAAAGGGGGAATACTGAGTAGATGAGGAAAAAATGTTGAGTTTTCCTTCTGCTGTCTTCATCTAACGTAGTGTGTGTTTGTGTGTGTGTGTGTGTGTGTGTGCATGCGTGCGTGCATGTGTGGGTGAGTGTGATGAGGCGTGGGTAAGTAGTGTAAAGGTATGGCTGTTCTGTGCAGACTGGTTCTCTCCAGACACTGGCAGTTGGTTATGCTTCACCTGGCACACACACACTCCAAAAGTCTCACTCTTGGGTTTTTTTATGCACATATAAATTCTCCAAAAAGATGTGAAAGAGGAACTACCGTGGATTGGTTTTGGCAGTGCAATGGCACAGAATTTGAAACGCTACAAAGGAAATCGAGACATGATTTGAGATCACAGCATCTCTTCTATAGGTGGACACCTTTTTACCTTTTTGTTTCTCGTTGATCCATGCAGAATCTTGAGCTATTGTTTGTTTTTGTTCAAATATTCGGGGCCCTGTAAAAGTGCAGAATATCTGACATAAGCAGGCTTTCTTGTTACTTCATGTGCTTGTGTTTGATGTTCGCCGACAGCTATTCAAGTGAATTTAAACCGTTGTGTTGCACAGAGCCATCTGTCGCCTATGGTTCCAGCCTGCAGCAGCCTCACCTGAATCCTGTCTCACAATTTTCTCTGTTGTGACTTGCAATGGTATTCATCGTTTATTGGCCACGATATGACACGAGCTGAGAAATTTGCTTAAAGGAACTGACTTTTCAACTTTCAGTCAAACTTTCCCAGGGAACTGTGTACAATAGCCACGCTGTAGAAGGTTACACCAGGGAACTCTGGCTAGTTTTCTTTCCTCCTCTGAAGAGTTGGCCACAGCTCGAACAGCTGTCGGATTTGAGAGCCACTTAATGGTCAGCCAATGTCACTTACAAATACATATGTTAAGTGGACGCTGGGCTGGGAAGATAGATGCTGGCAGGTCAAGCTGATTGGTAGTTTTTTTTCCTTTTACCAAACCGCACTTTCAAGCCCCAAGTCAGTTTTCTGCAAACATTTTTACTGTGGACCCCAATAGTATCCAAAAACAGCCCACTAGTAAGGCTTTCTCGACTTCACACACTGTATTGTGCATATGTGTTGTTGCACTTGCCATTCAATGCGTTTGCATTCTTATGCAAGCTAAGGAAATTATGCTTGTTGAAGCTTGAGAAGGTTGAAATTGGTGTGTTGTAATTAACTAATAATCTAAAAACACAAGGAAATCATAGTGCACCCCCTTTTTGTTTTGGGTTGCAGCTTCGTCATCTTTCTTGCTTCCTTTAATGCATCAATGGCAGACTACACGCAGGAAATGATATTGCTGCCCCCAGATGAACCAGATTTAACACTTTTAAATGGTGACATTTGGAGGTATATTATTAAAAAAATGCACTCAATGTGACCACGAGGTGTGGCGTCAGAGAGAGTTTTGTGGATTAAAATGTGAACACAAACAAAGACTAACTATACTCTGACACAAAAACACTGTGTTTAGATGTAAAATGCTGCTGAAAACCTCATTTAGGCTGCAAAATGAGATTATTACATTCATAATGTAACAGCAGACTTTATGAACACTGTCTTAGAGGATATTTCATGATATTCCTCAGAAGAGTATCCAATTTCTGCTTTATACACGCAGCAAAACAGTGGCTTGTGATTTGTTTTTATGTCTGCCAGCAATATTCCACATCCATAACTGCATTATATATTGAGATAAGAAAGATGAAAGGGCAAGTGAGGGTAGGAGAGAGAGGCCTAAAGCACATTTACACCCACTTACTGTACAGTATAAGCTTACCCACACTATAACAAGTATCACTGTATGTGACTGAAATGATTAGCATAAGGAGATACTTTTAAACTTTAACAACTTAAAGTTAGGAATACATTTGATCTAGATTTAAAAAAAAAAGTTGATTATTAGCCATATAGCAGAGTTTCCATCAAACACTTTTGGTACAGTACCTTTTTAGAACTGTACATAGCCTGTGTGGACATGTACCTTAAGACCAGATCTGCTTTGCATTTCCACAGCAGACAGTACTATTTAATGTAGGTGGTGTTATTAACAGATTGTAAGAGCCTTCTGTATTGCTTCCACGAGTGATGGAAACTGTGGACAGCCATGTCCTGAGTAAGAAGCTGAAAAACCTTGTCATTCATCACTACTCCATCCAGTTGTCGCTTATTTCCTCTTCACTGATGATGCGGGGGAACGTCTGCACCACTCAACAAACCGCAGTGTTTCTAGCTCCACCTTTTCAGTATTGGATAAGTGTGCTAGTGTGCACAAGTTGACAAGAATAACCATTCTAACGCTCTGTAATGAACTGAGCTGAACTGGGCTGCTTAAGGAAGCTATAAAGTTGTAACCATTAAAGGTAGACTTAACATGGCCTATGAGATTGTGAAACGAGGATTCGTGTTCCTGTCTGTATAATAGCCAACTTGTTTTTTTTTTTTTTTATTCTCAATGTCATGGAGAAGTACTACACTACTCACAATCCTAAGTGTAATGGTGACGTCTTTCTCCATGGAAATGTTGACTGCACCAGTGAAAAAATAGTAAACTGCTGCCACTGAACTCTAGGATCATTATGGGCGCAGTCTTGTACCTTTTGACTTTTCTTTCATTTTCCTTTTTTTTTTCTTTTGCTGAATCAAAAGTTTTGTCACAATTCATCTTGTAGTTGGTTGACTTGATTTCAGGCTTAAAACTCTCTAAAAATTCCTAGTTTCATAGTTTGATCTTTAAAATGACAGAAGATAGTGGAAAAGTGCTCATCAAAATGGTCTAAAGCCCAATCTGACATGAAAAAAGTTTGTCCAGTCCAAACCTGAAAATACAGCACATTTTCAAAGTTGAGAAGCTGAAACTACTGATTTATTTTCTGTAATTAGTCTGTTATCAACAAGTACACTACGGATCAATAAAGTGCTGGTAAGTCAAAGGTCATGTGCGCTGGCAGATAGGTGTGGCCCGGTGGGTGGGTTTCTTAGAGTCTGTCTTATCAGCTGTAGCTGCTTTTATGTCTCTATTTTGACATCCTTGTATGACAAATTTATTAAGAGTCGACAGGAGCTGTGTGTGTGTGTGTTTGTGTGTGTGTGTGTGTGGGGTAGCATACTGTGTTACAGCTCTTCACTGTGCTCCGCAATCGAATCTGAGAGTAATCCATTTCTTCCAGATAATGACCTCGCTCTCTGCCTCTCTCTCTCTGTGTATACACACTTTGAAGTCATCACACAGATAAGCATGTCAGTATGTGCTCTCTCTTTTATAGCGCTCATCCCTCCTCATTCATCTTCTCTCCTGTCACTCTCTTTCGGGCCTCGGGTCCTGACGGCAGTATACTCTGCGATGGAGGACTGTTTGTTTGTGAGGAAAACTAAGGCGCAGACAAAGAGACTCACAGGAACATGGCCAGCAGACGTTTCTCTTGTGGGATACAGTATGAATGAAACTCCTCTAGTGCTGATGTGTGTTCTTGAGCGTGTTTGTGAGAAGAGATGATGGCGGAGAAACCAAGACCTCTCGAGAGATCAGTGTTCACCAGACCGGGAGACAAAGAGATGGAGAGATAAAATAGTGACCAAGACAAAAGAGAGAAAGAAGGAGCGAGATAGAGATAGCGAGAGTCAGAAACAATTTATTTCGTCTGTGTGCTTGGCTGGCGGGTGTGCTCTACTTAACCCCCAGTCCAAACACTGCATGTCGTCACACACACAAAAAGGAAAATAAGGCTCTCATCTTTACTGATATCTCCGAGGAGGTCCGCCGCAAGCTGGCAATTTTTTCACAGCCAATAATGTTAAAAAAAATTCTACTGTGGATAAATCTGAAACGGCAGCCTTGCATGTTATTGTGAATGGGAAAAACTGTGCTTTTGAACTTTCTGTCACCTCCGGCTTTCTTCGTGACCTCTCATTGCAACATTAGGGATGCAACTGAGGATTATTTTTGTCAAATTTCTATTTGTTTGGTGTATAAATATAAAATGTAGGACAATAGAAAACATTTCCTGAAACCCAAGATGGCGTTTTCACATTGCTTGTTTTGTCTGACTGATAATCCAAAAAGGTGCTGGAATGCAGATTTTGTTACTCTTGGGCAGAGCCAGGCTAGCTGTTTCCAGTCTTTATGCTAAGCTAAGCTAACTGGCTGTTATATTTAATGAAAACATGTTTTCTCATACAACAAATATCTATTTTTTTATCGTCATTGCAATATCAACTCTTGCTGCGAGACATAACAAAAGACACTGAGGGATTTTGGGAGTTAGTTGAAACTGCGGCGTAAGATGCAACTTTCATCTTTTGTTTTTAATTCAACAAGAAATTTGTTGTATTTTAGCAGTATACTGAACGCAGCAGAAAGGCACAACTGAGCCCACTTCATGATCTGTTTTATTTATTGCAAGTAGTATCATTATCACGATATTCAACGTTATGGCATATCACTTATTTTTCCTTACATTGTGCAGCCCTAATGTGTATGTCTTTAGTGAAAAGAACTGAAGGTGAGCTGTGATACAGTCGCTTGCTTCGGATAGTGTGTGCAAGTGTTTGTCCTAGCTCGTGTGTCTATGACATCCCCGGCAGTATCATCGCTCTAATGAGGATCACACACACTGCTCTACATCGCTCTAATCGTCTGTTTCATTTTCTTGCACCTCAAAGCCACGGACTTGCATTTCTCTCCATCCCTGTCTTTGTCCCACTGAATTTTTTTCTCTCCTTCACGATTACAATTAAAATTATGTCTCTGTCTCTCACCGCCTCATCTCTCTCCCGCTCCGTCTGTCACGCTCATATCCCCCTGCCTTATATTCATAGAATGTCGAGATTCCTTCTGCCTCTCTTCTTTCTTCTCTTGCATGCTAACTCATTTATATTTCCTCATCTACATCCATCTTCCACAGTTTTCATTTGTTCCGTCATTCGATTTCTCTGTATCTCTCTGTTCGTCATCAGGCGAAGGGCAGCGGCGGTTTCTAGCTCAGCTTCTTGTGAAGGCTCCCAGAGGGAATCCAACCCAGAACTTTTTCAGTGATCCTGCTTCACTATCTGAGCGCACAGACCAGTTGCACTCTCATTGCAGGAGGTTCTCATCTGTCTGTCTTTAATGAACGTTGGCAACGTGATCATCCTCCTAATGCAGTTTGTATTTTTATCAGTGATGCACTACGATGGTGCATTCAAAACAGATTCCAGTATATGATATTTTCTCATATCAAATCCACTGATAATGATGCCATATTGTTCTAAAACTGCACACAAATGCAAGTGTGAATTAATGCTTCTCCCAGTTCTGCAAGATTACTCTGTATTTTGCTGCATTCATTTTACCCTCTTGATCAAAGCGTTCCAAGGCCTGCCCGCAGAAAAGCAAGCCCTCTGCATGACACCGACATGACACGCATTTAATAAGACGGCCAAAAAGATCAACTTTCATCTGTAACGTCTGCGACTTTTTGTCATCTCAGCAAAAAATTCCATCCGTCTATGCTAAAGCTGCGCTCAGACATCGTTCCAGATCAGTGGCACCGAGTTTGAAAGAGAGATTGAATAAGTAACAGATGTAAAGAAGTAACCAGCATCGCATTGTCACTTGTGTCCGTGCTGCTTTCCACTGTTTACTAACTCTTTTTTCGGATGCGTTTGTGATGTTGAACTTTACATACCAAAGAAGAAGAAAAACCATAGCCCAAGGCATACTCGTCACCTGTCTAGAAGTCTATTGCCTATTCTACATTAAAAAAAACTGCATATATGTGCTAATTTGGGTGGAAAAACGGGATTCCACTTTGTTTTACAACAGTTTGCTCAGTGTTTCCCATCTCAACCACTCCCTCACTACCCTGTTTGCACGGACACTCTGTTATTGAGGACGGCTGTACCACATCTTTTTCTGTTCCTCCTGTTTGGTGTCTCGAGTAACACAGATGTACTTTTCAATATCAACCTTTCACAGATTTTAAATGGGCAAAGACAATAGAAATAGACCGTTTGGTATGTCCCAGTAGGAAAAACACAGGCTTAAATAACAGAACTAAAAATGGCTGAATTCCATTTAGCTGCTTGAGATTCCTGCTATTATGCATGCTGCCTCGCGGTCACGCTGTCATGGCTCACTGGGACATCGAATACAACAGCGGTCGTTGATGGAATAAGTAACACCTGTGCCTTTTCTTCGATTGACAAGTGAAACTGTCTGCTGTGAAAAGACCCAATTTCTTGTCTGTATTATGTAGTTTTAGCCAAGAAATGGACTTGCCTGCTAATGAAAACTGCAAATACAGTTGTAATGAACCTAAAACGACTCTCTACACCTTGATTACACAAAGTTGAGAACAGTCATTCTTCGTTTTCTTATTTTAGATGTGTTTGTAGAGATCCTTCACTTTTACTTAAACAAGTCTTTTAACCAGTTCACCAATTCAGTGTTGTAAAACAGTTAAACAATAAAACATAAAAACAAATTGAATGGGTTAGAAGGTAACGGATTAAGCTCTGTAGATACTGTCTTTAAGTACTTTAATGTTATGTTAGGTTGATTTTAAGTTGAAATCGCACATTGGCCGTATATTAGCAGTAAAAACAATACATATGTATGTTTTTTTAAGCTAGTACAATGTTATTTCCTGATTGGTGGGTGAGATGGGGGTGGGGGGGGGGGGCAACATGATGGAATGGTGGTGGTAGAGATTCATTACTGCTATACTGTGACAGTCAGATTCATAATTGCCTAATATTATCGAGAAATGTAACTGTTAAATCAGGTTTTCTGACTGTATTGGTTTTGTATTTATGAGTGTTTGAGTGAATGTGTGTCACCATTAGATCAGACAATCATCACACCCTTTTTATAAGTAAAAAATGAATGGCCACGTTCTTTAAGTTTGTCAAAGTGTATTGTAGCAATGCATGAACGTACGAGCAATGGTTGTTAATGCTGTTTATTTAAGCAAAACCTGACTAATGTTTTTGGAATGGTAAAACTGGTCCTTCTCATCTCAGAGTCTTGTTTGTTCAGTGTGTCACTGTGTGCAGGCTCTGATGGCTTGTGTGTATTGTGTTTCAACAGCAATCACCTGACACTATCCCCGGCCCGAGCACTGGACCTACAGTACACAAGGTGAGGACATACACGCACACACACACACACACACACACACACACACACACACACACACACACACACACACACACACACACACACACACACACACACACACACACACACACACACACACACACACACACACACACACACACACACACACACACACACACACACACACACACACACACACACACACACACACACACGCACGCGCAGACAGGTGATGTCATCCCTTTAGTTTTGCTGTGAAGCGAAAGTGTGTTTGTTTAGCCCTAATACAAGTGACATCAGTGGTGATATTATCTTGGTCTTTTTCCAAACTCGTTTCACAAACTACGCACACACACACACACACACACACACACACACACACACACACACACACACACACACACACACACACACACACACACACACACACACACACACACACACTCTAAGGGAGAGTCTTAATTGGTCGTGCATCACTGTTATGCGGTTTAGCAAACATTTTAATGCTGCACTCTGAAATGGCCTCAGGGCTTAAATTTTTCACTTGAGTATATTTTTCTTTGAACATTAAAAACATTAGCTGAAAAGTTTAAAACATATTTAAAGAAGTCAACATCCAGAGCTTAGATGTTGCTTTTTTTATGTGCACGGCTGTTACCCATGTGCCAAAAAAACGTTGTCTCTGCTTGGTTGTTTGTCCCTCAGCACTGCTCTATTTTTTAACGGCTGTATTTCAGTAGATCCTCTTTTATATCTTGCCTCAAATGGAAATGGTTATATTCTAACATTGATGTGGTACACAGAGCAGTATGATGCTGTTAAAAACGTTTTACCCATGAGCACCTAAACCGCAAGGTGCTTACAAGAAGGAGCCTTACATTTGATTTTGTCTAAGCCAGGTTACATCTCCATTCCTCAGTTTTTGTTGTCTGTTTGGTCAAGCTTTCAGTGACTAGGATCTAACCATTCTTAGTAAATATTGTCCAATCAATAAACTTTGGAGATTGGTTTCGTTGATGGTGACAGTGGGTGGTGCTTCGTTGGTATAAACTACTTCAACAATGAAACATGACTGCATGGCTTATTATTCACCTGACATTATTTCTCAAAAAACTATTTTGGTAGACAATTTTTTTAGTTTATAGATCAGCCTGAAAATCTGAAACAAAACATGTTAGGTAGAGTTAATTTATCATCCAACTGTTAATTGGCGAGAATTCTGATCAAGGCTCAGACCCCAGTGTATGATGTGAAATTTGGGGTCTGGCTGCATGAGCCTGATTGAACCCAGGTTCTTGGTTTGAAGGGCACCTTGTTGCCACAATGAGGATCAGTAATTCTGTTTGGAGGTCATAAACCTTCTTTGAGTCCAAGACAAACAGTGGGATACGGCAGTGCACGTAAACTTATCAGGACAATAACTTATCTCTACATTAACATACAGTACCTTAAATCTACCCTATAGAGCTTTTCATTAAAACAGTTATGTTTGCATTCATTTTTTTCCTCATCAAAACATAGTGGTTATGGTGGAACGCAGACAAACATGTTCAATGACTTTCATTCTTTGTAAAACATTTGCATAGACGATTAAATATTTCAAAACCTGAGTCGTTACCCCCATGTTGCTATCAGCTAGCAGTCTTCTTTACTACCTTTTGTCGGCACACTACTACGATTCTTGTTATATTATGTTTGGAACAGTCATCCAGGAAAAGAGCTAAACCATCTTCAAGAATGTGTATTGTGTCAGCCATGGTCTTTTGTAGTTGCAAGTGTGTCCCACTTTTAGAAACATTACTTCATAGTGCCACTAGTGGTCATAAATTCTTTCCTTTTACCATATGACATATGCAAGTTCATTAGATTTAACAGCCTCCCCCATCTAATTATCTTCACCCACGACTTGAGAACTTTCATTGCAAAGGTGTGGCATATTTTTCTTGCAAGCCAATCAGAGCAGAGTGGGCTTTTTCGGGAGGCGGGCTTAAAGACACAGGTGCTAAAACAGAGTGTTTCAGACAGAGGGTGAATACCGGGTTTATTCAGACAATGAGGTTTTTTTTTTAACATTAAAAAAATAGTAAAAACTAGAGCCTGAAAGAAAAAAAACAAGATCATATTTGTACAGGTTGCAGGTTTTCGCTATCTGATCTGCTAAGCCTACCTGAGGGCTGCTTATGTTATTATAGCATGCGCAACTGTCCGATAAACATGCTGACGTTGACAAAAGGAATTGATAAGTTCTGAGACGTGCAGTACCGATTCCAATTTGTTACCGGTTCTCAACTGACACCATTTCTTCATCCTGAAAAATGAGTCCCCTTTAATTTTGCATTACATGTGACAATTTAATTAACACATGCTCTACCATCCTACTATAAAAGTTATTATGTCTTAAGGTGCAGTCATTTGCGAAATTGCTTCCATGAGGAAGTCTCTCATGATGTTATGATATGTGTTGACACATAATGTGAATGGAGCACTTATCAAGTGGGCTCGGCATGTAAAGGTGAGTATGAATGAAAACAGAACAGAACAAGCAGCCTATCTAAACAGCTTAATTGAAATACGGCCTTATTTACCACAGCGTCAATAGTGAGTTTATTGCAGAGCGTGCAGACACAGTCAATGTTTCATTCCTCAGGGGGAAAGAAATCGAGCCGCCCTTGTGAGCCTGTCAATGACAGCATGTAGCCACACTAGTGTGCAGAGACACCAATGTCAAAGACATTGTTGGGATAACAATTTTGTCATTTTAGTTGCATTTGTCAAGTGTTCAGATTTTAAAATGCAAAAGAATACATTTTGATGTGGCTCTCTGTGTGTCAGTCTTGTTCCCAGAGTTTTCCATGTGCTGGTCGGGCTGTGAGGAATGCCTTCCTCTCTCATGGACCATACCCAGCTAAAGACAAGATACACCTGGCCAGAATCATACGGTACACTTGGCTCTGTGTTTGTGTGTCTGTCTGTGTGCAGGGATGTATCGATGTGTCTGTTGAAGCATGTACACTGGCTCACCAGTCACTGTTGAGCCTCGTCCTGATTGGCCAGTCAAGTTGTTTATGCAGTTAGACGAGCCAAGTCTGACGTAGGCATTATATTGCCGAGCAGTAGATGGTTCTGGGACTACATGCACTCTCATGCAATATAATTTGCATACTATACATACAGATGCATGCAAAGATCCTGTGAACATCTGGACGCAAATATAAATAGGTACGCTTATACGTCATTGCACATAGACCCACACACATACACAATGAGTTTATCCTGGGGGGAAGCAGACGGAAAGTATTCAGTGGATTCAGAGGAAAAGGCTTACAGAGAACTAATGAATAATCAATGTACATATTGATTAAATAAAAAAGAAGAGCTTTGTGCCGAGGGAGGAAGTGTGTGCACATGCTTCATAACACCGTGTGGTTGTATTTCTTGTGCTGAAATTGTGTGTGTGTTTTAACAGGCGTAGCTACGTGGGTGTGGAGCTGGTGCAGTGGCTGTGTGAGCAGTGTGTGTACGTGCGCTGTCGGACTACTGCTGTGCGTGTCTGGCAGGTGCTGCTGGAGCTGGGAGTCCTGCTGTCTGGTAAAAACACAACCACACACATTCACACATACACACACACTAACTTGCCTGGAGGTGTGAGTATGCTTAAAATTTTACAGTAACCTTCCAATGACTTCAGCAACAATGTACACATCTGTAAAAAGAGCAAACTTAAGCCTCTTGAGACATTTTCTCAAGTGCAGTTGATCAGTTGGGCTAATCCTCAAAACAGAGTTTATCAAGGTTTTTATTGTTGTCACTGTGTCTTTAAAACGTGCTATCAACCAACAATGTACATTTTACAGAATTTCTTTTTATCAATCACTGTCGATTATGTCCATCAACAATGATTCAGACTGCTGTTTTTGTGCACCACTATAAATACAAATAATGCACAAACCGACACTTGTTTTGTCTCAGATCTTTAGGAACGGTTTTCACCCATATTCAAAATACATCTGATCCTGTTTAAATGGCTGTTAAATGTGGTGTAATTAGCATGGTTTAACAAATTCATCTCTTATTTTTGGCCACTTTCAAAGAATAACATGTAACTTGCTAACCTCAGAAGTTGCTTGATCTAAATGTGAATGATGAATACTTAATTGTTGATTAACTGTGTGCATCTGTTTACATTTATATGAACAATACGACGCATGCATCATTCATCTTCCTTTTATTGATAACTTATTGATGGGATGCAGGTTAGGTAGGCTAAAATGGCCCCTAAAAAGTGTAGCAGCCAACTCTTTGATGAAACTGTAATGACTTGCGTATAATATAGTTATTCTCCACACACATGATGAAGATCAAGTTTGTAGCTTCTGTTATTCCCTTAATCATCGTAAACTTCCAACAATGCAATCCTGACACACAACAGGACAGGAAGCTTCTTCTTCTCACATTTTTTCCCCTGTGTCTATACTTTTTCCAGTGGACCAGCGGGTGATGTTTTCAGACTCAAACTCTTACTACCAGTTCAGCTTTGAGGAGTGTGACTCCGCCTCCTGTGACTTTCGCTCCAATGAGGGGGAGTGGTCCGAAGCGGTTAGGCTCCTCCTGCAACTTGCCCCGTACGTCCAGTTTCGCTCTGGAGGCGGGGCCAACAGCCCGTAAGTGTCCATTAAAATGTGTTTGCAAGTTATGCTGCGATAGATGGATGGATGGTAGGATGTTCATTTTTTTTTTTTTAAATACAAGTTTGAACAAATGAGAATGAACACTTTATAAATTTGAATTAGTTCATAACTTTGCGTCGTAAAATGTACATATTTCGAGTAACTAGCTAAACGCTAACTTCAGGCTTGTTGTAAAGGAGTGTCATTCTTTAAAAGAAAGCAAACTGCCTCACCTTGATTTTGCTTCTAAAGTGACTCACAGACATTACATCTTAGATGATTTTGGTCTCAAGGTTAGGGCAGAAACATGCCTCTTTCTGCTAAACTTAGATGAACATGCACGTGGACCCGTCAGGGATGTTTGCTTGAATTTTTTTTTCAATACTTGTATGTAGTTGCCTCCATGTTGTGTTACCAAAAAGAACGACAATGTAGTTTGCTGGACTGCAAAGCACAGCATTATACTCTACACTGAATTTGCAATTTAGAAACATTATTATATTGAATATTGGATATTTTCCCAAGTTTGAATGGTTGACAGCTCTAATGGATGAACATACAGATGGATATGCTTGGTCACATGTATCTGTTATAATGACAAGTTTCTGCTTTTGCCATTAGAGCCAACATATTAAGTTGCTGCAGCATGTTGAGCATAGTTGTAGGTGATTGTGACTCAGTTGTAATGTACTGGATGATCTCCATTGACCGGAATTGGAAGCTTGTGTCTCTGGTTAAATATCAAAGTCGAAATGGTAGTGTTCCTGTTTAGATTGAGGATTGAGATCATATTGTCTGTCTGATTATTTACCATGAAAAATGACAGGTCAGGGTGTTCGATTTGGTGGATGTGCACGCTTGGAAGTGCATTACTGTTCTGCAACATAATATACACTCGCACATGCACGTTCTCTCCAAAGATCTTCCTTTAAACCAGCTAAAAACCTAATCTCTATTCAGTGTTTTAAATCCTCAATCTGCTTATGTGAGAGACACATTGATGCGGACACACCTCCACACATATAAGAAATAGACTCAAACACAAGATGGGCTCAGACCCACACACACACACACACAGTGGTGTCAGCCAGAGTTCCTTGCTTTGCTGTTCCTGTGTGTGGGATTCCTGCTGAGGCTGCTACTGAACTCAATCTGTCACTCAGAGTAAGAGAGAGAGATTAAGACGGTTAACAGAAAAAAATGTATATACGGAGAGCGAGGGAACAAGAGCACATGTCACCGTATTCATCTGTGTCAACTTCAAAGGGTGCATTTGCAGACACCAGGGAGAGAGCACGACAGCGAGGGGAACCAAGTGTCATTTTTACTTATATAAATCACATGTAACATACTGTACGTACCTCTGTGTTACTTTCTTTACATTATAGTGGATGATATACACATTTAGAGGCACTGCACCACAGTGTTTCCACAAGTTGACAGGGTGCAGTAGTTTACCTGTAGATTTCTGGTGTGACTGCATACATTTATCATGTTTCATAGATTCTCTTATGAAGGGATAGAAATTATCTAGTAGGTTTTTGCTTAAAACTACATCTGAAAAAGTGTAATGTAGATTAGACACAGGTGAGATTAGGCATTCAACATTCTCACTCTTCTGTCACTCCGCTGCTGTCTCTGCCTCTATTTGACTGGTGCACCATTTCTCTGCAGGGATCCTCTCGTCTCACACCCTCCACTCTTTGTCTCGCACTCTCTTGTTAGTGTAAAGGAGAATAGTTTTAGCTGTGAGGAGAAAACACCTGACGTAACTGCACTGGCTGCTTCCAGGAGATTTGCAGATAAATTGGTTAATACTGTTTTCTACTAGTTAATGCTGATTCTTGATTGTAGTTGTTGCACACAAAATCCCGGCAATGTGAACCTGCCCAAGTGCACAAACGTGTGTTTAACCATCTGTTAACCCTTTCATGCATTATTTACTATTACCACTAACAGGATTATTTTCCTATTTGCCTGATCCTCTATAGGCATGTAGAAAACAATTTTCGAACTTGAATTTTGTGTTTTGAATTAGCATTTTCCAGTAGTTTTTCACATTTCACTCAGGATGTGTTTTAGTTTTAAACTGAAAAAAAATATGTATTAAGCAAACCAATGAATACAATGACTTATTTTGCCAAAGCTTTAAAAAATATATACATAATATGTATTTATGAATGCTGTTAAACTTATTCACATATTAATACACATTTTAACATATTCTAATGCATCAGATAATGTTTATCTTTTCTAGTCAGAGTG
This sequence comes from Echiichthys vipera, assembly GCF_963691815.1. Taxonomy (NCBI): domain Eukaryota; kingdom Metazoa; phylum Chordata; class Actinopteri; order Perciformes; family Trachinidae; genus Echiichthys; species Echiichthys vipera. Next base: position 14,944,900 of record NC_139838.1, on the reverse strand, counting down.
TTTCTTATCTTCAAGAAATCTTAAATTGATACTGATACATGATACTTGATAAGGCAACATTAGTTAAGCCTCCTGCTCGTGATTTTTACATAAGTGAAGCCTCAGAACAACATGCTACTAATTAAATGGGTTATCTCCTCTGTATCACGTGTAGAAGATGTCTGTGTGTGTCATTATTCAGTTGGTGTCAACACTGCCAGCGTGTTGAACAGATCGCTGTGTCTAAACAATAGTATTGGCTACCAGGCATAATGTGGTCATTAACGTTGATTAGTTTATTGTTCATTTTAAACTGCAATGCTTGCTGGAAGTAAATGTTCTTTTGTGGATAATAGGTAATACAAGTTATACAAAAAGACATGTATTTCTCTTTCTCTATCCCTTTTTCTCGATCTAAAATCAATTCTGTTTCAATTTAATGAGCTTTATTGGCAAGAAAGCCTCTCTCTCGCACTCTCTCTCTTTAACTCTGTGGCTCGCATTACAGTAAGGACGAAAACCTGCATATATAGTGCTTTTTATAATAGCTTTGTAAGGAGTGGGTATTAAAATTTAACTATGAAAAGATCTCCGTACACTGCCCCTGCAGCAAAAGTCACCATTTGTTCATTTAAAGTTTAGTCCATGTCGAGTTTGGATTGTCAGAGAGCTGATCATGGAGACGTTTAGGTATGAACACCACCCTATATCAGTTGCATACAACTTCCGTATAGACACAAAACACAAGGGAGGGACACAGTAATATGAACACCTGCACAGTACAATGTAATCCAGTAGCCCTGCAACAATTACATTTTTACAACTACCCATTCAGAGAATATTTAATATGTTCATGATCTATATCCATCCACTTTTTGTTTGTAGTAATTATAATAACAATTAGCTAGCCAGTTTCCTGTCTTTTGAAATATACTGTTCATATTATTCCACAAGAGGTGCAGAATTTCCAGCAGCTAAATATGACACCTTATATATTGTGGCTTGTGCAGTGGAAACACACTTGCTTGATTTGCATTGTGCTCTGGTCCAAAAAGGGCAAAAAGCCAAGCAGACTCTGCAGAATGCTGAAGAAACATGTTGGCTATAGAGCAGAAGCAAACAGTTATGGTTTTGACAGAGATTACGTTCTGCTCCTCCACCATCTGCATTGTGGCACAAGAGTTTTAATCCTGTTTTAAATTAGTAGCATTCAGATCCCAAGAACATGTGCTTATGCAGTATGTAAAGAAAGTTCTATTTATCTTGCTTAAAGGTACCACATTATTTAAAAAAATCCCTTTTTAATTATTATAAAGCAGGTCAAGGTGCTTTAAAAATACTCTGAAAGTGTCAGAAAGCTCAGTCCACAGTGAAAGGCAAACAACGCGTATTCAGAAACGGTGCAATTTTAAACAAACCATCAAGACTTCTGTACAGTTGTGAATGCACAAAAAATATTATTTGTAGGTAGAAAGCGCAGCTACAGTGCCATTAAAGTCATTCCCTGGCTGCAATGACGCAGCAGAGAGAGGCGCTAATCCAGAGCATTTCAGACGGAGGGTGAATACAGGTATAACGTCAGACAGTATGAGAAAAATCAGTTTTTTGAACATTAAAGCATGTATTCATGTTCTAGCCAGAACCCAAATTAACCTGAAAATGGGCATTATATGGGACCTTTAAGAAATTTGTATCAAAAATAGGTGGACAAATTGTTCACAATAAGAATCAGTAAACTTTTAATAACTATCTATTCTGGAAAATCTCAGAACATGCCTACAACTTAAAGTATGTGCCTTTTAATGTGGAATAAAACCCGAACTGTTACAAACACCAATCATGTTACTGCTCCATCAATACTGCTCTGTGCTGCTTAATGATTGGTGACTCGCCTCCTGCTGTGCCTCTCTTCCAGCTCTGGTAAATTCAGGCTCATGGTGAGTCACCAAATTGTCAAATGAACGTAGGCTAAAAAAAATTAATGGCCCTGATGAGAATGAATTTAGCATGATGACTGAGAATATATTTTGCATGTCTCCAGATCCACTAATGGACAACAAAATGTATAAATCCCCATATTTAATTGCATTGATAATTTGCCCTTGATCACCCTGCTTTGTGAGATGTTTGAGTATCAGTAAATGTATTTTATAGGAGAACGGAGGCAAGCCATTCTCGCTGTACTGAAAGGAAAGCGCCAGCAGTAAACTGCTTTTATTGCGACAGTAAAAATATGTTTTTTTTCACACTCCTTTAAGGCATGTGTTGGTCTACCTGCCTCCGTCTCTCTCTCTGTCTGTGTCAGAGCCGATAGCTGAAGTGTCAGGCTGTGGGCTACATGTTATCACATCTCCCCGGCCTCTGCATCTATCATTCCCTCATCAGATTACAGTGTACACACACAGACACTGTCACACAGTGCTTCATCCTCTTTCCTTCATGAGTATTACTAGTGCCAATGGGATATGTTGATAAAATCCAAATTGTATGCAAATTGGTCTGCGTGCGAGTCTGTGTGTGTGTGCACACTGGAGTATGTGTGTGTAGTGTATTTGTGGGGGGAGGCAGTGTGTGGAAGGCCAAGCCAAACAGTGGTTTCGTAAGAGAACATATTAGATGAGGGGCCCTCGGGTGCAGTCTGACACTTTTGAAGACAAACTCTACAACCTTGTATTATTGCTGTGGGAATAGCGGCGAGTTTACCCCAAAACAGCCACCTGTTTATACAGCACACACACACACGCACACAAATTAAGTCATACACAAATGTATGTACAGATGTACTCAAGCTTGGAAGAAAATCCCCTAGACGAGTTACACATCTATGTACATTCTGCACAAATGTACTCAGATGGCGCAGTGCCACACACACACACACACACATACATACGCATAGCCTCACTGACATCAATAGAAGGGTGTGTCTGGGAGCTATTTTAAATGAAACCGCATGAGAGAGAGAATGGGGGTGCAGAGAGCTCCATACAAAGACAGCAAGCAGTGAAGAACTAGAAAGACACATGGGAAGGAAAATCTGAAAAAACAGACAGATACCACTTTGTGAATATAGCAATATTCACACATAATATACCCATCTGTTGTTTATCAGGTTTAGGGCGACAATGCTAGATCCGTTGATTATGTTTTCATTTAGTCTGTAAAATGTCAGAAAATGGGAGTAGGTGGCAATATGAGAAGCCAAATTATGTACATTTGAGAAAACTGTAAATCTTCACATTTTGATAAATTGGGACTATGTAGAATTGATAAATGGTGTAAATGGTACATTTCATTTTGATTTATTGACTAATTGTTTCAACTCTAATTATGTTGCATTACATCCAAATTGTTTTACTACAAGGTTAAACAGCAATTGTCAGGTCTTATAGATCTCTGCCTAATCTTCTTTCAATTCACTTTCTGTTCCAATTTCATCTCTGAGAAACCATCAGGAAGTCACTGTTGGATCTCTTTTTATTTTAATATAATGTGAAGGTTTCTTCATACAAAGGAAAAAAAAAAAAAACGTGGCTATGCACTTAAATCAATTTGAATATAGACTTAATGAAAAAAACGTCCACGGGTAAGAACATCAATCTGAGAAGTTGATGTATTTGTAGACTGTAGTTCTTCTCTAGGTTTACCAGGGGGCAGCACAGAGGGGACTAAAGCGCTGCATGAAACTTATTCTCTGTGTGTTCGAGTGTTTGATCAGAATAATGCACGCCAATTGGAATTTAAGCTATGTGTGTTTATGTGTGTGTGTATCTAATGAAGGTCAGAGGAGGACTCTGAAGGGAACAGGGACATGTGCAGTGAGATTCTCCAGATGAAAGCCCTTGAGAGGCTCACTTCTACGGTCAGTGTGTGCATTTGTGTCAGAAGATGGGTAAACACAGTATCATATAGCTGCTTTATTACAGTGTGTTTTAATTGATCATCTTTTTCACCAACAGGTACAAAGTGAGTTGGCGGCTGCTCTCGCCCGAAAGACTCGCAAAGCTTGTAAGTATACATTTAGCTTGAGTGTGTGTGTGGTTTTTTTGGTTTTCCATTATGAGAGCATGGAGTGACAAAGTTACGCATTGAGTGTAAAGATCTGACATAAATAACTCGATTTTGCTCGTGGTTGGTTGCAGTATCAGAGCAGGACTCTGAGACGACAGAGACCAGCCAACAGGAGCCTCGCACACCCAGCGAGGAGAGCAGCCCGGTAATTCTCGCACGCACCCACGCACCCACGCACAGTCACACAAACAAGAAAAACACTCATACTTTTAATAAATAATGGCTATCATATTATTTTATTTTGCCCCCAATCCTGATCCTTCAGTTAATTTCCAATCCTGTATTTATATTTTACTGGGTAATCTGGATAGTGCACACTCTGTTTAAAGCAGGGTTACAATAGAGTTAAGCCAATCCAATTAAGCATAGAAATACTCCTGATATCTCTGCATTGGGAAAATAAAGTATTGAATAAAGCTTATAGTTTGGTATAATAATAATAATAATAATAATAATAATAATAATAATAATAATAACCAAGGAACTTCGAGGGATGGTACCACTTTTAAGACGTTGTTGAAATACATTTAAAGTGCCTATTGCTTTAACCTGTGTTGGCAAACACACGCTGTCATTGTAAATGATATCATAATTGGACAAAGCTGGATGATATTTATTTGTTCATGCGCTGCCACAGTGCATTTGGAAGAGGTTTCAGTGTTTTTAATAGGGCACAGTAAAGCTGTTTGACAGCCCTTGTAACCAGATTGCTATAACAAAGGACTGGTCTCAATACAACCAATACTGGCCAATTAAAATAGAACTTAATCCTCTCCAACATAGCGGCTGGGGACATCTATAATGACAGATCATAACTGGCTTGTTTTGACTACCTTGCTCTCCTCTAAAGATCACTGAGTGCAGGATGTGAGTACTGTAACTTCATGAGGTGGCTGAATGTAGAAAAGGGGTCAAAACAGTGCAGAAAAAGGCCTGTTTGCTCTGTGGTCCCATCTTTATACAGTGGAAACCACTTTTCCTCCATCAATTATTCATTAACTGATTACACCAGAGATGAGGAGACAGGAGGAGAACAGGAAAAAGTGAATCCTTTAATTACATATACAGGACTAAAGGTCAGTGCTTCACATGATTTTGGCTCCTAACACAAACAGACGTCTTATTGCGACCCACTCGTCACAGGTTACATATACCTACCACATTGGGAGTGCAACTGAAGAGTGATTTTACCCAATCTATTATTAATGATGTAGAGGTCCGAGGTGCTGCAGATTACTTTTACATTTTTCTTAAATATTTAATTTTTATTAGACCCTAGAAATCGTTGCATGACCTTTTACCTTATGACCACTGAATCCCGCTCTATTGAATCCAGGATGCACTACAGCTCACAGCTCTGCTGTGGTTTTGATGTCCAGTGGAAACTTATAGAAACTAAGTGTTGTTTCTTTAGCCACATTTATAGAAATGTGTTTGCAACTTATTTAGATCTCATCAGGTTTAAAAAGCTAAAACAGTCTTTTTCTCTCTCAGACGTACATAAACTAGTTTTACTGTACATATTTTAAGACAATCACCATCATAGATATGTTAAGAACAAATTTTATGTCAATTACCAATAAATATTGGTATGTATATACATTTGCAAGTGAATGTCATGCCTCAGTGACAAGCAAATATAAACCAGTCATGCAACGATACCAGAGAGGAGAAAAAGCATGAACCATCAGTGAGATGCTCTGGTCACGAAGGCTGAGGAAATTGCTTCACCAGCTGAACGTGGGCCATGAGATTAATCCTGCAATCCTTCTGAGGGGTTTGGGAACAAATACAGATTGTAGTGGTAACATGAGTTTCGACGTAACGAGAAGGAGGAACATAACCACCCACTACTACTTTTACTACTGCAACAACTGCTATTAGTTTCAGTTATCCATCAGCCTACTGAAAGTCTTTAGCTCGTCATAGAGCTCGAACACAAGTAAACGAAAGGAAAACTTAAGGATACAATGGCAGAGAAAAGGAGATAGACGGAGACAGCCACACAATACACACAGACAGGTTTATCTCAGTGTGTTCTGTGTCCAGGACAGGAAGCTGAAAAATGGGTTAACAGGGAGCAGCAAGGGTGTGTGTGTGTGTGTGTGTGTGTGTGTGTGTGTGTGTGTGTGTGTGTGTGTGTGTGTGTGTGTGTGTGTGTGTGTGTGTGTGTGTGTGTGTGTGTGTGTGTGTGTGTGTGTGTGTGTGTGTGTGTGTGTGTGTGTGTGTGTGTGTGTGTGTGTGTGTGTGTGTGTGTGTGTGTGTGTGTGTGTGTGTGTGTGTGTGTGTGTGTGTGTGTGTGTGTGTGTGTGTGTGTGTGTGTGTGTGTGTGTGTGTGTGTGTGTGTGTGTGCAGATAAGAGTTGTCACAGAGGGGAGTTTTCCCTGTAAACAAAATGAAGCGTGGGAGTATGTTATCATCTTGCGTGTGTGTTTTACCCTCTGCTACAGCATGGCACCGTGGGATAGTTGAGCTCACAGGAAGGGTTAACCAACTCTGAGAATAAATAAAAATAAATAAATTACCCCTCTCTCCCTTTTCCAAGGAATATAAACAGACCAGCATCACCGCCACTTGTGATAACCATCGTACTAGTAGCACCTTAGGGAGCGCACACTTACTTATTATGTTTTCAGTCGTCAGGTCTATCTGAGGACAAAGCCATTAGTTAATCCGGTGTCCTGCAGCTCTTTCAATTAAATATATATTTTTTGTCTTTTTCTGTTTCTATATCTGTCTTTAGTTCTTAGTGTCTGCTGCTTTGTGTTTATATTTCCCCCTTTTTAAGACATCACTGTTAGATATTCACATTTCCACACTTTCTATCTACATCGGTTGGGATGCCAGGATGATTAACACATACAAGTCCCAACTTTAGAGGGGAGGAGACAGACAGACACCACACACACACACCCCCCAGCATCCACTCTTCCTACACAGACACACACTCCCGCCCACTTATACTACTAATCACACACACTCACTCTTTCTCCGCCAGATCCTCTGACACAGAGCAGTCAGACTGAGACAAAGAGAGAAGTGCAACAGATAAAGAGAATTATAGAAATAGAATAGAAAGAATAAGAGACGACCCAGGATTATCATTCCATCTAATTCTCCTCACATGGACGTGAAGAGGCAACTGAAAACTTGTCATTGCATGATTAAGGAATATGCCCAAACTGCTTTTATTGTCCCGCGGACAAAAACACTGAACTTTCTTGACCTCCATCCCACAATAGCTTTTTGACTGTCCCCACCATGTCTTGGGATTGCGGTTTGAGATACATGTTCATGCCACCTGTGTTGCAGCTGGGTGGGGTGTGTGCACTGCGGGATGGCGGCGGCAGCAGCGGTGGTGGAGGAATGGGGACCGTGTGTGGCCGTGAGGAGCTGACCAGCCGGCTGGGGCTGGAAGCTGTTCAGCGGCTGGCCAAGGACGGCTGTCGACTTCTGCAGAACCACAACTACCGGCTGCCTGACAGGAACCAGGCGGTGAGTAGAGTGTTATAATGGCACTTACATTTTAAAGCATCAATAATATACAGTATATACAGAGGACTGATGGAGTTCTGCAAAGTCTTTGGTCTCTCACCATGTAATCTGCAGGGCGAGTTGTGGCTATATGGTTAGCATGAGTAGAGAGTAATGGACGTCATCATGTGGTAAAGTTGTCATTATTGTCGTCACTTTTAAACGCACACTCACACTCACACTCACACTCCAGGTCTGAGTTACTTGTGGATTCGGGGTCAGGGATCATGTGAGTAAATCCTCATCAGGACCATCCTGACTTGTGTTGCTGTCAATCTAAAGGACAGACACACATTTACACACTTTCACAGCACGCCTGCTTACTTTTGTACATATTAGTACATGAGGACACATCTATGCACTAACATGCACACACACACTAAAGTTATCATTCCATATACAGACACTCACTCATAACACTTCAGATTAAATAACCCCCGGTCCTCTAGCTCATCTAATGCGGGTGTTAATAATGGCTTAGTGCAATGTGATCTCATACCCTTTTCACAGTCTGTAAAGTACCGTGTGTCTATGTTCATTTGCGTGTGTGAGTTTGCTGGCTAGAGCAAGAGGTGTGTGTGTGTGTGTGTGTGGTCATGCACTGCTGGTGCTGTGGCAGGCTGTTTCAGTGTGTGCACGTAATGAGTGGGGTGTTAGAGAAGCGTTGTACTGTATAATCCTGCTCTACAGTGCACCTGAGGGCAGGAAACGAAACGAATGCAGTCTGATTTCACCCTATATCACGATGTATGTGTTTGTGAGTTTACCACATACCTCATCAGCTTAGTGAGCTTGACCGAAGCCCAGCCTCAGGGATTTCCCAGAGTGCATATGTGATCTACTTTCAATCCTTATTTACAGAAGTAGAAACATATTTTATTTTATAACAGAATTGCTACTGTATGAAACCACAGCCAAATGTTTACATAGTGTTGTTAAAGCAGTAAAGTAGCTTCAGTTGACTTCTCTTCACTCACTACACTCTGAACCTTTTAATTTGTAAAGCAGCTTGCCCACTTTTAGGTTGACTACCATCTCATAAAGTATAATTTCAGGTTCTTTAAAACTAATGTAAGTTACATGATACTTTTCCTTAAAGTAAGAGTTATGATGATCAGTGAACCTAAACTTTTATTTACCGCATAGTCATTATGGTTTAGAAAGTCCAGATCAGGAAGTTTCCCAACATATATATTGTGCTGAACTGCAGGGAAATGTTTACAAAATTCTGCAAATAGCATTGTGTTTTTGGTCAAAACAGAAATGATATAGCTTCATAGAATCCTGGAACAAGAAGATTAGAATGATTGATGTAACATTGTGAGGAAACAGTGTTTTATTTTTAGGGAAACGTTGCGAACTATGTTGATGAATTAATGTTAAGAGGTTAATGACAAAACGCCCATGTATTTCAAAGATCCTTCAGTCCGCACACACTTGCCCATTCTGTTGCGTGGTTACAGTTAACATCAGGAAGTGTGCTATTTCTCAGGTCAGACAAAATAGAAACTAACATCAACTCAAGCTTCCCTCTATATCTATATTTGTTTTTAATAGAACCAGCTTGCAGGAGTTGTCAGTTTATCACATCCGTATACCAATGCTTATATGCCATTATATCATCAGAGGTAGGGGAGGTAAAGAGCAGGAATATATCAGCTAAGGTATGTTCGAAAACCATTTCAGGCTCTAAGTATATACAGTAGGACGCACATGTTGACCTACAGTATAATCATCATAAGAGTGTGCATAGATGTGATGCTTTCCAGTAATTCACCACAAATGTAAAAAGATGCGTAACAGCTTTGATTATCATTTTAGCCGACTCTGGCAGCAAAATGTGGCTGAAACCAAAACCAATCAACAAGCTTGATTCACCACAAAGATCACTCTCCTTTTACTGGGTTGTCATGGTGATTTTTTTCATTTTTTTAAGGCTCCTTTTTCCATGACAGACAAGCTCTGACAAACCAGTATTGGCTGTTTCCATAGTGATATAACTCTTGATCAGTACATTCGTACTCTTTCGTATTCAGCCGCCAGAGTTTACCTGCACATGGGATTATACAAGGTCACTGCATGCAAACACTCGACCAGGCTTTTATTGTAGCTTGTGTTACTTTCTAATAGTTGATGTGCATGCGTGTGTGTGTCTGTGTGCGCTTTTGCGTGCGTGGACTGAAAAGCATTGTGTTTTCATATTCTTATCCATTATTTCCAGGAATCAGGCGGAGCTATCACAACACAGATATGGTTTGGTCACTATGAACACACACACACACACACACACACACACACACACACACACACACACACACACACGCACACACACAGGAAGACAAAGGGAACAGAGAGTGCTTCCTTTAGGCTTTCTGTGAGGCCCACCTTTCCTCTGTACAATACGTCATATTGTGTAGGAGGGAGTGTGTGCGTGCGCCCATGTGAGGGGCACAGCAAGTGCATGTCAGCAGGTTACTATTTTCTATTCCCAAATCTCAAACCCCCAGAGCATAACGTCTGACCATCTAAAGAGAGAGGCTTGGCTTCAGCGCAGTGAGTAGAGGAAACAGAAATCGTGTAGACAGTGAGCAGGGAAGGGTTGAGACGAGGTGGAAGTACAGATGGTTGAATTGAAGGAAGGGATGGTAAGAAATGGAAGGAAGGAGACACACACCTGTTAGTTAGCTAACATGAACAAGTGATGGTCCCAAGAACCCACTTCACAGAAGCAGTTATTTGGATTTGTACTCGGCATAACTGTTCCAGTTTAGTCACAGCAATTTGGAAGTGGGTTTGGACATCCCGAAATGTTATACCCAACCTGTTACCCCACCAGCATTATACTGTGTATTACATAATTGCCAATTTAATGTATTTGTTTTGTATTAAGGCCAAAGCCTCACATATTACCATTGTTGTCTGAGACTGAAGAAACTAATCCGTTCTTGCAAGAATCTCTTTTTTGCAAAGATAATTAATTGACTTTCCAGCTGCTGGATATTGGGCCTTTTTGGAGAAAATCTATTTGATTCAAACAACTTCTTTCTGTTTCTTTCACACTGAACACTTGAACACTTGAATTTCTCACTCCACACTCCCCCACGTCTCTCACTTTCCGTCCCGGTCTCATGCCTTTAATCTTGCTTTCTTTTTCTTGTTCTCTCTCTTTTCGGTGTTGCATAACTTTGTGACCCCCCTCCTCTCCGCAGTGTTCAAGTGCCTTGGCTCAGAGTTATTTGTCTTGGCATCTGTGTAAAGAGAATACGTGTGTTATCGGAAAGATCAACAGTTTGCTACTTTATCAGAAACACAACATTTTCTTCTTTTTTTTTTACAGTAGTTTGAATAAGTTACATAATCTTTCTCATTTTCTCTTTTTTAACAGTATTAATGCTGCACTTTTCTTTGATCAGACAATTGATGGTGTAGAAAGACAGTAAAGGTCAGAAGATATAACGGGGGAGACTTGTGATAAAGCTTCTTTGAACCCTGCATGATGAGGTCTAATGACATGTCCCCTTAAGACCACTTGGCTTCAAAACTCCTGTTATCTTAACATCACATCTGGGCGTGGTCTGGGTGCCAGCCCAAACTGTAATTAATGGCATGCATTGTCATATCTCTTTACATCACCTGTCACTACCTTGTTATCATCTGCAGGCATCTCTGTGTTATTAATCATTGAAGACAATTATTTTCACCATGGTACATTGTGAAATGGCAATGATTCTTTGAAAGGACTGTCTAGTTAGTTCACTTTGAAGACCTGGTAGTCTTTTTTTATAATGTAATTCATGACATGTACAGTGAAATATTCGAAAAGTATTTTGTTTTATGAGAGCTGGGTACAAGAACTGAGCAATTAATTATGAAGAACAGTTGAAAGTTAAAAGAAGCTCTTAAGTTATATTACCAAAGCTGAAGATCTCTCCTGAACAAGAGGTTGGGTTGTGTTGAACAAATTATCTTGCACTGCAGCCAAATTCTTGTGGTCAAAAATCCATCTTTTCAGGCTCCAAGTAATTCGTTTGTGTTTTGGCTAAAAGTCATCCAGCTAATCAGAGTCCTGTGAGGAGGTACTGGCAGATGAGGGGGAGGGTGAATCAAGAAGTGTGGCAACATGAGAGGCGACAGCTTCTTCAAAACAACAATGGCGGCTCCTAAAGAGGTTAGCTTAGATGTTGCAATAGCATCAGTTTTATCGGGACTGGAGAAGTTTTCTTAATCGAGAGAAGAGAACGGCACAGAATGCTTTTCTTGATGGAAAAGATATTTCCTCTCTTCTCCTGATTGATGTAGGCAAAAGTTTGATGGACAGATGGTTCTTTCAATCACCTGATTGATTCAGATTGTAATGAGGCCATCTCACATGGTTCTGTGAAACAAGTCATGTGATTAAACACCTCCAGTTGTTTTTTTTTTAGATAAGATAGAAAGATAGAGGCCCTGCTACTGGGAATCAAACCAGATTCTCTGCAGTAGTGGGTGAGATTGATTTTTTTTTTTAACCTATGAACTACCTGAATGCTCCTACAATAAATTATTATGAGGTGTCAAAATAAATGAAAAATAATCTGTCCTGCAGTTGCAAGTGTTATATCATCATAATCATTAAGCTGTAATGTAAACCGTTACCATTGAGCTGAAGCTCGACTTGGGACGTCAGTTTTAATCATGTAAATCTGTGTCAATGTGCTCTACCAATTCCAAAGTACTTTAGTTCAAGTACTGAAGATATGGAATTTGTTAAATAAAAGTGAATGAGCCCCATGGGTTTGGCAGAATAGTAATAGGAAAAATACATTTAAATCATATTGTACTAAATTATATGAAGGTTTCAGGAGGAAATGTGTCACACACCAACACACCTGAGGGAGAGGATTCAGTGCCCTAATTGCACTGAACATCTGTATCATAGCCTATGAGTCATCAGGACATGTCCACACACACACACACACACACACACACACACACACACACACACACACACACACACACACACACACACACACACACACACACACACACACAGAACTTTGGGCAAATTGTTTTGTCTGTTAAAGTCAGACCTCACCTGCCGTCTCTAAGAATCAGACAACTCCTTTCATCAGACGATCACAGGGATAGCGGGCGTGTGTGGGAGTGTATATATGTGTGCCGGCATGTCAATTGACTTGTGTGTTACAAAGGTATCAGTGACTTTTAGGGATTCATGCCGGATCTTTAATCACAGTTATTGATTACCGTAGTGTTGGCACTTTGTATGAGCCTTTTGACTTTTTTCAAGCTGGGGCTGATTATTTTTTAACAAGCTATCATCACAGTGAGATTATGTAATTGTGGCATCGAAATGTTGAGATACGACTTAACGCACCTGTGTGCAGGCTTACATAATGTTTTTAGTTTGTGTGTGTGTTTACAGACAGACAGCCCTGCATAGAAAGCTTTCTGTGTCAATTGCAATTGCCGCTCAATCCCTCTGGTTGCTACAGAGACTGCAGCGAGCAGCTGGAGGAGAGACGTCGCTTCTTTATCTCTCCTCCTGCTCCTATTCTGTGCCTTTGATCTTCCTCTCTCCTCTCCTCAGGCTGTTTCTTATTGTGCTCCTGTGTCCATCTGGAGCTCCGTTCCTCTGTCAATGCAGAGTGTGTGTGGGTGTATCAAGTTGCTGTTCATTTTTGGAGCAGGATATCATTTCAAGTGTCAGCCTACATTCCTAGTTGTCCCCATTGTAATTTATTACACAATAGTTTTCTTCTGAAGGCAGGAAATGCAATACTTCCTTTTGATGTTGCCAACATGGTCTGTGTCTGCATGTGTGGACTGGTGAGTGCGTGTGTGTGCATTTGCGTATGTGTTGGAGAAACTTTTTAATATTAAGTGAAAGAGTCTGGACACTAGAGCCTGATTGATACTGTATTTTGGAGGCCCATGGCAATATCAATATTTATTTGATATGGCTGATATTTGTTTTTAACAACATTATACAAAGAACATTTTCCTTTAAGATCCCTTAAAATTAGTTAGTTAAAAGTTGTGACCAAGACATGATATATTGAGCTAGACATTTTACAGATGAAAAATAAACTTGTCCATGCTTTTGTTGACAGAATATGTAATGGTGACACTGTAAATTAACTCAAACATATATTCAGACATTATATACACACAGAAACAATACTTCCTATATGCCTGCGCAGCTAAATCATCGTACGGCCTCGACTGGACACATGGGTATTCTGTTCTTTTCCTTAGTATGTAGAGCTTGGATGAGGACTGAATATGTTTTCAGTGATTGTTGGAAAAATGTCAATGTTTTCACTCCTTTAAGTCTCGTTCCAACAGTTTTCCTCACTTTATGTCATGTCTTTCTCTCTTTTTTTCTCTCTTAGGAGGCGTTGGGGAGGGTTTGTCTGAAGGAGAGAGGAAGAGATGTGTTAGTGTTGCGGAGAGTGACATCATCAGTGACCTCGCCGTCGGACCGGCCCTCACCCACATCGTCAGGGGGAGGATCCAGAGAGGACGACTGCGACAAGAGGTCAGTCCCTCCTCCTTCATAATAAGATCCCTCTAAACCAACAGTAGCAACAAAAACAGAATCGTAGTACTCCTCCCTCACATTTTTGGATCTTAAGTCACAACCACACTCTTGAACGTACGTGTGTGTGTGTGTGTGTGTGTGTGTGTGTGTGTGTGTGTGTGTGTGTGTGTGTGTGTGTGTGTGTGTGTGTGTGTGTGTGTGTGTGTGTGTGTGTGTGTGTGTGTGTGTGTGTGTGTGTGTGTGTGTGTGTGTGTGTGTGTGTGTGTGTGTGTGTGTGTGTGTGTGTGTGTGTGTGTGTGTGTGTGTGTGTGTGTGTGTGTGTGTGTGTGTGTGTGTGTGTGTGTGTGTGTGTGTGTGTGTGTGTGTGTGTGTGTGTGTGTGTGTGTGTGTGTGTGTGTGTGGCTTCTGGCACAGAGAAAAGGAGAATGGCTTTTTTGTTTTCAGCTGAAAGGGCAACAGATGACACCAAGACTGGTTTGCTTCCTTGTACAAATCAGTGTATGCGATTAGGATTATTTGTATGTGTGTGTATATACAAGTGCTTGTCCTCAAAGTCAGTTTCTTTGTGCAATGCCTATGTTTGTCTGTTTTTAGGCCAGTGTGTGCCAAGACCTAAGGCACAATGTAGGGAGTGTCAGTGACTGGCAGGTTAAGTGGGTGTGAGTCTGTCTGTGTATAGACAGTGCTCAGGAGCAATCAGTTCCCTCCGAGTGCTGTAGGAGCTGTCAGAGAGAGAGTTTTAATCTCTGGAGTTCTTTGCTGACGGGGGCAGAAGGCAAGGCAGTTTACCCCACAAGAGAGCACCCTTCCTGGGTACGCAAAGCTTAGATGAGGGCTGATCTTCCGGAAGTGTTAAGATATGAGGATGACCACCGCACTAGCTACGCTTGCAGAGGCAGAGGAGGACATAGATGATGAAGATGAGGAGGATAACGATGAAGATTGTAGCAGCTCAGAAATCTGTACGTTTGATGTTCCCCATTTACGCTACATCGATGACGAGAATGTGGAGGAAAATGAGGAGGAGAGGCAGGGAGGATGGAGGCATGGAAGAGGTCGTACATGGCGCCCTAGTGAGGAAGATTGTTGCGACTCTTCGTCTTACAGGTACGTGGTGGTGTCGGGGACACCGCTCAAGATCTTGGAGCATCTGCTAAGTGACCTGCGTTTGGACGAACAAAGAGGGGCGCCAGAGAGCAGGGAGAGCGGTAAGTTTTATCCATGCACACACATGTGAACACATGTTTAGCAAGCACACTTGTGAGAGCGCATTCATACACACACACTGTGGCTGTATCGCGAAAGGATATAAACATAGAAAGAATGACAGTAAAATAAATGTTAGTTGAAAATTAGACAGTTTATCATATAAATCAAGCAGTTGTGATGTTTGTCTCAGCTATTTGACCAAAGGTATGTTCAAAACAAACTCCACGCCCTTTCATTCCAAGAAATGTCATTTTCCGTGCCACACACAAGTTTCAACACAGCTCAACCCTGACTTTTGTCTGTCTCTTTGATTTTCCCCACAGTGGGTTCAGACTCCATTCCACTCCATTAGACTGTCTGTGTGTGTGTGTGAGTTAGTGTGTGGTTACATGAGTCAGTCAACCCTCACATAACACCCAGGTGTGTGTATGTCTGTGTGTGCATTCATTCAGCCAAGTCATTGCCTGTAAATCTGTAAACGCGAGGTACATTTGAGAGGTTAAATGCTCTAATGAGTTTGTGAAAGGATTCCCTCGGGGTGCTGTCGGCATTTCAGCTGCAAACTATTTCAGTGGGCTGTTAACTGTCCCATCTTCACAATCCTCAAGTTTACCTTAAAGCTACTGTATTGTTTGACAGTGCAGCAGTTACAGTAACTATGCTGTGTTACCTCGGGGGAAACATTTTGTCATTTGCTTTAAAGCAGTGTCGTTAGCACACGGGCCACATGGAAAGTAGGGCGGCAACTATTTTCATTTGGATTATTCTTGACTATCTTTGCACATAATCAGTTAATTGTTCAGTGTGTAAAATATCAGTATTATTTTGTCAAATCAATGTTGTATTTTATTTATTTTCTTTAAATTGACTTGTTGATTAATCAACTTCTCGTTTTGTTTGATGCAGCTCTTAGGCCACAACAAACAGAACAGACACCATAAACGTTTTACTAAAATATATTGTATTATACTAAATCAAACCAAATTAAGTAAATTAAAGTGCCAATTAAGCATTATTAAGGTGTGGGGTATGGCTGCGGAATAGGCAGTGGTGTACTGTACAGCTAAGTGTACATGAGTGAGCAGTGTGTGGAGGGGTTGTAAGGGGCAAAACAAGATATAATGATAAACTTAAGGAAGCATACTAAACAAAACAAACAAGTGCCCGTAGGAGGAAAGAGAGACGCTCAGAACAAAATGAAGAGTCAACATGTAAGTATAGCAAATGCCAGAAAATCTCCACATTACCCGCACCGTCCCACCACCTTCCTCTCACCTCAGCAACTGAATTCTCGAGGCAAATTAAGAAAGAGAGAGCAAAACAAAAACACTTCAAAGAAACTGTGATGTGAGTTGGTTTAGATTTTAAAGTAAGTTAATCATTACTGCACAGTTAAAAATTAAAAAAAACCTCAGACTGATTTATTGTATAGTCAGTGGACCTTGATGACTTTGTCACCATGGAGCCCAGTTAAGTACAGTAAAGTAATGCTTTTATCACACTGAGACATCTGGGTCCCAACCTGTATTTCATAAAACACTGCTCTTACACGTTTGCACCGTTGTAAGACAAGGCGTCTTTATGTGTCAACTCCTCAGCACCACCAGTTCCCAGCTGCCCACAGGGAGCCGTCTCACTGAATTGCAGGAAGCAAACGAAGAAAGAGGAAGAGAGATGAATGTAGGAGAGAGAGAGAGTGAGAGAACTGAGATGGTCTTTGTGGAGAAGGGCCGGCTGATATTAAGTCACTAAAGAGAGAAAATACACACTTTTATATTATTGTCTAAGGAGGCAGAACCGGGGATGCAGATGAAGAGTGTATGCGCATGTTTGTCTGCCTTTGTCTCCTTATCTGTGTGTCTATCTTTCGGTCTATGTGCACTGAATAAACATGAGGGGGGGTGTGTCAGTGTGTGTGTGTGTCTGTGTGTGTATATGTGTGTAGGCCCTCTGGGGTGGTGCTGAGCATCAGTGTGCCGTTTTAGCGGGCTTAGCTGTGCAGCATGTTGAACAGGCTCGAACACGCTGAGAGAGAGAGAGAGAACCCGAACCACCCCTCCATGTACACATTACAAACACACAACAAAAAAACACAGCAGCAGATTACTGCGATTAGTTCAGCACACACACATTTTTTCTCTTTTTCCTTTCTCTCTCACAAGAGATAAAGTCCCCAAGGTCAGAATTGAATGAGTTATTCATCAGGGTGCTGTGTGTTTGGGTGTGTGTGCGTGTACTGCTGTGTCTATGATTGCATATGTGTGACTTTGTGCGTGCCAGCGGGGAGACGCAGAGGGCATATGTTGAAGATGAAAATGGATATTTATCATCACAGAGAGCTGAGAGAGGGCGAGCGTAGGAGTAGTAGCAGGAGGAAATGTAACCGCCGAGAAGGAGAAAATGAAAAATTAGGGTGTGGGGAAGGGGGCCGGGATGGAGAGAATGAGGGAGGGAAATAAAAGGCAGAATAATGACTGATAGCTGGTCAAGATGGAGCTCTACAGAAAGTAAGTCAACAGGGTTTTGAAAAAGTAATAGGCTTAGTCAGACCTGCCTAAAAATATTTCTTGAGAAAAGTTGTATTTTTATTTCTAAAGAGAAGGCAATTGATCAAATATTAATGCTGCAGCCTTTGCTCAGTCTTCTATAATTGATTTCTTTGCTCTCTGCCCGACAGCCATATTTGGGTCACACATTTTCTCAGAGAGAGAGTTTGACACCACACTCATGCACACACATCACAGCTCCCTCACACCACCAACAATGGCTCATTACCCATGTGCCACGAGGGCTGTTTATATTCAGTTCTTACCCATTGAACACCTGCTGAGTCTCTCTCTCCCACACACACACACACTTTTAAAGTTGTTGTGAATATGAGCCTGGAGAAAGAAATGTTTGCTTAGTGATTTCTCAAAGCCTGGTTTCAAATCTGAAGTATTTCTCCGTTAAAGATACAGTATTTAACTTTTCTGCATTAAAATGTCTAAATACTTCCATGATCGTGAACTAGTCTAGTGCAGGTCACCAAAATGTCCACTATTGTTTTGATTGAGAGACCCCTAGTGGCAGAAACTGACGTTAACATGAAAACGAAATTATTAGTCCCCCTTTGAATTTTTTTTTTCTTACATTTTTTTACTTCGCAAACAGAAACTAAATTATTCCACATAAACCAAAAACTACCAAGGTAAAATTTAATCATGTCATGTGTCTGGCCACCTTATTAAAGGGGAAATTAGAAGGATCATTCTCTTTTTTTTGGAAGTGACTGATTATGTGTTTTCCTGTGTTTCAGAAATGCTGCTGGATGACTTCCTGTTGACCTACCTGGTGTTCATGTCCACCAGTGACCTCTGTCAGGCTCTGCTGGGACAATATCCTTACTGGCATGCACACTCACATTATCGCACACACACACACACACACACTAATCCTTTCAGTATCTGCGCTATTCTTCGTTGTCTCCTTGACCACTCTCACCTATAGCAGCGCCCGCTGCAGGGGCCAGGAGGAGGGCAAAGACGCCCTCCTCAGGAAGCGTAAGGTACTGCAGCTGGTCTCCCACTGGAGCAGGCTCTACAAGGACTTCCTGAAGGAAGAGGAGCACGTCAGGAGCTTCATGAAGGTACGGCACTATTTTTTCCTCTCGTCTGGGTCTTGTATTTCAACAATTTAATGAATTTGATCCCCAAGTGTCCTTTCACCTCACTGAAGACGATAAAACACATTCTTTCATCGTCA